>NW_020664543.1:15790561-15822633 GCF_002925995.2 Terrapene triunguis
GCAGCGCACACGTCCTTGTTTGCCGACGCTCTCGGCAAGGTGCTTTAGAGAGAAGGAACAAAGAGAGGGGCTGAGTTTGTCCCTGCAATTGTTCCGGACAGAGGGGCATTGGCTGGCGCTGAGCCCCCTCCAGCTGAGACGAATGGAGCCAGCATGGCGGCAGTTTGGAGGATGTGGAAAAGTCCCTTCACCATCTCTGAGAGGCTGGCTGTTGGGCCCCTGCTGTGGCTTTCATTGTAGGGAACTAGGTTACCATTTCCCTGCCCCAGATCCTCTAGTTAAATACCAGACAGAAGCAAAGGCTGAAGATTAAGAAATGAGCCCCCACTTCCAGGCCAATAATTGCCCTTACTCTGATCTCTTGCTGAGTCACGGCTCAGAGCTGGGTTATTGCTTGGGTTGGTTTTGCAGCAGGAAGAAAGGCCTGGAGCCGCAGGATGGCAGAGGGAGGAGGGTAAGGGGGACCGAGGGGATATTTTGAAGGTGTGAAATCAGCCGCATTTAAAGCACGAATTTGGAGGCTTGACCCTCACTTGTCGGTGTCGGGGTAAAGATATCACCACCTGGCAGGGCAAGGGAGGGCTGAGCAAATGTGAATATGCACTCACACCCACGTGCACATACGTGCTTCAGGGTCCATGCACGCTGGCATGTACATAAGCCTACATATGCACGGTCTTTTGCACGCTTAAGTGCACCTACTCAGGTATGCCAGTCCTCATTTGTAAGCTCACCTGCTTGCATACACCAGCACAGACGTCCCCATGGGTGTGTGCGAGCCTGCCCCTCGGAGGATCATCAGGAGCACGGGCAGCCGAATCCTGGTCCCACTGAAGGCAATGGCCACGTTCCCATTGACTTTAATGAGATCAGGATTTAGCTTTACATGGCTCAGGCCTTGGGGAAACTTACACCAGCAGAGTGCGTGTAGCTGAGTGAGCGAGGTGGATACTGCACGCTTGCGAGGTAGATGGATGTGAGCTACATGCAGATGGACACGGGAGGGAGAGCCTGCCCATGGGCAGCTAGGCTTGCTCCCAGTCATGCTCCTCTCTTAACCAACCGCCAAGTGCAGGCGGCGCCCACCTCTCCAACCCGGAGACGAATGCTCGTTCCCCTCCCCCACTTCCCCGGAGGGAGGCCCTCGCTGTCATGCAGACCTCCCACCCTGGAACATCTCCTGCGGGGTCACGCACGCAGACTTTCAGCGCTGCCCTGGGGCCCAGCTAAGAAGCTAGAGGCTCAAACTATCAGTGAAGACTGGAGAGAAGAGGCAGGAGTGGAGGAAGGGTGCAAAACATCAGCTCTTTCCTCCCCTATTCCCTGGTCACCACATTGAAGGGGACAGGAGTGGGCGGAGAGAGAACCAACTAGCCCTTGGCTACAGCACGTGGATAGATGTCAGGAGGAGACTGGAAAGCCTCAGACCTGGGTAGCCACTCTTCCTTAATTCAAACAAAACCCGTTCTGCTGTGATCACGGTGAGCCCAGTTTGTCTTAGCATAAATATCGGGAAAGGGTCCACAGAGAGGAGCAATGAGACGTCCAGGTTCAACTGTGTAAAAATCAGTATCGCTACATCGGCTGGATTTGAGGTGTTAATGCCCACAGAGCTGCTGCTCTGCGTTTCTTTAGTGCTGGGGAAGTGTGGTGGGTGGGGGGCTTTGCCCTCCCTCCAGTGTGATGCTGGAATGAGCATGCAGTCCCAGAGAGGGTGGAGTCTCTTCAGACAGCCAGCGGGCCCATCATGCACTGCATATCTTCCTCCTCTTCCAGGTTGATGCTGCTGGAAGACAGATGGTGCCTCTGGGCTGGCCTGCGGGTCAGGGCGTTGTCATCTGACCCCTTGATACCTGGAGAAGAGAAGACGGCGATTACACACTGCACAGCGGTGCCCACTGTCAGCAGAGAGCAGGGGACCGCCGAGATACCACTTGATATTTTAAATCTGGGCACAGCATGGAATTGCCCTATAGTTGAAGAAGGATGGGACAGTTGCAGGGAGCTGGGGAAGCAGCTCTGCTAACAGCTGGGTTTTGGACTCTTTTTTGCAACATTACAGCGGGCTGGTCTCCTCACTGGGCCCCATTTTAGCCAAACTTCTAGAAGTTCATGGCCAGGGGCAGAATTTCAGGTAAACGTGTGAGTTCACAGACAGCGGCGCTCCAATAAGTCCCACGTTGCTTCAGCGCTTTGCAAACTACCAGCGGGGATTCCAGCTAGGGGGAGACCCTCATCTTACAGCAACCCGTGCTGGGAAAAATGACTTCACTCTAACTGGCTTCCACCAGACGGAAAACTGCTGCCTCAAAGCGGGGCTGGTTGCGGCAGGACAAAGATCGCCCAGGCTCCTTGTTGTGGAAATGACTGGGATACGCTAGTGCTCGCTTCAATCAAAATATACAATGGCAACAACAATCCATTGTATGTCTTAATTACCTGGCTTCTGAACAGAGCCTGCAGCTGTAGATAAACTAAAAACATAACCGCCGTGCTGAGCCGGGATTTTTGCTTAGTGCAGGAAGCGTGTGTCTGTGTTAATTTAGGCCAAAGGCATTACACTTTTGCCCAGGAAATTTATGTCGCTTAGCCTGCCTACAGCACAATGCTAAACGAGGCGACTAACTCCCGTGAGTTTACATCAAGGTTCACAAGCCTTGGAGTGTTTTGCTCCAGAATCAAAATGGCACCACCCCCATTGTTTGTTTATTTGCTGACAGAACGAAGAAACGTCCCAGAAGAAGGGGGTTCTCCCACCGCTCTGCCCCCTGAGACCTGGAAATCCACTTCAGCAGCAGCAGGCCTTGCAGAGACACAAAACTAATCCTGAAAGGGCAATGTGTATGTCACATCGTGGGGCCACCACAATCCCAGCCTGATGCCACCACTGAAAGCTACCATGGAGAAGCAGCGTCAGGATGGCACCTGGGATTGTTTTCTGGCTGTCGGCAAGGTCCCTGCAAATACTGGGCCATGCAAATCCAGGGTGTAGCTCCACTGACTGCCATGAAGTTACATTAGGGATGAATTTGGTCCATCAACTGCTTGCCCCTTCCTTCCTGGCTGCTGGGAAGATGGAGAGGGATCCCAGGGTTTAGCATTTTCCCCACCACTTTGTGTGCATTATGGAGAGGACTTGGGTCACCTGCCCAAGACTAGGTAGGGCATAAGATGCTCCTCTTAGATCTGTTGGTCTCTCACAGCCACACGTGGGGCCAGAGCCAAAGGCTGCCTATCACTGCTCTAGGTACACATGGGATTTTTTCAGGATTAAAGGTCACTGACTTCACATGTACTTTCTCACGGCATAAAGTCAACAGAAATCAGTCAAATCCAGCAGGTTAGGGGAGGCTGAAGACCTTAACTGCTAATGCACACAAAGAGGTCAACAGGATTCTCAGGGTATAAAATAGGGATGTTGGATGGGGAGTAGGAGGGCTCTGTTCAGACCTACAACCCTAGGTTTTCAAAGCAATGCACAGCGATTTTGGGCCAGATTGTTAAAGGTATTTAAGTCCCTATCACCAATTGACTTCAATGGGAGATAGGCACCTAACTACCTATAAAACGCTGGCCCTTATAGTCCGCGAGAAATGGTTTCAAACCCCACAGGAACTGCTTAAAAAAGGGAAGCGGGGTGATTTGGGAGTTAAAGCACTGGACTGGGATTCAGGAGACCTGGATTCAGTTCCTGACTCTGCCACTGACTCCCTGTGTGACCTTGGGCAAGTCACTGCTCTCACTGAATCCTTAGACTTCAATAGCGCCAGATCAGGCCTAGTCCTCTGGGCCCCGGCTCTCAGCCTGATTAACTCCAACACGAACCAGAACCTGCCCTCCCCATCCAAAGCAATATTCCATTATGCCATGGAGGGGTAATTTATTCCCCTACAAACCACCCCAGGGTATTATTTTGGGTTGGTTGGTTTTTTGCACTGGGAGTGGCTTTTTCCCTTTGCATGTGGATGGGTAGCACACGCCGGCAGAACTCACCAAAGCCTTCACTGTTTGTTTTTAAACCACAGCCAGTGGCGGGGGCCGGAGGAGAGCAGCCCAGCTTCAGAATAAGCCCCCCAACATACGACCAGTCTTTCGCACTGAATCCAAGCAGTGGGCCCCATTCTCCATTGTCCTGCACTTTGCGGCATCCGTTATGCCAGTGCCCAGGGGGTGAAACGTTCTGCTCCAGGAGTGTTTGACACCCACTGTGCATTGGTGTCAGTGACGACCCCAGGTGCAGAGCAGTGGTGATCCAGTCTCACCGGGTTTGGAAATCCCCTCATGTTCTCAAGGGGACGCGCTCACCATCAAGGTGTACAGGGGCGGGGCCAAATTTTTTTCCCCATTAATCGTGGCCTGGGGGCAATTTTGGCTCATCAAGAAAAGTCTAAAAAAAAAAAAATCAAACAGTAAAAGGAGAGGGAGGGTTGTTTGGACTTTGCGTATCTCATACCTATTCGTCAATGTTTATAGGGCAGGACTCCGGAACCATGGCTGTTCAGTAGAAAAGACCAAAAGCAAATGGTGAACAAAAGACACACGCACAAAACAGAAACAGCAATACACAGGAGGTTCGTTACTCTGTGATCCTTGTATCACTGCAGGAGGTTCTCCATGCAAACCCCACCACACCCCGGCTGAGTTAACACAAGGCTCTGGCACCGTGCTCCAGCTCGGATGATGTTCCTTAGAGACCATCTGAGTTGGCCGTGATGGGAGAAATGGAAGGAACCCACCCTGGCTCCCTACTGGGCGGAAAGGATAGAAGTGGCACCCAGCGGGCATTGTATTCCACATGTCATGCCATTAAAACTGCTGGGTTGGGAAACAAAGCCCATCAAAGCCACACGTTCTAGCACGGCATTACCACTCCACTCTACAAGCTGAATGGCATGTTCACAGCATATGAACGCCCCAGTTTACGGTGGAGTTCTCCACCGATTACCACAGACAGGAGTGCACGGTTAAATCTAATGGAAGAGAGAACCGCAAAAGACGAGTCTTGAGGACAGGGCCTGGACAGCTCACGTCTACGAGCCAGGCTTCTTTTATAAAGAGAGAGGCAGACTTCCCCACTGGGAGTTCTTCCTCCCAAACTCCTGTCCATCCCCGGGATCTGCATGGCTCCCTCACATCTGTCCCCGACTGCCAAAGAGAAAGAAACAAATGTGTCCTTGTGAAAAAAGATTACACAGCTTGGGCTCACTTCTGGTTTGGGAGCGTTTGGATGCAGCTGCACCCTGAACATTCCTGCCACCAAACCCAGTGGGCCTGATTCTGATCGCACCTGCCCTGGTTTTGCACCAATGTATCTCCACTGATGTCAACAGAGATATTCCTGATTTAACCCAGTGTAAATGAGAACAGGGTTAGCCCCATGGAGTTCACACTCCACAGACTTTCTGTGAGGGATGCCTGCAAGGTGTAGGGATCAAGTGGTCCAAGAGGGTTTAGGCTGGTGTTTTCAAAGGACCTAACGTAGGTAGAAGCCCAAATCCTGCAGAATTTGAGTGGGAGATCAGCACCCAACTCCCATGGAACTCTGACAATACATACCCAGGAACCCTCTCATGCGTCCTCTGCCACTGGAATTACTCTGGGAAACTCCACTGTTGGGAAAACCTTTGTTTGTGAAGTGCCTCGGGGCCATTTTCTCCCAGACCCTGGGCACTAAGTAGTCAAACACTTGTTTGTACAATGTATTATAGTATATGTATTACACCACAGACCCCAAAGTGATTGAGAAACTATGGGCCTGATCCTATTGCTACTCACTTAAATAGAAGTAGGACCACATGCTAGAACAGGGGTGGGCAAACTTTTTGGCCCAAGCGCCACATCGGGGTGGGGAAATTGCTTGCAGGGCCATGAATGTAGGGCTAGGGCAGGGGGTTGAGGTGCGGGAGGGAGTGCGGGGTGTGGGAGGGGGTGCGGTGTGCAGGAAGGGGCTCAGGGCAAGGGGTTGGGGCAGAGGAGGGGTGCAAGGTGCAGCAGGGGGTTGGGGTGCAGGGTGCAGCGGGGGCTCAGGGCAGGGACTTGGGGTGCAGGAGGGGTGCAGAGTGCGGCAGGGGGTTGGGGTGCAGGCAGGAGGCTCAGGGCAGGGAGTTGGGATGCAGGCTGCGGTAGGGGGCTCAAGGCAGAGGTGCGGGGTGCAGGCAGAGGGCTCATGGCAGGGAGTTGGGGGGCAGGAGGGGTTCAGGTGAGGGCTCCAGCCCAGCACCGCTTACTTGGAGCGGCTCTGGGGTGGCAGCGGCATGCAGCGAGGCCAGGGCAGGCTCCCTGCCTGCCCTGGCCCCGGCCCCGGCCCCGCGCTGCTCCGGGAAGCGGACGGCACCACGTCCCTGCGGCCTCTGGGGGAGGAGGCGCAGAGGGCTCCGCACGCCTGTGGGTACCTCCCCCGAAGCTCCCACTGGCCGCGGTTCCCCGTTCACGGCCAATGGGAGCTTTGGGGGAGGTACCCACAGGCAAGGGCAGCTTGCAGTGCTCTCTGCTCCCTCTCCCCCAGGGGCCACAGGGACGTGGTGCCGGCTGCTTCTGGGAGCGGTGTGGGGATGGCAATCCCACGGGCCGGATCCAAAGCCCTGAGGGGCCAGATCCGGCCCGTGGGCCATAGTTTGCCCACCCCTGTGCTGGAAGCACTGACACAAGGATCCCTTTTCCTGATCAGTGAATTGCAGCCCTTCTAATAATATGCTTACTTAGAGTATATTATTCAGCCACTAGATGTCTCTGTGCTGTATAGTGTTCCAAACAGGGAGCGGCCCTGGTAAACAAAGAAGACAAAGCTAGAACTCAAGTTGGGTAAAAGCCTGTTTGTTTGGAACTGAGTTTGTAATAGTTTATTATTAATATTTTTAAACAAATGGCTCTTGCTTAAGACAGTGATTTCATATATTATGACAGCTCTGACTGGGATCAAACAGATCAGCTTTTAAAACAGTGAGCTGCAATATTACATATTTCCGGAGAGGAAGAGAATACCTCAGCCTTGTTTACCCAAGAGATAGTTGTCCATACGAGATCTGCTGGATGCTCATTTTATATTGCAATGTCCAAAGATAATACTGGGCAATTTACTAAGCACACGCTCTTGGCCTTCAATGTAGCTGTGCTTTGCTGAAAGAAGTGTTATGGCAGAAAGTAAATTTACAAAAGCATCATGTAAACAGAGTGTGCTACCACCAGGCAGCTTTCTGTGGAGGGCTCTGCTGTGTACCTAGTGGAGTGAATTACTCTGAAAGTAAACAACAATCAAAATGAAACCGTATGACCTTGACTCTGAATTCACATCAGTGCAGTTTGATGTGGGTGTATTCCCATTGATTTCAGAGGAGTCACATCTGATCTATACTGACAGGAGTTCAGAACTGGGCCCAATGGCCAAAATTTACCAGGCTTCCGAGCTAAATAAAGGACGCATTACTCAAAGGTGTTGAGGCACTCACAGTTTCTTCCCAGTGCAGTAAATGGAGGCTGCCCTTGATCAGCAACTTGGAAAATGTAAGCCCTTAATAAAGGTTGCTATCTCCAGGGCCGGTGCTACCATTAAGGCAAACTAGGCGGTTGCCTAGGGCGCCAAGATTTGGGGGCGCCAAAAAGCGGTGCCTCCAATCTTTTTTTTACAGCGTTCCTGGGCTGGGCTGCCGGCGGCGCGCTGACACATGCGGCTCAGACTCCCTCTCCCAGTGCAGCGACCGCTCCATGCAATTATTGTCATTGCCGGCGGGGGCGGCATGTTCGGGGAGGGGGTGTAGCAGAGGTGAGCTGGGGTGGGGAGCCCTGCGGCAGCTCCCCCCCCCCGCGCTGAGGCACCCCCCCCGCGGCAGCTCCCCACCCCAGCTCATCTCTGCTACGCCCCCTCCCCGAGCACGCGGTCGCCGCTCCACTTCTCCCGCCTCCCAGGCTTGCGGCGCCAATCAGCTGTTTTAAGCCGGGGGGGAGGGGGTGCCTCAGGGCGGAGGGGGGAGCTGCCGCAGGGCTGGGGGTGTGTGCAAGGTGGAAGTTTCGCCTAGGGCGGGAAACTTCCTTGCACCGGCCCTGGCTATCTCTGGACACCCACACTGCAAAATAAGGTCCCAATTTAACTGAGATGTACACCAGGGATCGGCAACCTTTGGCATGCGGCTCGCCAGGATAAGCCCCCGGTGGGCCAGGCTGGTTTGTTTACCTGCCGCGTCTGCAGATTCGGCCGATTGCGGCTCCCACTGGCCGTGGTTCGCCTTCCCAGGCCAATGGGAGCTGCTGGAAGCAGCGTGGGCCGAGGGATGTGCTGGCCGCCGCTTCCTGCCACCCCCTGCCGCCCCCATTGGCCTGGAGCGGCGAACCACGGCCAGTGAGAGCCGCAATCAGCCGAACCTGCAGACGTGGCAGGTAAACAAACCGGCCCAGCCCGCCAGGGCGAGCCGTGTGCCAAAGGCTGCCGATCCCTGGTGTACACCGTATATTGCAAAGTGTGTCCATTTAAACCGCCTGCTAGCTTTGGTCAGTAATACAGTACCTTCAAATCATTCCCCAATAGCAGAGTTATCTTTTGCTAATTGACATTAGAGGCCCAATTCTGATTTACACTAATGCCCCTTTACATCACACTGTTTACACTCACTTTACAATGCTCTGGCATTTTTGCATCAAAGATTATTTGCCGTTTTGTGGAATTCTATGTTTCTAATGTTAACTGATTTTCATTTCGAGGTTGAGCTACAGAGCTACACAAATAAATCTCCAGGTCCCAGAGATGACGGGAAATTAACAAGATGAGAAAATCCATTAGGAGCTAGACATTGCATCGCTAAGATAGCTCTTTATATAGAACTGGATTAGCGAGGAGAGACCTTCAAAGATCAGAAGGCAGCATTCCACAGGGAGACTTGATACAGAGAAATACGGTATCGATTACATACACTCCCCACACCACCCCGACTTCATAGAATCACAGAAATGTAGCGCTGGCTGGGACTTCAACCGAATGGTTCCAAGGTTGCTCCAGCTACTACCTTAAGAACCCTAGGATTAATTTCATCAGGCCCTGCTGTCTTGAATACATCTAACTTATCTACATTTTCTTTAGCCTGCTCTCTCCCTGCTTTGGCTTGCATTCCTACCCCCTTGTTGTTAATATTAATTACACTGGGTATCTGGTCACCATTAACCTTTGTAGTGAAGACTGAAGCAAAATAGGCATTAAACACCTCAACTTTTTTGATGTCATCGGTTATTAGCTCTCCTTCCCTGCTCAGTTGATGACCTACACTTTCCTCCGTCTTTCTCTTGCTTCAATGGTCTTTTGATCAGATCCATAATAACTAACTCTTGGAAGAGCATCTAGAATAGAAGTTGGCCATTTGAAATAAGCCTGCTGCAAAAATGCTTACGCTTCTAGTACTTTACATAATTACAACAAGGGCCCTGGCCTGACTTTAAATCTGCTGAAGATACAGAATAGCCTGTCACGTTTATTTAAACCTCGTCCGCGCTGTGAGGCCGGCAGCGTAACCGAGACCCTCCTGTGCTGTATCAAGTCTCCCTGAGGGATACTGCCTTGTGATCTTTCCAAGGATGCTCCTACCTAATTCTCCTCTAAAAAGACATCCACAGCAGTGAAAGGAGTGATCAAGTGTCTCTGCTTTCATGTATCATTTCCAAGGCTGGCCATTTATCATTGAAAAAAGTCATTGGTTTAACATGGCAGCCTCCCTCCAACCCCCACACCCCAAATTACAGAAAACACAGGGAGGGGAGCCCTGGATCAACACCGTTTTGGGCAAAATTCTTTATCTTTCAATAAAAAAATAAATTCCACCATTTAAAAATCCAGGTCATTCTTGGATGCTGCACAACACTGGACGTTTACAGATTCACACTGATGAGAACTGACCGAATGTTGCTCAGCCATGCGCTGCCTGGAGGTGGAAAGACCACAATGCCTTGTGAAAACACCACAAGGGGCAAGGTTTTTGTCACAAACCCCATGAATGTGACAAAGCCTTACACAGTTCAACAGTAGCGTGGTCACGGCTTTCAATCGCCTCCAGTAACCTGGATGCAATCAGAGCTGCCCACGCAATTTTCCTGAAATTGTTGCATGGACGTGCACATTATGGCAGCGGCTGGGTGCGTTGAATCTGCAGAAAAAGAAGCTCAAGTTTTCCCTGTTCTGAATAGCTGGCTGCTTCTTGCTGTGCGTGCTGCTTTCTGCATCCATTATCTCAATTTTTAGGTGGATGTGTGGAATGCAAACCTCGGAAAACACCTCTCTTGCCAAAAAATGTAGCTGTCTTCAAGGTCAGTTTTGTTTCAATGCAAAGTAAATTGGAATAAGTAATTCATTGAGATTAAATGCACACCAGGCTCTTGCTGCTGCTGGTGGATAAGGCAGAGGGAAGACAGTCCAGGGTTGGGATGGGTGCGGCAGAGCGAACCCCACAGCAGAAGGGGTATTATAAAATAGATACTGAAACTGACAAAGAAACAGGACATTTTTCTCATTGTCTCCACCTCTTTTTGTGCATCAAGATCGACACGTGAATATATGTGGGGCAGATCCTCAGCTGGTGGGAAACTGACTTCAGTGGAGCTTGTACACCAGCTGAGGCTCTGGCCTATGCATGCCTGTACTGTACTGCAAAGAGTTGCTCTTTTTCTCTGATGATTCAATAACCTATTCAATAAAGGCCAGAGCTGATATCCACTGAAATCAATGGGAGTCATTGGATCAGGCCTTAGCTCTACTATGAATCATGTGTTCCATCAGGAATCGCTCACCTCATGATTCATCACATAACTTCCTCTCATAGAAGATTAGGGTTGGAAGAGACCTCAGGAGGTCATCTAGTCCAACCCGCTGCTCAAAGCAGGACCAACCCCACCTAGATCATCCCATCCAGGGCTTTGTCAAGCTGGGCCTTAAAAACCTCTAAGGATGGAGATTCCACCACCTCCCTAGCGAACCCATTCCAGTGCTTCACCACCCTCCTAGTGAAATAGTTTTTCCTAATATTCAACCTAGACCTCCCCCACTGCAACTTGAGACCATTGCTCCTTGTTCTGTCATCTGCCACCACTGAGAACAGCCGCGCTTCATCCTCTTTGGAACCCCCCTTCAGGTAGTCGAAGGCTGCTATCAAATCCCCCCTCACTCTTCTTTTCTGCAGACTAAATAAGCCCAATTCTCTCTGGACTAACTTCCCTTCCATCTGCACCTCCTCTATCTATCTCTAGAGATTTGTGTTTCTATCCACGCTACCTACGCTCAGCATCTATTATCGGAGTCAACTTTTCACCAAAGAAACACTGTAGGAAGGAAACCCATAGAATAAACTCAGAACTAAGGAGGTAGGGGGAGAATAAAGGACTGGATCCTGGAGTAAAATGAAAACCCAGCCCCTATTAAGCCAGCTAACTTTCATGAAGAGCTCTACAGAGTAGGTTAGGAGTCACTCTGGGGAAGGGGAAAAGGAGGGATGTTCGTCAGAGACTGGAGAACAAGTTGAGAAGAGGAAACTCAGGCTCAGAACATGCACAGAGCCTCTGCCCCTAGCTGATCCACAAACACTGGGCAGGTCCGTGTGAGGAGGCTGGGACCGTGCGTATCTGTGGACAGGCAACCTTAAGGTGTTGTGCTCCGTTGCGGTTCACGTATGCATTCCCCGTCTCCCCCAGGTGAGTAGTGCTGTCTGCTTTGAAGCAGGAGATGGATTCAAGCAGAGATGCAGAACGCCCCGAGCAGGGCTAGGAGACCCGTGCCACACCCCACGCTCGAGGCAGGAGAGAGCTCTGCAACGGGACTCACAAGCAGCAAAGCCGCCAGACAGCCATGCAGGCTGGAGGATGGACACCACGTCTCGCGGCCGCGTACTCAGTGCCCAATTTATTCCACAAGGGCTCCTTAGATTTGGCCTTCTCCATGTACCATGAAACCCAGCAGGAGCTCTGCTCTGTAGAGCCAGATTCTGCTCTCGGTTCCATGGATGCCAACCATGGCAGTAACACTACTGAACCCAATGCGGTTGCTCTGGATTCACAGCAGTGGAATACGGCAGAATTTGGCCCTGAGTATTTATTCAGCCTTCCTTATCTGCCACAACATGGCTGCTTCATTAGCAAAACCCCGGATTAGAAAAGGTAACAACCACACCACCTTACCAAGACATTCAGGTAGGATGCTCCTGGCTCTGGGCTACTATGTGGAGTCACTTCTTACCAGATCCGGAGCATACAGGGAAGGAGCCGAGTGTCTGATTTGGCCCAATCATTCCCACCACCCCTGCATGTGGAAGCTTTAAACCAGCTGCCAGCCCAGGAGAAAGGCATTTGAATGCACAATTTGCTGCCTTTACTGCAGGCTCTGTTCTATGACAGGACCCTATATTGTCTCGACCTCTTGGCTGCATTTACCCAAGTGGAATAAATTGTAACAGAAATAGGACGGCTGCAACGGGAGAGGAGGCGGCAGAGGAGGAGGCACCAGCGTTTTTTGGGTGGGGTGAAGGATTCCCCCACCCACAACTGCTAATAAAACTAGATCGTCTGGAGGTTTCTCCAAATCTGTCAGGTCTACAGCCATCAGGGAGCAACCTGATTTACAGATCTGGGGAAGGGGTGTATGGGAGGAATAGGCAGGGTTGCATTCAGCTTGTCCACAAATTTACTGATATGGGGCCAAAAATCAGTCTAGTGCTGTCAAGGGGTGAATTTGAACCAGCGCTGGGATCCAACACTCTTACTCTTTTCCCTTTCCCTGACACTGAACTGACAACACCATCTTGCCCCCATGACACTTAAGAAAGCAACGCTGATACATAGGAAAGATCCCACAGCAGCTCTGAATTGTGATTCTTTATCCCCACGCCTACTCCCATCCAGACCCGTTCAGGGACTCTCAATAAATTTGTGACCGTTGAGCAACCCTGGGCGTGGGAAGGACAGAAGCATGGATTGAGAAAACTGTTGGGACAGAGTGAACATGAACTTTCACACAGATGGAGTCCAGTGAAAACAAACTCAAGAGACAAATACAGGAGAGACGGACCCGTAGTTAGTAAAAAAATGTGGCAGGAAGAAATGGAGAAAGAGTTAAGAAGTGGGGAGGAGAGATGGGTCTTTTGGGAGCCCCACTGGAGGAACAGTAAAACCAGCAATAACTAGACTGTTTACACCCATTCATTGGCTACCCCTCTATTCACCCGCTTTGTGGATGGCACTCTCTGAAGCACTGGTGTTTAGATCAGAACAGGTCTACAGGATGCCTGGAAGCAACTGACCAGTGGCCACGGCTGGTTCTTTATTTGGAAGGAGGAAGAGGGCCTGATGGAATTTTGTGCTGTTCTTTTGCCAAGTCTGAAGGCTACTGGATGTCACAGACTATGAGCCAGATCAGCTGCTGGTACAAATCAGTGCGGCTCCACTGAAGCTGACAGAACAACTCCAATTTACCCCAGCAGCCAATCAAGGCCTGTGTTACTAAAACAATCTATTTTCTGCTTACAAGCAGCACACGTTCCGACATCTAACCAGCAGACTCGCCGCTGCTGTGACTAAGATGCGGCCTACGCTACGAAAAGCCACTGTGTTGGAAGAAGAACCAGTAACAACACAGTAGCCCCCGTCCCAGTTGAGACCCAGTCTGGCCAGGCAGCGTACGCAGGCATGAACCACGTTCCCACCTTGCGGGACTTCAGCATGATTCAGGACCGTGGATAAAGCCTGGCTCCTGTCTGCATGACCAGACCAAAGCCGGTTTTCACTGCACTGCAGGCTAAGGTGCATAACTGCATGTTGCAACATGGGGGCTCTTCACTGGGAGGGTGGGACCCAAAGGCAGACACTGGTCGGTAAATAAACAAACGATGATCATCCAACAACCCTCCTCCATAAACTAGCAAAGTTGCCTAGGCAGGTAGAAACCCCCACCAAGCCAGCATCATTCCTCACTCATGCTCAGCGAGCGCTGACAAAACCGGGAGAAGAGCAAAGCTTCTCACAGGACCTCCCGCCACTCGGCCTCCTAAGAGGTCTGTCCTACGGTGTATTTCTAGGTTCCCTTTTGGACCCTTTTCCTTAGAGGCCCAGAACAGCAGGTTTGGGAGCAGTCAGGAAAGGGGAGATCACTGATCTTCTCCCATGGCCCAGCCCTGTCTGGCTACAAAATACGGTATTGGGCTACAGGCCCCAGCTCCCTATCCCACCCTCTCACCTGAGGGCTGCATGGTTTGAAAAGGAGGCGGGGCTGGTTTGGCTTCAGGGCTCACCCAGTAAGCAACTGACGGCCGAGACCTACTGGACACTCTGGTCAATAGAGGCAAAGGATTCATTTCACAGCCTTCCGTGACGACTCGAGCGGGAGCAGGAGACCTGCAGTCCTTCCCTGCCCCAGCGGCCCTGATCCAGGACTATGCTCATAAGAAGGTGGGCACTACAATGGAACATCTTCAGCCTGTTTCCAGATGATCTACTGCTCCCGGCTGCCTAGCTACACACACACACGCCTGTTGCAGCGGGACAGGAGTGGGGAGTGAGAGATAGGGAGAGTGGAAATGCTGTCCCCTCCTCCCCCCAACCAAAGTTCATGTTCAGCAAACTGCCACTCACCAGGGAAGCAGGCCTCAGAGCACAGCTTATTGTCCAGCGCTTTCACGCTCGCGATGTCAATGTCATTGTTATTGTCACACTCCATACCTAGGAAAGCACCTGTCCTCTGGCCTGTAACGGAGTTAACGCAGTTAGAGAGGCAATTGGGTCCCCCCCTCGTAAAATAAAGGAGAGACGGAAATCAAATGTAATCACATCGCTCTAAAAATGACACCGAGAACTACATGGGTAGAGAGTGGACAATAAGGAGTCAGATCCGTGTGCGTGCGTTTGTTTCAAGCCATCCTGCTCCGTTTCCCCAGCCGCCTCCTTTCTTGTGCCATGACAACTGACGTCACCAAGGAGGGCTGCGGAATCCAGGAGGATACTTAACAGAAACATCTGTAAGAGCAGTAATTATGCAGGTGAAAAGGCAGAGAAGAGAGTAGCTAGGAAAAGCTAAAGAAAGCAGCTAGTAAGATTACTCCCTGTCCATGCTCTGGTCTGTATCTGATGCATTTCTGAATATGGGGATGTGGGGCTGGAAAATAAAAACGAACACAGTCGAATCTCACTGTGCTGATCGGCGGAGATAACTACGGCCACCTCCCCCAAAATACAAACTGCTGGCAACCTCTCCCCACTTTCAGCACAGAGTTAACTGTTGATCAGACCTAATTTACAAAATACACAACAGTCAGGCTTTGCAAAATCCTACTCCATCTTTCTCTGATGGTGCTCTTATCATCCAGATAAAGGGTAGATCTGTGTCTGTTTCTCCTCTCTCATGCCCATTTTACACATGGGTAAGTCAACTGACTGCCAAAGAAAAACTCCCAATTTGCACTAGTAAATCCACCTCCCTTTGCCCAGAGACTTCCGCCTTGGAATACTGCGTGATCCAGTGCCCAGGGAAATCAATGGGAATATCTCCACTGATTTGGGCACGAGATCAGTTCCTCAGCAGGAATGGCATCCGATCATTTGTGCCTGAGCTGCAAAATGTTCACAGCTGATTTATCTACTGGTGCAGAATGAAGCCGGATTAGTATTAAAGTGAACTGCACGGGTTAGCATGAATGAACAAAAGACATTTCACACCGCTGCAGTCTTGAGGATGATTATTTTAAGTACGTTTTTGTTGATTTGCTAGTTGTCAAATTTCAGTCACTTTGGAACGAGTCCCCCTGTCATCAGGGCTAATTAGCAAGATTTTACCGTAAAGAAACAAAACAGCAGAGTCTGTGCTCTGTTATTTTTGCATGGGAAAATGCCATGCTTGGCGGGGGGAGAGAACTGCTTTTTCAAGGTGGGTTGGGGATTTATTTTTGGCTTCATGTCTAACCAGAGACGCACACACATGGAAAGGGGAATTGCTCTGGGTTGACCAGAATGGGCCTTTATTTCTCTGTGCTAACCTAAGGGCTTCCATTGCTATGGTCCAGGTGACTCTCAAATCCTACGCTGTTTTGAAAAGGCTGCTTGCGTGTCACTCCAAATACTAGGGAGGTGCATTGGTCCAGACAAGTCTCTACCCGGAGTCTGTCTCAGCTGGACTCGCTAAGCACAGCTCAGGGTGCGAAGCAGCAGTGCTGAAGCCCCAGAGGTTCGGTTTCAGAGGGTGGGGAGGCTGCCTGGCCTACCCTAAGGAAGAGTGAGATCCCTTGAGGGCCTAGCACATCAAAGGGGTTCCTCCCAGAGCCTGTTCCAGAGCTGGGGGCGTAGCACTGATTCGGTGGATCCGGGACACCTGGCTTCTTTGATTCCTCCAGCACATATCAGCTACGAATGCTTCAGCTATAAACATGTTCCTTGCAGCAGGGGCTGCTTAAAGAGGATACAGGTGTTGCAAGAGACATTGGGGTTAATTCCCCACTGGCCTAAGTGGGTGGAATTCCAATGAAGTAAGTGAAGTTGCATTTGCTTAAGTCACTGGTGAGTTTCGCCCTGTTCGCTTTTCACTGGCAGAGCTAAATTCACCCCTGGGCAGAGAGTTAACAAGACGCCTGGTCCTGCTCATTTTGAGGGCCCAGATGGTGCCTATGCCTCCTGCTGGTGCTCTGTATGGGGGGTAGGTTTTGCCCAGAAAGATTCTGCGCCGCGTTCTAGATGCAGCTGGGCCGGGCGCAGAAAGGAAACGGGCCCCGTTGCAGCAGTCCCTAAAGTACAACTTCCTGCTGAGCCACCCAAGCACACCCCACTGTTTTCTGCTTCTCACGCTGTGTTGAGGATTCCTGGGCACTAGCTGAGCTGGGCTACAATTAACATGGCAGCCTCTGTGAAACCCCACCTTATCCGCTAGGTTTCTCCTTTCTGATAGGCCACTGTCCTTGTCATTAGAGCTGGTGCTGCCTGGCAAACAGGCAGAATTGGGAAGAGGAAGAGTGGGAGGATAGACCTGCAGGGTTTCTCCTCTCTGCTCTGCCCGTGCTTTTCTCTCCTCTGTTAATGGCTCATCCTAAACATGACTGTTTCTCAGCTACTCAGTGGAGAAGATAATCCGTCACTGAGAACACTTTGGCTTCTGCTCCAGAGGACCTGAACCAACCCCCCAGAGCAGAAACCCCTTCATCTTTAGGATGTTCACAATCCTCTCTTCGGCTCGGGCCCATCTCTAGTTTCTGCTGCCCTCTAAAGGCCTGAGCTGCAGCTCAGATAACCAGCTGGAGAAAGGGAGAAGGAGGAGGATCCCAGGACACTGCAAACTGTACTGTCTACACACCACTTACTGTGCAGACAGAACCACGTCCGTGCCTCCCTTAGGGACCTGATACAGGAATAGAGACTCCTCAGAGCCTGAGTTTTAACATCAAAGGATTCAGTCACCTGCCTGAACGTACTGCAAAGCCACAGAGTCTCCTTCTCCCACCCGCCCTCCGCCAAAACTCCCACCCTCTCATTTTCCCCATTACCCCTCCGCCCTGAGCCCCAGTTCATTGTTATGAAGAGAAGACGCCCCCCTCCTATTCCCCACTCAATATTTGGGCAGGATAGCGTTCCTGGGAAGGCTGGCTCCCCTTCTCTGACTAGGCACGATGCCCTGAGCATACACTCTGCCACCTGCCGATGAAACAGAACAAAAACTAGCAGAGAGGGGAGTAATGATCCACGTCTGTTACCGTCTTCCTGGGTGGGAGATCCGTCCTCTTCCTCCATGACATCGTTCCCCTGAGACACAGAAGACAGGCAGTGAACGTGAACAGCAGAGGACTCTGTCCAAGAACCCGGAGCTGAGTCCTTCCAACACTGCCAGCCTCCTCTCCACAGGCACGCTGGCCACGAACCCATGCTGCCCTCCATCCCCCTACATTTCCCTAACTCCCCCAGGCACCTGTAGCCAGACTCACACATCTTTCACTCGGACTCTCCCAAGGGCGCTCAGGATACCCGCTTGGCGCTGTGCCAAGGGACTCGGCGGCGCTCCGCCCACTCAGGCCAGCGTGAATGTGGCCCAGGCTCCGCAGAACCCAGGCAAAGTCCTGCGCGCCTTACTGAATATTCATCCTCTGAGCTTGTCCCAGGGATAATCTGCATCACTGCCAGAGGATCTGCCCCTCCCACAGCTACTGCCAGTCCTGCCGGGGGTGGTGCATCTCCTCACCTCACGATGCTCCGACAAAACTCTCCTGGTGGCAGTTCTCACTCATCTCAGTTCACCCCCCACCCCCCAAGAGCTTGACACTCTCGTTTCTCCAGCCAAGGAAGACAAGCTAGGACACCGAGTGTCGTTCTATTCAGGCCACCTACACGGAGCCACTGGGAGTCATCAGCCGAGACACAACCCAGGGTAAGTGCTGGGTGCAATTTTTCGACTGAAACTTTGGTTGTTTTTTTTTTTTTTTGGCAGCGAAAAAGGCAGATTCTGCAGCACCGAAACATTCTGCCAATGTTGACAATTTGTTTCCATTGAAAAAGAGTAGAGAAGCAATTCTGAAAAAAAATCAAAACATTTGCTTTCGGTTTTTCAGTCTGAAGTGCTTGTTTGAAAATTGCCTTTAATTCTATTTTTAAAAAAAATGTTAAAGCCTAAAAATGCTCCAAACTGAAATGAAAGCCTTTCACGTCAGGCTGAACGGAACGTTTTGTTGGACCAGAAATGGATTTTTTAAAAACTCTGATGTGCCAAAAATTTCATTTTTGGTTTGACCCGAAATGATTTTTTTTTTTTTCAAATTCTGAGTTGCCAGCAAACCAAATCAAATAATTCAGTACTCACACAGCTCTACCCAGGACTTTCAGCACAAAAGCACACGCCTCTAAAGCTTGAGCTAAGGAATGGCTCCGTCAGGTAAATAGCAAGGCCTTATACACGCTGTGGCAGGTCTTAATTTGTAACGAAAGAGGTGCCAAATTTTTTACTTTCACAGCTGACCTGGCAAGCCCAGAGGTGCCAGGGTTCAGCCCTGGTACAAATTAGGCACAGCACTGGAACCAGCTGCTAGCAACCGGTGTGATCACCCACATGAATCCAGTGTATTACGTAGCTCACTGATCATTAGGAAAGGCTGGTGACAAGGTCCTTCCTTTTGAACATAGGTTTTTACCTCCGCATCTCGCTCCTCCGCAGAGATACTGACAAAATTCCTATCTGGAGATTCCACAGGGGTTGACTGCAAAAGGAGGACAAGAGAAATCAGACAATTCTACTTGCACGGTGTGTCCGTGAATCAATGCAATATGCAGCTAACGTTCTCCATCATCAGGGGCTGCCCTTAGGTAGCTGGGATAATAGACCCCAGCGCTGTCTTTCAGAAAGGCGAAGGCTCACCCAGAGGAAGGCTCATTAGCCGACGTACTCTCTCTATTTGGTGCTGCACAATTGAGCTTAAAAAAAAAATGTTTTTCAAGGAAGATTCCAATCCATGTCCCTTGAGCCAAAAAAATATTTCTGAGTTCAATATACAGGGCTTCAAAATTCTAGTTTTGACAGTAATTTTGTCAAGCTGCTGTTTAGGATAACCCGCCTGGGCAACCAAAAAGCTGAAGTTATTTGTATGACAATACCACCTAGAGGCCTTAACTGAGATCAGGGCCCCATTGTGCTAGGCACTGTGCAGACGTACACGGGCACAGTCCCAGTGCTGAAGAGCTGACAGTCTCAGCAGATATATAGGAGAGCCTCAGAGGTGCACTGACTTGCCCAAGGCTGTACAGCAAATCTGTAGCAGAGTTAGGAATAGATGCTCCGTCTCCTGACTCCCCGCCGAGTGCCCTACCCCACTGGACCACGCCGAGTGCCCTACCCCACTTGACCACGCCGAGTGCCCTACCCCACTGGACCACGCCAGTTCCAAAAGCCAGTTCTTTTCTACAGTGTTTTCTCTCACACACACTTTTGAAATGGATCTAACAGTTACAAAGGAAAGTGGGAGGAGCAAGGGAAAGGAAAGGAGAAAGGCCTCAGGGCTCCTCTGCCAGAAAGTTTTCCTTTATTGTTTGAAAGCAAAAGGTTTTAGAAAATGACAAACTTAGCTGCTCCAAATTGAAATGACAAACGGGTGCATCATTCACTGCACATGCGTTCCAAAGCCATTAACCCTCTAGTGCCCGGAGTGCTGATGCAGCCCGTCTAGAAGGGCAGTCAGACCAGAGTTGGGTTAATAGCCTGAGGTCAAATTTTCTAATGTGCTTATGAGACTTAGGAGCGTAACTCCCATTTTCAAAAGGACTTAGGCACTTTAGCAGTCTAAGTTGCTTTGACTTTCAAAAGGCCTAAGTCCCTGTTGACTAAGGCACTTGAGCTTTTTGAAAACTGGACTCCAGATCTTAAAGCAGAAGTGCAGTGAAAACAAGTGAGAGAGTCTCTGGTGTTATTCCATATGAACAAAGGAATCACTAGGCTCCCGCACGGCTCGTCCACCTAATCCGGTAGCCTGTCAAGGCTGGATGCTTCACATGAAGATGTAAACTACCCCCATGAATACAAACTCCCCTCCCCTCCGCAAATCACTGCTCCCCGGCATACATACAGCCCTACCCGCAAATAATCAATCACATTGTGTAATACTAGTCCACAAAGAGGTACATTTCTTGCTGACCCCAGATGGCGATCAGCTTCTCCCCCAATGCATGAAATGCTTGTAGGTCCACTATACCTACCTCTCCTTCTGAAGGAATCCCACTGGCAGCAGCAGGGGATGGGAGCATGTCCCCCTCTTCCTCTGTGCCCGGAGCGACATAAGAGCCAGACATGGAAGACATGGTGTCGGTGCTGATCTGGGAGTGCTGACTTTGGGAGGAGGCCATGGACATGATGGACTGGGCCAGGCTGCTGCTGCCAGGATCTAGGGAGAAAGGGAAGCGTGGAGAACACAGGGCGGCATTAGAGAGGGCAGAGCAGCTGTGGCTGTGCAGGTTTGACTGCAAAGGAAACAGTTTGCAAGATGGATTCTACAATGACGGGTGTCGATTTTGCACGCTCTCCTTCTCCAAACCCTGGTACTGGCGCCTTCAAGCTGGGTCCTTGCCTCCACGTCGGGTGGCCTGGAGACTGCAGTCGGTACCTGCCTTTTGAACACTTGACAAAGAAACCGCTTGTCTTTCTGGGGGGCTTCTTAACTGCGCCAATGGGAATAAGCTACTGCTGCATGCAATGCCTGCATCAAGCCTACAACTTCGGGGCTGGATGCAGGCATCACTAGGTGAGGATCTCCGGCCATGTTATGCAGGAGGTCAGACTAGATGATCACAATGGCCCCTTTCTGGCCTAAACATCTCTGAAATCTACAGATGGCGGCGTTTGATCATTAAGATATTAACAAGCCAGCTCAAATCCTGTTCACCTAATTCATGCATTACTCCCAGCCAAGTGCAGACATGACTAAGGCAAGCAGGATCAGAACCCTGGAAGCATCTTGGGACAAGATCTTTGTCCTCTCTTCCTCAAATGCAAAGTGCCACGTGCTCCTATGGCGTTGCATAATGCAGCCATCAGGAAGCCAAGTGACCACTGAAATGCTGCTTGTCCCTCGTCTCCTACCGTACCTTCTGGGGAGGAGATGGTGGAGGAGAGAGGGGTTCCTGTGCACGAAGACTGATCTATTGCTCCCGAGGAGGATAAGGTGAGGTTTTCACTCTCTGGTGTCATACCATATTCCTGGAAGGAGAGCAAACACACCAGAGTAAGAGGATGACAGGTCCCTGCAGATGAAGCAACTGATCGTAATTTGGTACTTTTCAAGGCATTTAGGGCTCCTGGCAGTTTCTGAATTGGTAGCCCTGGAGATTAAAGTCTTTGAAGCTTCAGGACAATAAATAGAGCAGGTATCTTCACAATGTCCCACTAACATGCCTGTTCTCCAAGGGCCACCTCTAGGGGGGAGAAGGGTTTTTAACTCTTGGTGCTCATTCCGCCTTTGGCCTTGCTGATGAGGCTGCCAACAAGTGAGCCAATTATCAGAGTGCTTTTTTGCAGCATGGACCCCCTGTACATTAGGACTAAAACTCTCCAACTCCTTTCACATTAGCCATCAAACTGCTAAGAGATTCTGATAATGGACTGATGTGGACATCTTTTCGAATGCACTGGAGAATGGGAACCCACCAATGAGTGAGCCGGAGGCTTTCGGGCCATGCACGACAGATTGGTTGATCACCAACAGACTCCACTACTGATCTTTGTGGAGACAGCATCCTCTATCCCTATCGGTCAGAGAGCCAGGCTGAGAGACAGGAGTTCTCGAGTGATATTCCCAGCACTACCACTGACTTGCACTCTATGACCTTACTTCACCTGTTACCCATCTATACAAGGGGGCTAATATGGACCCACATCACATGGGTATCATGGGGGTCTGACTCAACCTGCAAAGTGTTAGATAGCAGGGGCTGTGAATGAGAGGCTAATTAATGACTCTGCCCGGAAAATGACTGTGTAAAAATAGCACCTACTTATTTAACAGATCTGCCTTGAGAGGGCATTCAGAGTCCAATCTACTAAGTCTCTGCTATGTTTTACTGCCATCAGCCCAGCAGAACCAACACAGCTCTGGGACAACCAGCAGGATCCTTTCCTGCCTCTGGTCGTATCAGAAATATTAACTGCACTCCGATGCCAAGGTCACCTACGCATCCCCTGCCTCTTCAGATTATGCCCCCAGTTAAATCTGTGCAAGCCCAGAGGGCAACAGGGCTACACGGGGGTAATTCAGAGAGGACAGCACTTAGCTGAAGGATCTTCATTGCTGGCGACGATACACAAGAAAGAAAGAGCCCAGCTTGACTCTCAGATCCCAGGCTGAGTTGCAGGGTTGCCAGTTAGAAAAAAAATAACACAGCTTTGCTTGCAAACTGGACTCATTTTATACAGAATGACTGCAGAACAAAACAAACACGGAACTCCAGAATGCCAGTTCCATGGGTCTCTGCTGAGTAGACAGCTGGACCAGAACCCTGTTAAATAATCACCTCCTCATGCTGATGAGGAGACTTCCTCCTGGAAATCCTGATTTCTGATTCGCTGCAGGACTTCTCATCATCTTCTTCGTGCAGGACCGAGGAAGTCTGGGAAACTGACCTAGCAAGAAGGGGAAAGGAGCAGCCTGTTAACTTACGATTGCTCCAGTGATTTCACTAGCACAACCCATGCTGTCAACGCAACTGGCTGCAGCCCTCCACAGGAAGCCACTGCTCCAGGAGCGGGCCAGTGGAGGGTGTAACAGTTGTAGCTGCAGTCATGTGGCAGGGGTGTTAACCCTTTGAAGCCCAGACCCACATCAGGTCTCTGGGGCACCTTTAATGACAGACAGAACAGCCAGGTAAAAAAGTGGTATTTACATGGATCAGTGAAACAAGCGTCTTTTCCTTCGCCCTGTTCTCTGTACGGGGTCCTCCTCCCATCTGTTCTGCTTTCTGGACCAAAAATCTGTCCCCAGTTATACCGGGATAAATCCAGAGCTGTTCCACTGGGGTGCTGCCCCCACTCCAGCTGAACCCAAATAGGAACTGAGGGTGTTTGACATCCGACAGGACCCAGCCCTTAGCCAACACTTGGGGTTCCTTGGCATTGGCACATTCATCCTTCTACTGCAAGTCTCCACCACAGCATTTCTGCCAAGTGCCAACGGTCCCCTGGAGAATCAGGATGCAACAGACACCTGAGGCAGCACTGAGGGGACAGGGGAGAGGATGTTTCTCCTCCAGCATGCTAGGCAGGACCACACCATTAGAGAAGAAGCACAGGACAGATAGGACCCATCAGGGGAAGGTCCTGGGGCCTGATGCAGAGCCCGCTGAAGTCAATGGAAGGATTCCCATTGGCACCAAAGGGAGCTGGATCAGGCCCTTCAGAAGTACATGGCTTTACTGGATGTGGGCCCGATCCTGCCATCCCTGCTCTGCCCTCCCCCAGTGGGTATTTTGGAAGCTAAGGGCTGGGGACTGGACCCTACGAGGAAGCTTAGGCCAGAGTCCCTCTCCCTCTGGCTGCAAGAGCGTCCGGTAACGTGCGGAAGGGAAAGGCGGCGAGTGACTTACTTTGATAGGCTCTTCTTGAGTTTGAGCCCTTGGCTGCCACAGTCCGACAAGCGGTCAAGGGGAGAGAGTGTCCTGATGGGAGGCAGGTGGCTGTCGCTGCCATACGACGGCAACATCCCTGCCCCGTGGCTGTCCCCAAGCCCGTGCAGCGGAAGGGCGGCCGGGGACGGAGTGAGGGGCCCGTTGAGAGCTTCCAGCAGAGACACTACCTCGTAGCCAGGAGGGATGTTCTCAGAAGACTACAGGGAGCAGAGACAGGCCTGGGAATGAGCATTCAACAGCCCATGTTTCACAACACAACTGCCCCCTCCGCTCCAGGCAGGGCAATTCATTCCAAAGCGGCGGCCTATAGATACAAAACTTGGTGGCCAGGAACGCAAGGGCCCGAGACCACCGCTTGGAGGGAGGCATAGAGCAGGCAAGGGCTGTGCAAGCTTCTACCGCACCCTTCAGCCCCCTACTACGCTAGCCCTGCGCCCCACCTCAGCTTTGCCAATGCACCTTCAACCTGAGCTACAATGTCCCTGATTAGTCCAGCCCCGGATTCCCCACCCCGCACAGCTCTGCCAATGCACTTTGTTCCTGGATGTTGTGTGAGTTCAGCACTCCCAGGCTTGAAAGTGGAAGGAATTCCCCTTCCTGGGTTATCCTTTGTTTAGAAGCCTGGGTGCTGTTTTGCATCCCAGTGACTATACACCTTGGGGAGTAACAGCGGGGTCAGGACTACGCACGCGAGGGCTGATGGGTTGGCTTCTCTGGTCAATACTTACCGAGTGCTCCTCAGAATCGGATGTTTGGGAGGCGATGATTGGGCTGAAGCTGGTTGGAGAGAGAGGGCCAAGTTTTTTCCTCATTGCTCGGATCTGGAGCAAGGCTCGGAATGCTGAACAGTGCGGGGAGGGGAGGGAAGGATACAGAAAGTTCATTTCTAATATAACAAGCGGAAGACCCAACCCCCCCGGAGAATGCCGCTTGTTTTCATAAGAGCTGTTTTATTTCTTCTATTCCACGCTAGTGAAGGCCATACAAAATTGTCCGGATGGAACTGGAGGTTTTTGCATTTGTTCAGGATTGGAGGTTTTGCATTTTGTTGAAATTTCACACATTTTGTGTAAAACCTGCAAAATTTCAGGTTTTTCCACCTTAAAAATACAGCTGTTTTTGGTGGGGGAAAAAAATGACATGTTCACCACTCAGGACGGACCTATTTTCAAGCAGGAGACACTAACATTTTCAAAATTCCAAACTTGGAAGTTTTGGTCAAAGATTTTTGCCCCAGAATTTGCAAAAAAAAAATGTTGAATTTTGGTATTTTTTTTAATCAATGCCAAAACCTCATTTCACAAAATTTTGAAAAAAATAAAAACCAAAAACCCACAAACAATGCAGGTGCAAAATTTCTTGAAATGAAATTGGGAACGGTGCTGTAAAAATGATAGAAAGGGGTTTTGCATGGAGCTACCTCTAACACCAGGCAGATGACGATGTCTGTCAATGCACTAGCGATTCTAATAGACCCTCAGTCCTTCCTAGATTCAAGCCCTTATTCCGGACCAGCCAGCTCTTATTCACTAGTTAGGAGCAACTGCTCTCATTCCCTAGGAAAAGGTCAGTGCCAGCCAATCTCAGCTCCACGCACAGAGTCATCACATGAGCAGTTTGGGTGAAGCTACGAGTTTTGTCTTGCTTGAACTCCATGTGTAGAATGTGCAAGACAGATCTTCCCAAGCTAAAGAGTAAACCAACTTGGGACAATGCCCCCCCTCAATCTTCCACCATAGGAATCAGTCCTCTTCCACCACAGGATCTGAAAAGAGCCCTGAGCCTTACGCAGCCTGCAGATGGGGCAGTTGTTGGCTTGGTAACGCAGGGTGTCCGCACAAGTGTTACAGAGGCAAAGATGGCGGCAGGGTAGAATCAGAGTGTCCCGCACATCCGAGAGGCAGACCACGCACTCTGCGCTGTTATCGCTCACCTCGTCCTCAGCCACCTGGGCAGGGAGAGAGAGAGAATGAGGCTCTCCAGCTGGGCTTGGCACAGTGGGAGAAAGCCTTGCCCTTGGAGTGGCTGCTATTGCAGTGGGAGCCTGCAGCAGCCTTGGCAGCTCCTGTTCTGCAGGGGTCAATGGCTCACAGAGCTGCAGAGGGGTAGATCAACTGGCCCACCTCAGCCCTTAACCCACTGCTGCCCAAACACGCAGGGAGCCCCGAGGAGCTATGCCTGGGGCTTCCCTGTGCAGCTCCCACCAATCCAGCATTGCACCAGCTCCACAGCCGCTAGGATCCTTGACAGGCAAGGATTCACCCCAGAGAGTCACTGCAGCCCTATGTGCAGAGACAATTTAACAGGAAGGCCCATGGAAAAGAGCGTCAGTACTTGGGCTTTTTACCTCCAAGGGCCTTGGTTCAAATCCTTATTGAACATGAGCCTGGAGATCTCCCCCTAGTGCTTATTGGGTGGAAAAAGCATTAAGGTGGGTCCAGGATTGGACCAGAGCAAGAGGAGGGTGACTAAGGGTACGTCTACACTACGAGATTAATTCGAATTTGGGAAACAGATTGTATAAATTCGATTGTGCGCGGACACACTAAGCACATTAATTCGGTTTTTAACCACATTAATTCGGTGGTGTGTGGCCACACTACCCCATTAATTTTAACCACATTAATTCAGTGGTGTGCGGCCACACTACCCCTAATTCGAATTTACAAAATCGATTTTGGTGCTACTCCGCTCGTCGGGGTGGAGTACAGAAATCGATTTTAAGCACCCTTTAATTCGAAGTAACTGGCTCCGTTGTGTGGACGGGTTAAGGATTAATTCGGATTAACGCAGCTAAATCCGAATTAAAGTCGTAGTGTAGACCAGGCCTGAGTCTGGAGTGCTGCGAAGATGGGATGAGCCTGGGATTGCCGCGGGCACTGCTGGCCAGGCCTGAGGGGCACTGGCCATGCAGTGTGGGGAACCCAAGACTGGGATAGCAGGGCTAGCTGGAGCGTACCATTGTGGAGCAATAGCAGCACTGGGCCAAGGCCAATGCACTGTTCTATAAACTCCCTATTCCTGAGAGTGCTAAACAGTCACTGCATTAAGTTAAAGTGGAAGAGGAGAGATGTGTGCTCCAAAGAGAACGGCAACTAAGGAGGGCACCTCCCTTTCCCAGGACCTGCGCCCCACCCCCGGGGGACACACCCTTACCTTGGAGTCCTGCGTGTTGTATTTGTTCTCGATCCCGTAGATCTCCTGAAGGAGGTAGCTAACTCCATCCACCTGGAACCCACAGATACGGGGAAGTCACATGGGCGATGCAGAGTTACGCTGGTGCTGCCACGCCAGCTCATTTCAGATAGTCTCCTTGGGACGGCCTCTTTCTAAGCCTTCCCATTCCCCACCACGTGAGGAGGGACCCCCCTCCCCACAACTCCACCCCCAGAGCCCTACGCTGGGTGCAGGCTGTCTCTATGCATGCCACGCCCCGGCTGCGAAGGGGACATCTCATCGCACCAGTGATTCTAACAGACCCGCAATCCTTCCTGGATTCAAGGTCCCGTCCAGGCCAGCCCACCAGCAAGGAACAACTGCCCCTCAGCCCCCAGGACCAGGCCAGTGCTAGCCAGCCCCAACCCCACATACACTCACCACTTGTTTCTGCTTGAGGGGTTTCACACAAAAGCTACCATCTGCATGCTGGAAACAAGGAAATTGTACTCCAAGTTAATCCAAAGCAACCATAGACGCTAGAGGGAGGGAAGGGAGCTGTGGTGTATTTATCACATGCTGTATATTGTGACACCTGTAGCTAGGCTTGGCAGGATTAGATAGTTATCAGTAAATGTCAATTTCACACATGCACATGCAAACTGAAGAAAGAATGTTGCCATTGATAATACTGGAAATGTACAGAGAAGCAAAGTCAGGAAATGCTGCTTAAGAACTTCTTAGGTTAATTTAAGGCTATTTCCTTTGTCTATCTGGACATGTGATGCTGACCATGTGTGTTTTAACGGTTGTAAAGCTTTAACTTTTTGAATCTCAACGTCCACTGTAATTAAATAACGATTGTCTGAGCCATCCCATTGTCTGCCCCCCCCCCCCCAATAACTTCCCACAATCGTGAAAATGTGGTTAAATAGATAAAAATGGTTAAACCCCCTAATTATGCACAACTGTGAGAATTTACTTTGATAAAAATTGAAATAAATGCTTAAAAATAAACATCTGTCAAAATGATAAAAAAATAAAAACCAAATTCAGCCAAGCCTAACCATGTAGACGTCCAACAGATTCTCCATTAACCAGCTGATCTTATATCAAGATTGCTCTCTTTCTCCATGTATGCAAACACCAGTTTATCAAGCTATAGAAAAGTTAGAAATGTACCACAGGAATATGCAACACAAAGGCCCCTCCAGTGCTGTTTCAATGGATTAGACATTGTGACCGAAAGTTTCCAACTTGAGGGCCTAAAGTTAAGCTCTCAAATCAATATTCAGGCAAATAATAAATAAGCAGCCTGGATATCGGGCTCGACACCTCAAATGTTAGATCATTTTTTGCCCTCGGGGCTTAAACCCAGCGTTAGGTGCCAGCCTTTTGATTTCCACGTGTGGCAGTTTGTCCTGTGGGTCCTGCTGTCCCATCCATGCTGGGAGGAAAGGGGTTAAACGGCCTACTCCACTGGACAGGAAAGCCAGACTGTACGGTACATGGAC
Organism: Terrapene triunguis; assembly: GCF_002925995.2. Classification (NCBI taxonomy): domain Eukaryota; kingdom Metazoa; phylum Chordata; order Testudines; family Emydidae; genus Terrapene; species Terrapene triunguis. The sequence continues at coordinate 15,819,313 of NW_020664543.1, forward strand.
CTGACAGAGACTCAACACTCACCTTCTCAAACGTCGCCAGCAGTACGTGGCAGTGGCCGAGGTGCTCTGCAAGATACAAAAGGGGCAGGGCCGAGAGGTAAAAGGGATGCCCTGCAGCTGGGAATCCGGGTCACTGCCCCAGCGCCCATTGCAGGAGTGGGATACAGAACACCACATCCAGTTGTTCTGGGGCAGGAGCACTGCCTGCTGGGCACTGCAATGGGAAAAGCAGAGGGGGGAAGGGTGCCATGTTTGGATACAGGGAAGATGACACGTTCCCCCCGCACAACCCAAGGTCAGGCAGGAGGAACCGGTCAGTCTCTTCTCTCTAACTCCTACAGACTGGAGGCAGGGGCTGCTATGGGTTAGCACGTATGTGAGCTAGGCTTCTAGTCCCTCTCCCCAGCCACCCGTTGAAGGCGCAGCTGTTACGTGGAGGGTTTTCGCTCTGTCAGGAGGGAAATGGCTCTGTGGATGCTCAGTACGAGCTGCAATGTGCTGCCTCTGCCCAGCAGATCAGGGCTAGGGCGTAACACCCAAGGCCCATATGGGACTGAGACGACTGCTGCAAAGCCCAGCTCGTCCCCATGGAACCGTGACGCTGTTGCAAAGCTGCAATGCGAAGGCACAAGGATGTAAGGGGAATGAACTGGGAATGCCAAGGGCCAAACTCCTCTTCGGGGTAACTTCACTGACTGCAATTCATTTGCCCTGTGACCTTATTAGAACCAGCCTATTTCCCACCTCTCTGACACAGGATCATCCAGAAAACCGGTCTGTAACATTTTAAAGCACTGTACAGACTTCAACTGGCTAATCCTCCTAGCTCCCCTGGGGGATGGTATCCCTACTGCGTGATGGGGAAATGGAGGCACGAAGAAGCCGAGTGACTGACTCCCAGCGGGTCAGCGGCAGAGCAAGAATTAGAATTCAGGAGGCCCTGGCTACCAGTCCCCCAATCCATGCTGACTCCCCCTAGACCATATTGGTCCCTGGGCAAGAACGGTCTCGGAGACAGGCCAAATCTTTTCTTGCCACACACTGGAAGGTTCACAAGGAACAGGAATGTGTGGGTTACGAAAGGACATGTCTTCCATTGCATCTGGGAGTGCCCCTCACTCCGCATGCTGCTCCGCTCGAGGGCACTCCCCAGGGGCAGGACAAGGGCTTTTAACAAGGCAGCACTGGAAGCCTAGGTCCATGTCAGCCAATTCCTGAGAGTCTGGAGAGACTCCAGTGGGCTAAGGGGAAAGGCTCATGTCGGCACCCAAATCTTCCATAGAAGTGGGGTTCCTACCAAGAGCGCCCAGGCAGAGTTCCTGGCCTGTTTGTGCTGGTGGGGGCCTGGCCTGTGCTCCCAATGAGAGCGGCTGCTGTTATAAGCCAGGAACCATCCACTTCCTCAGGGGAAAGCTGAGCCCTGCCCGGGCTCCTTATCTGGGCTAGAGAAAGTGTAACCACCTTATTGAGTGACCTTTATAAAAACAGAGGACAAATATTTATAGGGCAAGATAAGGGGGTCCCAGCTGGAGCGCAGAGGAAATGCATTTCCTTGGATTCAGAATTCCCTGACAGCCCCCCAGTGCCACTTAAACTCTGCAAGACGGGGCCGGGAGAGGGTCTACAACACCCCCAGCCATCTCCATACAGGGCCTGATCCTGCAGAGTGCTGCGTGCCCTGGATTTCAATGAGGGCAGAGGACACTCAGTGTCCAGGGTCAGGCCCGCTATGGAGTTCTCAGGACTCGCTTTCCTTCCCCCAGGGCCTGATCCAAAGCCCACTGGTGCCAAAAGGAAGCTTTCCATGACTTCAGCGAGCTGTGCATTGGGCCCTCGAACAGAGTGCTCAGCGGGGTCCTGAGCCCGGAACTGAATATCAACCTCAAAGGCTCGAGGGCTCCTGGCCAGGGGAGATCATTCATTAAAATCCCCTCCCTTTTCCAGTTTAAATGAAGCGGCTGCAGGATGTGCCGTGCTGCAGCATCCATGCCCCCGGGTGTACGTACGGCTGGATGTGGCCTTTTGTTATTTAATGTTTACATTTCCGTGATATTTAAAAGAGCCTGGCCAGGCCGGGCCCTTTGTGCTAGGTGCTGTACAAACATAGCATAAAGGACAGGCCCTGCCCCAAAGAGCTGATAATCTCAAAGACCTTGATGATAAGGCTGAAAAACCTCTGCCGAGGAATCAATAATGAGCCTTTATTTTCTCTCTCCAGAAGAGCAAAGTAAATCCATTTATCAGGCCATCTGGGCTGTCTTGTACCAGCACAGGGGACTGGAGCAACACACACGTTCAAGAGCAGACGCTGAAAGTTCACTGCGCAAACGGAGGCTGCATTGTAAGAACACAGACACCATCTGCAGGGCAAGTCGCGCGGGGCACCAGAGCCTTAAGGCTCATCCAGCTCGCTGCGGACGTAGGGAAATGAAGCCCTGCAATCCCAAGGGTCTGTTCCTACCATCTCCCTCGTCCACGACGGCATGCACCACCATGGGATACACCTCTCGGTCCAGGTCAAAGCCCAGCTGTAAAGAGAGGGAGAGAGAGAAGGAAACGTGTGACTATTGCAGGAAGAGTCACTGAGCCAGATTCTCAGCTGGTATAAATCAATGCAACTCCATTGACTTTAATGGAGCTACACCGATTGACACCAGTCGCGGGAGCCAGCCCAGTGATGCAAATGGTCCCATGTCGATTTACACCAGCTAGGGATCTGATCCATTACAGCGAACACACCCTTAAGAGCAACAGAGAGTCTTGTGGCAAGAATCAGTCTGGAGATAACGAGGTAACCACACACCGCACCATAACAACTCTAACTCGGGAACCAATCCATGCAACAAACCTCGATTCCAACTCTGCCCACATATCTACACCAGCAACACCATCACAGGACCTAACCAGATCAGCTACAACATCACCGGCTCATTCACCTGCACATCCACCAATGTTATATATGCCATCATGTGCCAGCAATGCCCCTCTGCTATGTACATTGGCCAAACTGGACAGTCACTACGTAAAAGGATAAATGGACACATGTCAGATATCAGGAATGGCAATATACAAAAACCTGTAGGAGAACACTTCAATCTCCCTGGCCACACAATAGCAGATGTAAAGGTAGCCATCTTACAGCAAAAAAACTTCAGGACCAGACTCCAAAGAGAAACTGCTGAGCTTCAGTTCATTTGCAAATTTGATACCATCAGATCAGGATTAAACAAAGACTGTGAATGGCTTTCCAACTACAGAAGCAGTTTCTCCTCCCTTGGTGTTCACACTTCAACTGCTAGCAGAGGACCTCACCCTCCCTGA
>NW_020664543.1:15823033-15823706 GCF_002925995.2 Terrapene triunguis
TGGAGATAACGAGGTTAGTTCAATCAGGGAGGGTGAGGTGCTCTGCTAGCAGTTGAGGTGTGAACACCAAGGGAGGAGAAACTGCTTCTGTAGTTGGATAGCCATTCACAGTCTTTGTTTAATCCTGATCTGATGGTGTCAAATTTGCAAATGAACTGGAGCTCAGCAGTTTCTCTTTGGAGTCTGGTCCTGAAGTTTTTTTGCTGTAAGATGGCTACCTTTACATCTGCTATTGTGTGGCCAGGGAGGTTGAAGTGTTCTCCTACAGGTTTTTGTATATTGCCATTCCTGATATCTGACTTGTGTCCATTTATCCTCTTGCGTAGTGACTGTCCAGTTTGGCCAATGTACATAGCAGAGGGGCATTGCTGGCACATGATGGCATATATAACATTGGTGGATGTGCAGGTGAATGAGCCGGTGATGTTGTAGCTGATCTGGGGTTAGGTCCTGTGATGGTGTTGCTGGTGTAGATATGTGGGCAGAGTTGGAATCGAGGTTTGTTGCATGGATTGGTTCCTGAGTTAGAGTTGTTATGGTGCGGTGTGTGGTTACCTCGTTATCTCCAGACTGATTCTTGCCAGCATATTTATACCTGCCCCTGGAAATTTCCATTACATGCATCCGACGAAGTGGGCATTCACCCACGAAAGCTTATGCTCCAATACATCTG
>NW_020664543.1:15823806-15863062 GCF_002925995.2 Terrapene triunguis
CTTTACAGCGCTGCACTCGCTGCGCTCGGGGGGGTGTTTTTTCACACCCCTGAGCGCAGCAAGTGCAGCGCTGTGAATTGCCAGTGTAGCCAAGGCCTTAAAGGTGCCACAGGACTCTCTGTTGCTTTTTACAGATCCAGACTAACACGGCTACCCCCTCTGATACTTGACACCCTTAAGAAGTGCCCAGGGATGTTTCTCTGCAGTGAAGGTGTAAGACACGGACGCACAGAAATAAGCACCTCACGGCTCTCAGCTCCTCACAGCTCTCACGCTGCTATGGTGCCATTACATCTTGGTACATCCCAGGCCCCGGGATGTGAAGGACCCTCAGTTTCACGTAAAGCACTGAAGTTTACTCAGTAGCTCTATGCAACTACAAATCTGTCACTGCTTAACCACATGCAAACCAGTTTAGTTAACCCCATAACACAAGTCCCTCCTCCCCCACCCCCACCATATTCTAACAAGGACCATGAACAGAACGTACCAGACCATGCTACTTTTCTGGTGCATAGGAGCGAAGGAGTTAAAAAGCCTCTCTTAGTCATACAGCACCAGTCACTGTAGCATCTAGGCATTGACCCTTTCTCTAGGGTGAGAAAGACAGGATTCCACCCACAGAGCTAATTCTGCTCTCTCCTTTATGGGGTACAGTTGCTGATGCTTGGAATGTTTTCAGGGTCTTTTTCAGTTCCATGTATTGTTAAAGGTCCCCTGTTTTTTTACTATTTGTTTTGAGCTTCATAGAATGAAGAGTGGGTTGTTTTCCACCCCTCTGTGGCACAGGTTTCTTGAAACCTCGTTGGCTGACCCTTGCTCATTACCTCTGCATTTTGGCCCAGGCCTCTTCCCTGTTAGATCTGACTATGACTATCTGCCAATAATGGATGAAGAAATCACGGCAGCATGTGGAAAAGCACTAGGTTGTGATGGAATACTGGCTGAATTGTTAAAAAGCATCGGGGACAAAGGCTTGAAAGCCCTGTCAGAGGTAAGGAGAAATGTGTCAGGCAGGAGAATTGCCAGAAGTCTTCACAACATCACCACATGCGTCTGACGAAGTGGGTATTCACCCACGAAAGCTTATGCTCCAATACGTCTGTCTATAAGGTGCCACAAGACTCTTTGTTGCTTTTTACAACATCACTGTGTACCCAAATCCCCCCAAAGACCGCCGCCATAGATTGTAAAGCCTACAGAACAGTCAGCCTACTGTCTCATGCCTCTAAGATACTTTTGTGAGTTGTTCAAGGCCAAGTACAAGGAAAGATTGATGAGGAAATAAGTGAAAGAAATAACGGCTTCAAATGTGGAAAAAGCATGATAAACACTATTAGGGACATGAAGCGGACATTAGAAAGACCGGCTGAAATTGGGAAAACAGTATACTTGTTTCATTGACTTCCAAAAAGCATGTGACAGCACCTACCACTACAAATTGCTCAACATATGAAGATTTGTGGGGACTGACAGATATGAACTCCAAGTAATAAAACAATGATACGGGAATCAGAAAGCAATTATAATGGGAGATGGAAATGAAAATCGAATAGAGATCAAGAGAGGAGTAAGACAAGGTTGTTATAGCAACTTTACTCAACATTTATAGTGAGTGTTTGATTAAATTAATCTAAGAAAGAGAAGGAAAACAGGTAAATAGTATTTGCTATGCAGACGACACACTGCTGTTGATTCAGAAGAAAGTTTGATGAAATTAGTGGCAATTATATATGAAGATGACAAAGATTATGATCTAGAGTTGAACATGGACAAGACAAAAAACTAGGGTCGTATGCAAGGATCCTGGGAAAACATGCATGAGGCCAGTGAATGACACAGTTGTACAGCAAGTGAGAAATTATTGCTACTTAAGAAGCATCATTACAGAAGACAGAAGATTGGATATTGAAGTTAGCACCAGAATAGCAAGAGTGGAAGAGGCATTCTGGAAGAATAAACATAAGATGAGCAGGGACATAAACTTGAAGACTGAATTCTGACTCTTAACTTACATTTGATGCATTAAATTATGGCTGTGAAACATGGACATCCAAACAATTGATAAGAAAGAAACTAGAATCCTTCCAATCTTGGTATTACAGAATTTTGAAAATATCACCGATAGACCACGTAACCAACTAAAAGTATTGGAGATGCTTGGAACTCAGCAAACACTAGCCAGAGATCTTATGAAAATAAACATTTGATTTGCAGGGCACATTTTAAGAGATTTAGCAGGCAACCTATGTTTGCAGGCACCAGCAGGGAAAGTCGATGGCAGAAGAATTGGAGGCAGAAAAAAAGATGACCGTGGATGGACGATGTGGTATCCTGAGAGGATCAAAAGGACTATCCATCTGCAAAGAGATTAGCAGAGGATTGTTCAGAACGGGCTACCATGATTGCAAACCTCCGGTAATGGAGGTGCCGCACAAGCAACAGAAGGACGACTATATGGCTGCAAGGCACTTTGATACCTCTGCAGCTCAAGAGGTGATGCATCTCTCTCTAAAAAATCAGATTCTATCCACGCTGAAAACAAAGGACACATGATCCCAGTTTCAGACTCTAATGGAGCGGAGCCATGCAGCTCTACAGCTTTGGAGAACGCTCTCCTTACCTCTCCAGGGTTCAGCAGCTTTGAAGGGCTCCACATGACCCTGCTTTAGCTTGTTTATTTTAAATCAATGCTATTGATCAGTGATTCCCAGACACTGGTTCATCACTAGCACTGGTCCCTCAGACTTTTGTGACTTGCTTTCCAGCTTCCTCCTCTCTTTACTTAGTGATGAACCTTGTGCTGGCTCCCAACATGCCACTGCCACCCACGTCCCATTCAGTTGCATGCACTCTGCTGCCACGGCCCAGGAGCTGTTCCAAACCACAGAGTACATGCCAACGGCTGGGAGTTACCCACAGGGGCAGCCCAGACCTCGGCAAGTGTGTCTGACCGAGAAGAGCTTACAAACTGCCATCTCGTGGCTTCTTGCCGGGCTGGCTTACCTCCTCTTCTGCCCATTCGGAAGGATCGACGGTGTGGGAGGGGACGCAGAACTGCTGGCACACCCCTCGTTTGTAATGGACCGTCTCTGACTGCAAGCTGGTGTCTTTGGAGAGGTAGCTGCCAATCAGAGGGTGACAGAGTTAGTGCCCAGGCTTTGCATTCTCACTATCCTTTCCGCAGTGCATCGGCTCACCCCAGCGAGGAGCGCTCCCGAAGAGCAGAGACAGGAGCCGCCTCCTCCCAGGTCTTCTGTGAGAAACCTGGGTTTGGTCCCATCAGTCCCTATCCAAGGTGGCTGAAGGCTGGTAGTTGAGGGTCAAAAGGTATTTCAGGCATGTTTTGATGTCCCACCAGCCATCCAGGATGGGGAGAGATCAACATGTGGCCACTCCCCTTGGCAAGGTGGGGACACTCTGTCAAGGCCTAACGGTCCTGCAGGGGGCCACCTGCTTAGCACACCTCAGCCTTGTGTAAGGGGAAGCCCAGCAAAGGAACATCTCTGAGCCCATACTCCTTTCTCTCGGGTGCCCTCCGCATAGAAGTGGAAGCGGGACGAGATGAGACTCAGGCAGTCTAGGACTCTCAACTCACTGGAGAGAAATAAAGCCTCGGGGGGCGCTGGGCTGGCCAGGACTCCTGGGGGAGGCCATGGTCTGGGACAGGCCTTGACACCTGGGCTGAGGAGTGTGGGGAGCCCACCTCTAATCTTCAACGGCAGCAAAACTGAACAAGCTGTACTGGGAACCGTCTCTGGCAGAGCTGTCCCAGTGCACTGGGCTTCTCGCTCCCTGGAGCAACAATCCTCCCGGGCAGTAACAGAGGGAGAGCTGTGCTCAGGCCTGGCTCTACGGGAAGCCGTACTAGCCAAGGGCCGGGGGAAAGCCCCACTCCTCAGCCCCCCTGGTTTATGGAGGAAATGCCTCCCCCGGAACCTCCTGCACTCTTCTCACCTGGCTACTCCGTTCTGGAATTCTTCGGTAGCCTGGTAATAAAGGGTGATGGCCACTCGCGCGTCGGTGTCAAAGGTGAACTCCACGTTGTAGTGGACCTTTGCTTTACTGACTTCCTCGCCAGGGGTCTTCACTTCCTCCGTGCACCTGGCAAATCACAGAGGGAGACAGAACTTACCCCAGATCCAGAAGCCCGTTAAACGCCCCCCGTGAAAGGCTCTGGAGCACAATGTAACTACTCTGGGGAAAAACTAGAGATTCCATCCCCTTCCCTCTGGAAAAGCCAATATGTGACGGAGCTGCATCCAAGGACCGGCACTGGCCAGACAACAAACCCCAGCCATGTCCAAGAAGAGCAGACACCAGCAACTAAAAGGCTGCCAGGGGGATGAAGTGGTCCCCAGTCCTGTGTAACAACATTACTGCCAGCGATTGTATAAATCCAACCACCCGACAACAAGAATCCGCTTCTGTCCCATCCCCCATGCCTCGGCCAGTGCGAGGCCTGACGCTGCCCAGCAAGCGAGGGCAAGAAGCTTTTTGGGGGTGGGGGTGGGGGTGGGGGTGGGGTGGGGGAAAATCAGCTTAAAATCCGAGGCTTTTCTGAGCTTTGGGCTGGATCCAAGGGCCGTGCATAGAAGCCCCATAGAGAGCAAACAGCTGGAGTCTTTCAAGTCATACTGGGCAATTCGTAGGAGACCCAGATCAGTAGCTTTAGCAAAGAGTGACCCGGCAGAGGGAAGGGCTTGGCTCCTGGGAGAAAGGAGGCTCAGGCCCTAGGGGTAAGGAAGGGCGACTCCTCATTAATGGAAGCTGGAGTCTGGCCTGCCCTTTCCGTTCTGCTCAGTACAGAGGACAATAGAGGAAGATGGATGGATGGCAAAGTGGTCCAGAAACCTGAATTCAACCCCCTGCTCCCCCACTGACTTCCTGTGTGACCTGGGGCAATTCTTGTAACCTCTCCATGCCTCAGATCCCCATGTTACAACAAGGGTAACAGCCCTGCCCAAGCTCCCAATGGCGTTGTGGGGCTAAATCCATTAACGCTCGAGAAGCGCTCAGAGGCTCCGGTGACTGGGGCCAGGGACGTGACAGATAGATAAAAGGTGCCACGGGCAGTGCTCCGATTGGAGGGTGACTCAAATGTAAATCTGAACCATCAGAGTCACTCCAGATGTACATCGGTGTAAATGAGACCACCCCCTGGCCCAATGTCATGAGGAGAACGCTTGTGTTGCACTGTTCGGGATGAAAGGGCAAAGTAGCGACTCACTGGATTTGTCTGGTCTGTTTCCCCTCCTCGGGGATTGTGTGCGCTCTCCGGAGCCGGTGCTATAAACCCTGGCATTGTTCACTGCAACGAAACCCACATTTGCATTCCAAGAGCAAGCTCAGCCTCTGTTCATTCTGAATGGCTCTGCCTCCATGCCTGGGCGTATGTGCTGCTGGGAGGAAAGTTATCCCAGGGGCTGGGCCAGCCAGAGATGTAAAAGGCAGCAGCGCAGGAGGCAGTCCACAGATGAATAGGCAAATGCGCCCGGCAGGAGAGAAGCAGTACACTCTAGATGCTGGACGGCATTTAGAGTCCAGTTTTGTGCCAAACTCCGCATTGTACAAAGAGCGTCCAACATTCTTTAGTTGAGATTTGCAGTTTAGCCTCTGGGGGGAGCAACTGAGGCCAAGTTGGAGGTGCCCACTTTTCCCAGCTGCAACAGCTCTCGATCAGGGACGCTCTATAAAACCCGAGATGTCCGAATATTAACTCTGCCACCGCTCTGAGACTCCATCGACAAATGGCAGCCACCCTTCTGAGCCTTTTCTAGCGCCTTCCATCCTCAGCTCTCAAAGCACCTGCCAAGCGCTGATGGACTAAAGCCTCTCCATGCCCTGGTGTGGTAGATAAATATCATCACCCCCCAATGAACAGAGAGCAAAGCTGAGGGGCAAAAAAGGAGAAATCACTTGCCCAAGGTCACGCAATGAGTCAGTGGCAGAACTGAGCCCAGAACCCAAGTCTCACTCCTTTACCTCTGCTTTAATCACTAGACCCCATTCCTACCCTTCCTTCTAATAAAGCCATTTGGAACAATAACTGCAAAGGCAGCAGTAAATTCCACGTAATCCATGGACAGGGTACAGAATGTTCCAGAACTCCCTTTGTTTGCCCAGCAGGTTAGCGATCTGCACGAGTGACTCGTGCGCGCTGGGAATGTGGAGGATGCAAGAGAAAAACAAGTTTGGAAGAGACAAAAAGCTGGTGCCGTGAAGTGTCAGTTCCACCTTTAACCCATCTCCACTCAGCTTTTGGGAAGTCACAGGTTCGTATCTCCCGACAGTCAAGGGTTTTGCAGGACTGTCCTGCTTAGACCCCCCCAAATTCCCGGCCTGGTGGGAGCAGAACATTTCCCATGCTAACCTTGCCACAGTCCACTTTAAGCTGAGCCTCCAGTAATGCTCGGGGCAGCAGCTTCGCCAGGGCTTTAACTTCCTCCTGGGCACGTGCAGCCCCTCCACACACGCCCCCTTTGGCTGCAGTGGGAGTCGGAGCCGCAATCCCCAGTGCAGCAGTAGCAAGGGCACAAGCAGCACTGGCCGCCCCACTGCCCACTCAGGCTTGGCCCCCACTCTCCAACCCCACCTTCACCTTTTCTTTCTCGCAGATGTTCATCTCCTGGCCCAGACACACGCTCCCCTAAGGAGCACCACAGGCAGACAGCAGAGAAGAATCCATGAACTCACGCCAATGGTGTCACCTGATCACTCCCATTTCCCTCCTTCTCCCCTCTTCTCTTTTCCTTCCCTCCCACCCTCAGGCTTCACTCCCCCATTTTCTCTCCCTCGGGTTTTTTTAAGAAGAGGGGAGAAGTAGCCGCCCTTCGTCTGACGCTCCTAGCCGGGCACTCCCTTCTGCACGATGCAGCCCCGAGAATCCCCCGGTACGTTACTGCCCATGTGAATTCAAACCCACCTCACCCCTTGCGGTTGCTCATCACCCTGGGAGGTCACCTGCAAGCCAGTCTCCAACGCGGCTGCTGATTGGCCACGCAGCTACAGGGGAGATCCCAGTGCTCAGCACAGAGCCGCAGCTTGGAGACAGTTTCTACTACATGGAACAAAATCACACTTGCCCCCCTTTCCGATTCCCACTCCCCCTCGTCAGCCATCTGAGGCTCTCTAAGCACTTCACGAACACCCAGCCTCTGTCCAAGGTGGGTACTGAACGCGCACGTCCCATGCAATCACTGCACGCCCACAGGATGGTGTCATGGGGCTCTCGGGCCCCTCGCTGTTCATTTGCGCAGGGCAATGGCGTAGGCACATTTTTGCACAATTCCCTCCTCCTCCTCAGGACTCTAGGCCCGAGGGAAAGCAGGAAGGGGATCAGAATTGAGAGACGCAGGGAGAGAAGGGCAAAGAGAAAGAACGGTTGCAGTGTGTCCCAGCAAGGGAGGCAGGTTAGAGAGTGGCTGGTCAGCGGCCTCGCCTCTGCACTGGCTTTCCTAGGTCACTTCTCCCCACCAGGCCTGAACTCTGCACTGCTGCATTGCATTTGGCTCTGATTGCTGGTTCCAGACCTGGCAGTGGGAGAGGGATTAGCTTGGTCTGGCTCCTGCTGTCACCTCTAATGACCCTGCAGATCAGCTAGGAAGGTGAAAATCCAAGAGGCGAGCCATCTGTCCAATAACAGGAGTGGGGGCGGGGCTTCTCCGTGGGACGCCGCCTCGTGGCGCCACCATTCATCAGTGGCTTCACTAAAATCATGCTTAGTCCTCTTGGTATGCCGACTGACGGGTGGCTCTCAGCACACCGTGCCAGAGGGGAGCTGACTCCTCCACTCCAGCATCTACTCATGAGCTTCCCCTCGCCAACCAGGTGTAGACGGGATTCTGGGCACCCCTTATTCCTTCCATTCAGGGCCCAGTCCCGCTAGATCCCTTCCTCGCAATCCCAAATCCCCTCCCAGCCAGCCCAGAGCCATGCACCTTGCTTTAACCCAGACACACGGGTAGGTGTAGAGCTCCCTCTGGAGGCGGTTCGGGACGTTACCTCATGGGTGGATTCGTCACTGCTCAGCTGATGCAGGTACCTAACTGGTTAAGCCATTGGGATGCTGCAAGCTGGAGCGGGGTTCCCAGCCAGACCACGCGAACTCCTACTGCTGCAAACAGGAACTTACTTGACTAGGCGCAGAGTGTCCTTGCGGATGTTGATTAAACTCCTGAGTGTCTTCACTGGCTCCTGGGGGGGTGGGGCCGCGTAAGGAAACTAGGGTGAAAAGAGAGAACATTGAAACAGAGATTTGTACAAGAACAGTAACACGTGCTGGGGCTTTCTGTTTGCTTTTTGGTTGTTGAGACTTCCAGGGTCACGTTTTCCAGTTTTCGCCCTAGCCCCAAGGCCCAGACACCTGCTTTGTCACTTTTACCCGGAAGCCGAGATTCGCAGAACAGCACCACCGAGCACGAGACCGCTGACGAAATCGCCAGCACCGGCAGCACTCCTCCACGCAAGCCAGATCGTCCCACAGAAAGCTGTTCAGCCGCGGAGGAACGGGACCCAGGACGACCCACTCCCTGATCCCAAGCAAAGCAGTGACCCAATACTACCCCGAAACGTCCCCACATCGTGTTAAGTGGGAATATAATCCCCAGACTCCTCCCACCCTGTGCCAAGCAGGGATCCAATACTAGCTCCATGCCACCCAGCCTGTGCAAAGTGGGGACCCAATCAATTCCCATGGCTCCACTGATGTCAAGGGAACTAGACTGAGTTGCCTCAGCTGAGGATCTGGCCCAGGGAGTCTGATCCTGCCTCGGTGCAGAGCACCCTCAATTCCCCCTGACTTCCATGAGGACGGCAGATGCTCAGCGCCTTGCAGGTTGGGGCCCTGGCTCAGTAATTCTCCCCCGGGGCTGCTTTTCGGAGCCGTGCAGGTTTCAAGGTAAGCACGATGCGCGGCCCAGGGATCGAGGTTCCCTGCTGGGAAAGGCAGAGCAGGTTAGAAGCCGAAGCCTGCGCCGGCACCGTGACGAGCTGTTGCTCAGGAAGAGATGGTGCACGGGGCTATTCCCCGCTGCACAGCACTGCCAACGGAGGAGCCTAGCAATGTCTCGTATGTGCCTAGGTCCCAGCCGTGTCTCCAGTCTAGCGCAGAGAAAGCATCCCATTTGTGCCCACGGTGAAGCACAGGGCACGCCCTCAACTCACACCACTGCATGGGGAGCGCATCCTTACGCTGGTGGTTTCAGCAGCTGCCTCTCTGCTGCCCTAGTCTCTTATGAAACAGACTGGGACTTCCCAGGCCTGATCCTGAACACTGCCCAGTGGGACAGTGCAGTTTCCCACCACCTTGACACGGGGCTGGCACAGGACTTTCACGCAAAACATCCTCGGAATCGGCCTGATACCAAGGGTGCTATCAACTGAGCTCCTGAGGCCCTTTTAGGGAACAGCCACGTAGATGGGGAATTTGGGTGCACGAGTCCCCAGCATCCACACCTAGGGCCTCACCCGGAGACACACTGAGCACCTGGAACTCTTGCGGAAGCCCTGGGTCCAGCTACTCTGAGGACAAAGTCCTGGGTATGGATCCCAGCAGGATCCAGCCTGCATCAGGTCATCTTCCAAGCGTCCGCCGCAGAGCAGACAAGGCTGCTCGTTTCCTGTGGCTGGACAGAGGCGGGTCAGGTCCCTGCGGGCCAGACCTCTCCAAAACGCCTGCAGCAGCAGCAGCAGCATGTCGTGCGCTTGCCTGATGCGACACCCGGATCTGCGCAGCAGCACTCAGCCCCCCCAGCTCTGCAAGGCCGAGCCTGGGCTTGTTTTTACAAATCAGGTTAATTTTTCCCCATGCTCATGACAGTAAGTGACTGACAACACAGACCAGAGCCGGACAGCATGCGCAGGGGCAGTGTGCATGGTTCCCACACACGGCTCCGCCCACCTAGCTGATAGAGCCCACCCAGCTCTGGGTGTCGGTACCAAGTTGTAGGGTGGCTTTGGTTAAGGATTTTGATTGAAGCTACCAAATTCTTTGCAATGCACGTGCACGTTCTCCTTTCACACCGGCCCAGCCAGACCGGGAGGGGGGGATGGCCTTTCCTCCAGGCAGCCTGCCAGGCCTGGGAGAACAGAACCCTGACCATCTGCAAGGCCAGGAAAGTAGCGGGGGAGCGAGACCTCCATCACCACTCAACCTCCCTTACCACGTTCTCACCAACTGGGGGCTTCAAGGCTGCATTGCAACATCATCTTGTGGCTAGAAGTCAGTGGGTTACTCCAGATTGACATGGGTGTAACAGATCAGAAACCAGCCAGAGTTCTCTCTCCTGAAAGTGACATTAAGGGCTGACAATCCAATGCCACTGCACCTGGGGGCATCCAATAATGGCCTATTTGTCTTTGGACTGATTGGGAAATTTCTCCCAGCCAGCAGGGCGATTGGAGTTCTCTGCTGAGAGTTATTGCTGAGGAGACGCTGCGGCTCTATTCAGACACTTACAGCATTCCAGAAAAATCCCCCTTTGGGTTGAAAATTTCTCAGGCTTGTTCTCTGCCCGATGTTGTGAAGACCAAGACTATAACAGGGTTCAAAAAAAAGAACTAGATAAGTTCATGGAAGATAGGTCCATCAATGGCTATTAGCCAGGATGGGCAGGGATGGTGTCCCTAGCCTCTGTTTGCCAGAAGCTGGGAATGGGCGACGGGATGGATCACTTGACGATTACCTGTTCTATTCATTCCCTCTGGGCACCTGGCACTGGCCACTGTCAGAAGACAGGACACTGGGCTAGATGGACCATTGGCCTGGCCCAGTATGGCTGTTCTTATGGGAATGGAGTGCCTGGTAGGATTCCAGTCAGGAACCTAAACTATCTGGTAGGAGGGATTCAAGTGCTGTCCAAGCTTTGGCAAACATTTCCGATGTGGCTGCCGTGGAAACCGCGGCATTGAGATTTTACATGCAAACCAGCCAGGTGGTTTGGTCGTAAGGTTCCATGAAGTGGGGTTTCTGCCTTTGATTTCCAGCTCCTTTGGATGGGGAGATAAAGCACCTTTGAGATCCTGTTCCCCCTGGCTCTCCTCCCCGCCAGCCTTTTGCCGGAGTCTAATGTGTCCAGCATGCTAATGGTGGGTATTTTTAGACTGCTGATGCTACAGAACACACTCCCTGATGAGGATCAGGGGGACAGAGCTCAGTCTCTGCCTGGCTGCTATGGAATGAATACAAATTTGCCCATTTAACCAGCTGCGCTCCCGAGATAGATGGGGAGGGATACTTGGTATCTCCGGGAGCCGCACTGAAAGGTGGCGACAAAGTACTCTCCCACCTCGGGAGGGCGTCTGACTCAGGAAGGGCCGGGGCCGCGGCATCCCGGAGTCACACAGGATCAATGCCTGGGGGATGGCAGGCACTGCAACCCTGTGTCGAGGTGACCTTGAGCGCATGAGCTGAGCGCTCAGGCTCGCTGCCGTTCACAGGGGCAGGGCAGAGCCTTTAGGTCTGAGATCACCAGGGAGTGGCCACTGGGGTGGAAACGATGCCAGATGCTGAGGGGCTTAGAGATGCTAGAGTCTTGGCAGCCGATTGTATTCTCCCGGGGCAGCTCTGCCATGCACTCCCCTGCAAGGTCCGCTCCTCCTCACCCCCCTTGGGGCACATGCAAGCCGCGAAAGGTGCAAGGGTTCCACAAGGCCATTGTCCGGCCCCTCTGCAGGACTTGCTGGATGCAGAGTTGGGCACACGCTGCACCATCCTCTGGGTGGTCACCCATCCCTGCGCAGCCCAGCAGCTCTGGAGAAAACTGTCTTATAGCACAATCTTCCCACAGCTTCTCCTAGCCAGGCCAGCAAAGAAGTGTAATCAAAAAACAGATCAAGGGGGCAAAGCAGCGTAAGCTGCACCACCCTGGCACGCAGTGAGGGCACACTAGGAGTGTAATTTACACTCATTTAGTATCCTGTGGGGGAGCAAAGCCAGGCTTTGCCCATAGCAAGGGCAGCTGCCAGTTAGCAGATCCTCCATGCATGGGCGAGCCATGCAGCTGTGACATTCCAATCTCATTTCCTGGGTGCTAACAGAGCCTGCGTTCGCTCTTTTGGTGTTTCCAATGTATCCTTTTCTCTCCAGCGAAGACAGATCTATGGCTGCAGACTCAGATATGCATCGAAACACCATAGACCAACGCTGGCGGGAGTCACAAACGGAACAGTTTGACTCAGGGATGCTCTTGGTGGTTTTGAAAGCATCGCGGACAGTTGTTCTGGGTTTATTTAAATTCATGGCTTAAAAAAAGAAATCTTTGGAAAAAACGGGGCCCATTCTGATCACATCTGCTGGTGTAAATCAGGAGTAACTCCACTGTGAGAGCCGAATCAGCCCCCAGATAGTTCAAAGATTTGCACTATTAGTTGATCTCTCTCTCTGTGTCTCTCACACGCACTCTCTCCTTTGTTCTAGAAGACAGACAATGCCGTCTCCCATACTGCGAGTGGCTTTTACAAAGCTTTGTTTGTTCCGACTGTGAGGCTGTTCAAAAGGAAACTGGAGACCGCACGCCACATTCACCTTTCAGCTTCCATCAGCAACTGCACCACTAAACAGCAGGCAGGTACCTGCCGCAGACACGCACGGATGAAGCTGCTGAACACGCCGGCTGGGCCTGATGCTCCCTGCACCGCAATAGAAGTGCTATATTCAGGGTACACGCATGCTTGGGAAAACACATGTGGGAGTGAACACACGTGGCTAGAGTTGCCTTTCTTGTTCTTTGCTAATTGCTACTCTATTGTGGCAGAGCTCAGAGGCCCCCATAAGGGAGGAGGGCTCCATAGTGCAGGGTATTGCACACACAAGAGAGAGTCCCCGCCCCAGAGAGCTTCCAGTTGGATTAGTTTAATTCTTCTCAAGAACCACTTACTGCCAGTTCCAAACAGCGAGCGCCAGACTGCGAACTCCAGGGAGACTTTTCCAAGTGTACATTTGTTGGCACCCAACTCTCAATGCAAGTAAGTCAGTGGGAATCGGGCAAAACTCCCAGAAAGCTGTGGGATCCCAAGCCCGAGAGCTGTGAAAGCTTTTCCTCTGCACAGACACGCTACCACCCCGGGAACGTTTAAAGTTATGAATGGAATCAGCAGGGCATGATCTTCAAACACCAACCCTGAGTAACGCTCCTAGTGCACAGGCCACGGTCCGGCAGACACTGCAAACAGCCTCCTTATTTGAAACGTTTTGGCGCCACCGAGTGGTGAAACTGCATTGTTACCTTAAACCAGCCGCACAACAGCGGCAATCGGGCATGACACCTTTTATAACTGGGACAGATAATGGGACAGATCCAGCTATGCTGGAAGCAGGCGTAACTCCAGCTGAAGTCAGTGGAGTTCCACCTTCTTCCACACGGTTTAACTGACTAAAGGGCTCTGACCCTCTACAGCAAGTCCAAGAGGACAGAAGATTTCTGGTGCAGAATTTGATTGAAGCCACGAAGCTCTAACGGTGCGGCCTTAGAAGGGACATTAGAGCTGTTTGGCAAACCTTGCTGGGATAGCAGGCTGCTGTTCCACAAGAATGAAGAGTCAGGCTTGGCCGAAAACTTGATTCTTGCTTCATTTAACGGGACACGTTCAAGGCTGGGAGATGGCAAATCAGAACCAAAACAAACCCTCTCCCCCGCAAAAAATGTTTTTCTATTCAAAACCATTCCCTGCTAACAAAGGATCCATCATGCCCTGGAATCCTCCAGAGCTGTAATCCAATGAAAGGGGGGTGTCTAAATGGAGGCCTCAAGTCCGGCAATGCTCCTTTCACCTCCTGGGTGGAGGGGTTCCAAATTTGATCATGCAATCATAGAAATATAGGGCTGGCCTGGACCTTGGGAAGTCACCCCCTGTGCTAAACCTAGACCATCCCTGACTGGTGTTTGTCCAACCTGTTCTTAAAAGCCTCCAATGAGGGGGATTCCACAGCATCTCTTGGAAGCCTATTCCAGAGCTTAACTTCCCTTAGAGTTAGAACGTTTTTCCTAATATCTAACCTAGACCTCCCTTGCTGCAGATTAAACCCATGACTCCTTGTTCTATATTCAGCAGACATGGAGAACAACTGATCCCTGTCCTCTTCAGAACAGCCTTTAACATACTTGAAGATTGTTATCAAAGTCCCCCCTCACTCTTCTCTCCTCAAGATTAACCATGCCCAGTTTTTTAAAAAACTTTTCCTCATAGCTCAGGTTTTCTAAATCTTTTATCATTTCTGTTGCTCTCCTCTGGATTCTCTCTAATTTGTCCACATCTGTCCTAAAGCGTGGTGCCCAGAACTGGACAGAGGTCTCCAGCTGAGGCCTCACCAGTGCCCAGGACAGCAGCACAACTGCAACACTCCGGTTAACACACCCCAGAATGATATTAGCCTTTTTTTGCAACTGCATCACACTGTTCACTCATATTCAGTGTAAAAAAAAACAGGAGTACTTGTGGCACCTTCGAGACTAACAAATTTATTGTAGCATAAGCTTTCGTGGGCTACAGCCCACTTCTTCGGATGCATATTCAGTGTGATCCACTATAACCCCCGGATCCTTTTCAGCAGTGTTACCACCTAGCCACTCACTTCCCATTTTGTAATTGTGCATTTGATTTCTCCTTCACACATACACACACACACACACACACACTTTGCACTTATCTTTATTGAATTTCATCTTGTTGAATTCAGACCAATTCTCCAATTTGACACGGTTGTTTTGAATTTTAATCCTGTCCTCCAAAGTGCTTGCACCCCCTTGCAGCTTGGTATCATCTGCAAATTTTATAAGCGTACTCCCCACTCCATTATCCAAGTCACTGATGAAGATAGTGAAAAGTAGCAGACCCAGGACTGACCCCTGTGGGACCCCACTAGATACACCCGCCCAGTTTGACAGCAAACTATTGATAACTACTCTTTGAAAAAACAACGAGGAGTCCTTGTGGCACCTTAGAGACTAACAAATTTATTTGGGCATAAGCTTTCGTGGGCTAGAACCCACTTCATCAGATGCATGGAGTGGAAAATACAGTAGGCAGGTATAAATACACAGCACATGAAAAGATGGGAGTTGACTTACCAAGTGGGGGGTCAGTGCTAACAAGCCAATTCAATTAAAGTGGAAGTGGCCTATTCTCAACTGTTGACAAGAAGGGGTGAATACCAAGGGACGGGGGGGGGGGGGGGGAAATCACTTCTGTAGTGCTAATGAGGCCAATGCAATCAAGGTGGCCCATTTCTAACAGTTGACAAGAAGGTGTGAGTATCAGCAGAGGGAAATTAGTTTTTGTAGTGACCCATCCACTCCCAGTCTTTATTCAGGCCTAATTTGATTACACCTGCACCGAAGAAGAATAGCCAAAGAGGCATCATGAGAGAGAGCATAGCGTGTGCATCTCCTCTAACAGGCTACAGCGACTCCAGAACAAGATGGCTTACACCAAAATCTGAAGGTGCAGTATACAAGAGTAAGTACTAAAGTTTCACAGCTTGCATAACTCCACAGTCTCAATATCATCTGGGACTGCTTCTGGCCACACTTACAAAAGATTCCCACCAATGTAATGTCACTGATCTCCAGGAGTTTCCCGATTGTCACCACAGTAACAAAGCAGAATCCAGTCCTTTAGTCTGTTGCATTAGATCAGCTCTGTGCTAATGCAGCTATGTCTAGAGGTTGGGGTGATTGTTAGAGAACAGTTTTCTATAGGACGGGAAATGATTTGCCTCTGTAAGCTTGTTCCATTTTGCTGATCATAGGGAAGCGGAGACTTCAGATCTCGTCTGAGGTGATAAAGTGTCAGAACTCAGGCACTTAGCGCAGACACCCATGAGCCAATGAGACTGCAAGGCTCCCAGCCAATGACAAAGTCCGTAAACCTTTTTTTTTTTTTTTTAATTTCAAACAACTTCCCATTCCCCCCCCCCCCCCCCCCCCCCCCCCCCACAGCCTTAAGGAGGCAAAAGGTTGCTGAATCATTAACTTCGAGGTAATGAGCTTTTTAATGAGTCATGAGAACTAAATGGAAACCCTGCAGTACTGCTAATTTCATCTGGAACAAAACGCTAGAGAAGAGAGAAATTTGTGCCGCATGATTGCTGCCCCTGACTTCCCGGCTATTAATATAAACGTCTCTGGGCACCCTGGATGGAAAGAGCGCTCCGCAGTTAATTTAACAGCGCTGTTGGACAGCTGTTCAATTCTCTCACGGCTCGGCCTCAAGGAAACCCCGAGAGCAGCGCCGGAGCCACGCTACACCTGACGCACACTAGGTGATCTCTCAAAGCAGCAGTAGGTGTCTAAGTCAACAGAAACCCATTTCAACCACGTTAGAAGCAGCATTGTTTAGAGTGGTTAAAGCACAGGTCCGGGAATCAGGAGATTAGCTGCATCTAGACTAGAGAAGTGAACCACTGGCGAGTGAACCAGTGGGACAGTACTGGTGCAGGTCAGCCCAGTATGGCCGCACTGGGGATGTGATTTCAAATGCAGTTTGTACTCTGCATCTATTACTACAGCCACGCAGATCTCGGAGTAGCTATCCCACAATGACCAGCACGGCTCCCAACATTTTGATTTTGATGACACTTCATTTTCTGACGGAAAACTGCTCTGCCCAAAATTTTCTGGCCAGCTCGAATAATGATCCAGTTTTTTAAAAAGGCTGTGTGCAGTGTAAGTTAACAGCACACTGAACTAGCTCCTGGCACTGTCTAGCTAGCATCAGATAGAAGCTGAACTAGACCCGGTTGGAAAGTAGTGGGGTTTCCTCCAGAAGATTTTGATCATTTGTCAACGTTTTCCCCAGAAAATCCTAGATTTTTCAGAGAAATATCAAAAACCAGCATATCAACGTTTTCCAGAGAGCAGCCACTTGTCACACAGAAAAGTGTGTTCAGTCAAAAACCCAAGTTTCCATTAAAAAAACAATTTCAAGGAAGATTTTTGACAAGCCCTTATCAGAACCACTTGACTTTGTTTCACAGGCCCTATACTACTAACAGCTAATGAAGGATCTCTTTTAGCTCAAGTGGAAAGGGCCTGTCCTTTGGGAGTGGGACCACCGTTCTACCCCTTGCATCACTATGAAGTTCCAAGTGGTCATGAGATGCAGCACAGGGCAACAGAGAATACCTGCATTACCATGGATTTGTTACACAAAGCAATTTCTTTTTCAAATGAGAGAGGGGACCTTAGACTTGTTTTCCTTTTTGATAAAGAACATTTCTTCTTGTGCTCCCCAATCTATTGGGGCTCATGTCCTAACAGCAGGGAGCTCTGGTTATTTAATCAGTTTGGTTATGCGGTATCATAATTAGTCAGCACATCGAAATAACAGAGCTGCGACTTTCGAGACAAACATCAACGTTTGTAACATCTGAAAAGCCAACCCAGCGCTAGACAAAGCTGTGAACTTTCAGAGTCTGGAAGAAGTTGTCAGTTTTACTCTGAGGACATGGTAGCTAAATACAGCCTTCTCGTAACAACAAGCACGTGGGTGATCAGGACCGGAAACAAGCGTGTGACTGGGGTTGTACACTTGGTTTCAACGCCTTCATGAGCAGTCCTTGAGGAAACTCCTCTCTAGCCCTGGTTCAGGGTAGGCACTTCAGCAAAACCTGCCTGGTGCAATGTGATCATGGCCCATAGAGCAAATCCTAGAGTAACTCCAATTGCTTTGTGTGGTCTGCATTCCCTACTTTGTACAGCATGCCTTTCGTAAGGACTGATTCACCAACACCTGAGAGAGCCTGTTACATTTCTAATGCCGTCAAGACAGCTTTCTAAACAAATACGAGCTGCCACATCAGCCTGACATAGTTACTCAAATAATGCCAGGGCCTATTAGCTGTAGAGTCAGGCACAAGCCCCAGAACGCAGCTCTGGATCCAAACTCCTCCAGCATACAGGTGTGTTTGGATCTGAGGAGCAGGTTAGCAGGTCTCTGGAGAGTCACCTTTCCTCCAGGGTGGTTGCTAATGCAGTTCCCCGGGCTGGTCTCAGCAGGGCCTTTGTCACGCACAGTTTCTTTGCCCCTCAGATATTCGTTAGTAATTAGCTTCATTGGCAGGGAAGCTTTTGACCAGAGCGGGTATAGTAGCCCCCGAAATCCCCAGGAGCTTCCTGCAGGAGCAGTCACGGCATTTAAGGAGCTGTTGAAACATCTTTATAGAAGATGAACCTGTTCTTCAGAGACAATCGCTCACATGAGCACACCTATTCTGTGCATCTCTCCCAATCTATTTTACTGCTGCGGATGTTTAACGGGGGCCAATGTCAATGCTTATCCACTCCCATCCCCTTCATTTCAGTGGGAATTGTGCATGCTCAGCCTCTCTCAGGACATGATACATGGAACATCTCCCTCAACCGAACAGCAGAAAACCTGCCCCATGATGAATGATTCCAGGCCACAGGGCTGGTTTCAGCCCCTCGCTTCATTGACTTGAAAGAGGCCCTGTGTGCCTGCCGAGGTGTGCTGTGAACACGCCAACTCTGGAGGATGGGGTCGCATTCAAACATAGACACACACAGACACTGAGTTGGTAGCCATCAGAGATGGGCCCAACCAGGCTACAAAGTCTGGATCGATGTTCAGATTCTGAAGCTCCCCACACCAAATTCAGGGGGATTTAGAGCAGGAGATTTGGTTTTGACCCGTTGTACAAAGAGGAGACTGAGAAAATTTGGAACAGGGTTTGGATTCTGGAAAAATCCACAGAGCTCGGGGGAGTTTGGAGCATCCCCAACCCCTACCTTTCTGAGAATGTAGTAAAGGAGGCTGCTGTGTATTCTGTAGCTGGAAGGAGACAGCTTACTGAAATCCAGTCCCTGATACGAGCCCAGTTGCATTTGAACAGTGCAAATCTAAGAAACCCTCCCAGAATCAGATCCAAAACAGGATAAGATCCATGCTGCATACACAGTACTGAAACTCATGCACTGAAAAATCCTGAGATAGCTAAAAAAAAATCATGAGACTTTTTTAAAATAAAATTTGAGTCCTTTTTATTGCCATCTGGTTTCTCACCCATTAGGGCATACCCACTTCATTGTCACACCTTTCTCTGACAGCAGGAGGGCCAGACACTTTTGGGGTTTTTTTTTAAATGAAAGCTGAAATTCTCACATAAATCACCTGACTCCTGCAGCCGGACCTTTAAGAAAAGCACCAAATAGTTGGCAACACTGCAGAGTGGGCAAGCTTGGGAGTAAATATCCGCCTTCTTCATGCAAAAGATCCAGAGAGAACTCGAAAAGGGCAGAAGTGGCCATCAGAGCTTCCATGTTCATTCTACACTGGGCCAGGGACAGACATTTTAGGACAAGCGAAGTGACAGGGAAGGAGACAGCGCTTCTCACTTTCCTAACAAATGAGGCTTCCTGAACTGGTGTCCATGTAACCCAGGAGCCCGAATCCATTCACACAGAGTCCAGGACTCCATGCCTTGAAACTATGTAGCTAAGGAGCCTGGAGACGCTCTACAGCGCCATAAATTGCCAGTCTGCAGGCATACAGGGTCCTGTAATGCTCCCAAGCACTGCTCTAAGCCCTGGGTAATCCCAGGGAGTAATTTTATATCAAAGGTAAGACTGTCCCTGCCTGAACCCAAAGGAGTCCACACTGACACCCCCGATCCCACCCCTACCCCACAGCTCCAGTCCTGCCACTGTATTATTACTGCCCTGTTCTGAAGACACGTCCCCTTACACCTCGGAATAGCCACGTCCCATACAAACAGAAAGGACAGTCCCTCTTGCAGCCTGGATGGCAGTCAGATCCTACAGAAGGAGGAAGAAAAGCCCACTTGTCGAGACACACAGAGCCAGAAGCTAGGGGGAAGGGATAGCTCAGTGGTTTGAGCATTGGCCTGTTAAACTCAAGATGGTGAGCTCAATCCTTGAGGGGGGCCACTTAGGGATCTGGGGCAAAATCAGTACTTGGTCCTGCTAGTGAAGGCAGGGGGCTGGATTCAATGACCTCCAGCTCTAGGAGATAGGATATCTCCATTTAATTATTTATTTATAATTTAGCTCTGAAGTCAGTGGAGTTATTATTCCGACCTACACCCAAGTACCAGCAGAATCTGGCCAGTCGAACTTCAGCTACAGCCCAGCACCTCCTTCTGTGCTGACGGACAGTAACACCATCTCTACAGCCCTTTCTGCCCTCCCACAAATGGCCCGTGTTTATTACACGCTACAGTCTGTTGCAGGGACCAAGCACTGGAAATTGGTATTGATCTCCCATCCCAGCAAGAAGCATTCAGGGGCCTGTTGTACAAAGTTACAAATGTGGAAAAGCAGAAGGGATGTGGAAAAGCAGAAGGGAAGGGCTAAATTCACCCCTAGCAGGAAAGACCAGGTCTTTGGTACCACGTACAAGCAGCCACAGCCCTGCAAGGACACAGGTGGGGACGCAATGGCTACAGTCTTCTAGCATCCATGGACACCAGTGGGAATGGAGGGCACTCAGCACTTGTCAGGAGACACTCGGCATCTTGCGGGTTAGACCCTACATCCCTATCCAGTGTAGGCCATGGCTTGTCAAATGGTTTAGAGGACAGTCAGGCTTGGTCTAAGCTGGACACGCATGCCATGGGAGTACGAACTGTGCTTCAAGGACAGTAGGTTTAATATCCGTTCAGCTAGTGTATAGTTTCATGGCCTGCACACACCACTTGAGAGACCTCAGCTGACAACTGCCCTCCACCTAGGGTGACCAGATGTCCCGATTTTATAGGGACAGTCACGATTTTTGGGTCTCTCTCTTATATAGGCTCCTATTACCTCCCACCCCCTGTCCTGATTTTTCACACTTGCTGTCTGGTCACCCTACCTCCACCTCACTTGTAACAAGTCTCCTTAATAAGAAGAAACAGCATCTTTTGATCACCTGGCCAGAAATGTACCTAACTTGCCCTGTTAGAGGAAGACAACCACAGTAGCCCAGCAAGCCACCAAAAGGCAAATTCTGTAGTAGCCCAAGTGTAACTGGCTGGCAGACTGTCTGTGGACACAGCACAGCTGTGCACGGGCTGGCCTCCCCCAGCTAGTGCTGGGTAATGACAGCAGAGAAGACATGGCAGTGCAGGCTGGAGAGCGGAGGACATTACGTACCCAGAGCCTGTGCTGGGCTGGTACTGCCCACACTGCGCTGTCTTCACTGCTAGCCGGATTCAAACTCACTCGGTCAGGCTAGCGCTTGCCCAGCTTTTGCTACATAGACGGACCCTAACACTCGCGAGTCACACTATTTAGCTTAACAAAGAGCAAGTTAAGGGGTAACTTGAGTACAGTCCATACCACCTACATAGGGAACAAATATTTAATAATGGGCTCTTCAATCCAGCAGAGAAGGGTCTAACACAAGTTCACAAACAGCAAGTTCAGACGGGAAATGAGGCATAAATGTTTTAACAGTGAGAGTAATTAACCACTAGACCAATTTACCAAGGGGGGGGGGTGGATTCTCCATCACTGACAATTTTTAAATCAAGACTAGATGTTTTGCTAAAAGACACGCCCCAGGAATTTGGGGGAAGTTCTCTGGTCTGTGCTGTACAGGTCAGCCTAGATGATCTCAGTGGTCCCTTCTGGCCTTAGAATCTATGACTCTGCTTAGGGGTGCAGTGCTCCTCTCCAGAGCCATCCTGATGTTGGTGCAGAGGACCCTGCAAAGAATTACTGCTATCTAGCCAGGGACCTGGAATGCCGGCATCACTGTAGCATCCCAGAGTCTCCAAGTCATGCATGAATTTTATTCTCACACCACCCTGTGCGAGAAGGACATGTTATTCCCATTTTACAGATGAAGAACTGAGGCACCAGGTGGATGAACTGACTTGCCGGAAGTTCCGCAGGGAGTCTGTGGCAGAGCCAGGGATCAAACGCAGGTCTCCCAAATCCCAGTCCAGGCCCTATCCAACCTCTTCCCTGCTGAATCGTTCGCTGATGAATCTTGTTAACCGCAGTCAGGACATGAGAGGGTTAGAATGTCTCTCTAGGTAGGAGCTAAGGTTATGGACAGAGAGGCCATGCATGGAAAAACCTACGACCAGCCAAGCTTGCGAGGAAAGCTTAGGCTGAGTTTTGTCTAGTGGTGTTAGATGAGTTACCAAAAAAGCCAAACCCCTAGAAATGGGGGAGAATTGGACCATATACAGAGTGGGCATATTCTGTTCAGAGGAGGGTGCTTACTCCAAGACTATCTGATCTGCAGGTAGAACAGTGATCTGCAGGATTTCTTGCACTGGATTCAAAGTGGATAGCCGTGAGGGAAGATCCAGCAAACATTGCTCGTACTGGCACACAGAACGCCTGGGCACAGAGACAGGTGACAACTTGCCACGCCATGCACAGCTGTAAGGACAAAGCTTGGATGGTTAGCGCTGCTGATGGGACCCATGCAAAGCCATTGAGAAGAGAAACCCCATCTGAAACCCTCGGGCAGCGCCGAGGCAAAACGCTGCAACGAGCGAGGCGCTGACAAATGACACCAAGTGGGCTTTTTTGTAGGCGAGTGAGCAATTATCTGGCCCGAATTTCCTGCTGGCAAGAATGGTCTGATTAGCAAGTACATAAACAGAGGGCATGCGGGAACACAAATGGTAAAGCAATGCCTGGCAGATGGCAGCTGCCCCAGGATTTTCTTTACGTCTTCAATGCACAGAGAAAGCGAGAGCTGCATTCTCCAAGCAGGGAAGCACATTTCCAGTCTTTATTAGCTTCCGTCTCCCGTCAAGGAGTCATCGCGCGCTATTGGGCCAGTGCAGTCAGGCACAGTCCACATCACAAAAAGGAGAAAATGGGAACCAATGTCACGTATAGAATTGGAGCGAGAGAAAGCTGCTGTGATGTTGTTTTCTAGCATTGGCACGTTTCCACTGCAATTGAAGATGCGACTGCAGCATGTGTAGACATACCCAAGCTGGCTCGAATCACAATAGCTGTGAGTATTATGGGATGTACAAGCCCTTGTGCATGGGCTCTACAAGGGACCCTGGGTATATATTTGAGTAGCTAGCCCGTGCTGCCACAGCTTCATTGCTGTCATTCAAGCCAACTAGATCAAAGCTAGATCAGGTGTGTCTACACGTGCTGCAGTCACACCTCTGATTGCAGTGTAGACATACCCTTGCATATATTGGGAACACGCAGAATAGACAGAGCTGTGATAAAGGGTTAAAGTCCCATCTCAACTGAGCTGGACCTGAGCCACAAAATTCAGCTCTGGATGTGAAATCTCTGTGATTCCAGGGGTGTTCAGGTCAACCCATTGTAGGAGACAAGTGCCAGCAAAGTTCAGATCTGGAGCGGGCTTTGGTTTGGGCCGATCTCTGCAAGTTATATTGTTCTCTCCTATGTATTGTGAGATGGAGTCGCCATTCTCCCAGCTGAAGGGCTAATGCTAAAGAGAACTGGACAGTGATTTGTCCAGCAATTGTGAATTTCAGAGGCATTCTTCAGAACAGGAAGGATGCTAGCACTTTGGAGTGGATGAAATGAGGAAGTTTTGTGGAAGAGTTGCTTTGTGAAAGTGTTCGCAGTTTCACACACAGAACAGTTGGACTTTTCATGAAATTTTACATCCTGCATTTGCATGTCAAATATTTGCATCTTTTCAGAGGGTTTTTTAAATTATTATTTTCAAAGCCACTTCTGCTAACGAGAGCACAACTTCACTCAAAACTTTGCCTATTTTTATTTTATTTTTTGGTCCCAGAAATAGCCTCCCGAAACAGGCGACCATCAAAG
The DNA here is from genome assembly GCF_002925995.2 of Terrapene triunguis. Classification (NCBI taxonomy): domain Eukaryota; kingdom Metazoa; phylum Chordata; order Testudines; family Emydidae; genus Terrapene; species Terrapene triunguis. Next base: position 15,847,554 of record NW_020664543.1, read on the forward strand.
AAAAATCATACAAAACCTTCAATAAATGTTTTGCATGTACAAAAATAGACCCGTTTCTGACTCTGCAGTGAAACGCAGACACAGGCACATTTTGACTGGTCTCAGTTTTACTGCAAAACTGTTGCACATCTCCATTAACAATATATTTCCTATTTTGCACACGTGATCTCTGCCTCCTTAGATTTCCAGTTCAGCGCTTTCTTAGTCTATAGTTAATTACAGTAAGACCTCATTGACTGATCTCAACTTCCCTATCACCCTATTGGCTAATGACAAGACTAGCAAAGCACCAACTACATGGGGTCAGATTGGCAAAGACCTTGGGGTTTTTCACCTTCCTCTGCAGCATGGGAAATGGATCACTTGCAGGTTTAAACTAAAGTAAATGGTGGATTCTCTGTAACTTGAAGTCTTTAAATCAAGATTTGAGGACTTCAGTATCTCAGCCAGAGGTTATGGAGCTATTACAGGAGTGAGTGGGTGAGGTTCTGTGGCCTGCGATTTCCAGGAGGTCAGATTAGATCAGTGGTTCTCAACCTATTTACAAGTGTGGGCCGCACATGCAGCGCTCTGTGTGTTATGTGAGCCACAGCCACACAATATATATACTGCCTGAGGGTGTCACATGGGCCGCAGCTGTGTGCTGATTGGGCCACAGGTTGAGAACCACTGGACTAGATGATCATGATGGTCCTTTCTGGCCTTAAAGTCTCAGCAGGCTGCCGATAAGGCACCTCCTTCCCTATCCATCTCTCTCTCTGGCTCGTGGGCCTGGTTGAGCCCTGCTGTAACTCCACTGTATTCCGCAGAGGGGCAATAAGGATGGCAGCAAAGAGCCCACTCAGCTTTTCACCTTTCCCCACCCAACCCCTTGGGCCAACATCAAGCTTGGCAAGGCTGCTGGCTTCAATGGCTTCATCTGGTCGACAGCGTGGTGGTGGCTGGGTCTGCATACATATCCACACCTGGCTTCCCACCACCGATGTCTCCCCCTCCTGGCCCTACAGTAAAGTCTATAGGGCCACAGTCAAAGCAGATGCCTCCATGCAGTGCACAAGGTAGGCATTTGTTATGGCCCTGGGTATTTCTCCAAGAACCCCAAGTACGTTCACTTACCATTTAAAGAGCAACTATTGTCCCCCAAATTCCTCCCCTGACATTGGTTTGTCCCCACTAACATCCGACCTAGAGATTCTTCTGTGCCCTCCGCTCCTCCCACTATAGGCCAGCGTGACAACTCACCTTTGGTTTACTCCCTCCGTAAAGCACATAACACACACACACCCGCAACACTGCCCACAATGAATGTCTCCCAAGTCCGGCAGGCTCCCAACAGTGGCTGACATTTAACGCTCTGCTGAGCTCACCGGCAACGCGGCAAACTCCAGCTTCTGAGAGGATCCCAGACACTTCATGGCTGTTCTTTAAATAAATAAATCCAGACACACAGAACCAAAGGAAAGAAGGCGGCAGGGGGAGCAAAAGCTTGTCTAGACTAATCTGCATCAAGTTGTCAGGCTTCTTTGTTAGCCTCCTTCCTGCTTCCATGTTAAGGATGAGCTATTTATCCTGTCAGTATTGGAAAGAGTTCATGAGCGTCCAACAGATACTGCTTAACACCTTGGCTTCTGCTCGCCCAAACCTGAATCCAAAGTCCAATTTGCATAGGTCGGGATTTAGGTATCAGCCACATCTGCCACAGTGCTGCCAGAACACAGGTGGGGAGGTGATGTCTGGATTTCTACTGTAAGCCGGTCCAGGGAAGGTATTTGTAAAGCCTTAAGGGGAAGGCTGCAGGAATGCACCCCGCGCCCGGCTTTCTTGGGTGGCGTGGAGCACGTTCAACGGCAAAATGGCAGAGCTGCTCAATGATGGTCGGCAATACCATTGGGCGCACGTCATCGTAGTGAACCGAACAAGCAACGGTCCTTGTGGTCATTGGATGGACTGCGGGTTTCATGGACAAAGGAACTCTGCGACGCCGCCCCCCCCATACATTTCAGGATCCAGTTCAAAACCACCCTCCCTGTTTTTAAAACCCTTGTTCAGTCCTAGCTGTCTCAGGAGCATCCTCACCCTAACCTCCACGGGCCTCCCAATTACCGACGCCCCTAGGGAAATATTATCGACCCCATGGTGCAGATGGGGGATTAAATGACTGGCCCAAGGTCACACTGGAAGTTTGTGGCTGAGACACAGAATCAAACCCATCTCCAAAACCCATCTACGAGCCCTGCCTCTCACATGCCTTGCTTCTCTCCCAGTCCCACCACCCAGTCTCGCCATGTTCTGGGTCTGCCTACACACCAAACGCTGACCATGGGCTAGTCTACCTGCGCTAGCTTGAATCCAGCTAGCCTGGGTAACAATAGCAACGAAGACAGCTCAGCACAGGCAGTACAAGCCCAACATAGACCTGGTATGTACTTGGCTTGCCAGCCTATTCTGAAGCTCACACTGCGATGGCGGAGTTGCTACTATTACCCGCGCTAGCTGGATTCAAGCTAGCTCAGACAGACTAGCCCAGGCACAGCTTTGGCTGTGTAGACAGACTCTCCGTGCAGGACCCTTCTTCTCTGAATCTCCTGCTACCAGGAAGTGCCTTCCTGTATTGCTCCATCTTATTTCAAAATCCCATCTCAGAGCATCTCTTTTCCTTCTGCTCAGAGGCTGTAACTATTCATTCAGAAGAGCTCTGCAAAGAGTTTGGGGAGACAATACTCTGTACACTGAGAAAGTCCTACCGAAGAACTCTCTGACCCTAAGAGCGGAAAGAACCAAATTCACTGACCCAAACATCCCACACAACCTCACGGAAGGTCACACCTAACGTCAAACGTTGGGACTAGCTAGTAGCTCTAGAATGGGCCAAACCAGAACCCCAGCTCCAGTCACGTGAAACCTTGGAGAAACGCGGCTCTAAAGCAACGCTCTGCAGCTCAGGCCCATCATTAATTAAGAGCAAACAATGTCATTGCTTTAGTGGGAAATGCAGCATTAATTCTTTCCAAGCTGTTTGTTTACCCTCTCAGATGCTGTAAAGGCTATCTGATGTCAGGGTCCCTGCTACAAGGAAGCATGCATGGTGGGCAGTTTATAGGCTTTTACTGTAATCAGGAGGCTCTCTCGCAATCACTGCTGGAGGAAAAAAAATACACTGGGATTAAGGCTGAATTTTCATTCTTATGTGGGGGGGGGGAAGGGGTTTAGCTGTGGGACTCTCACTGATTTTAATAGACAGCTAAATCCTTGTGCAGCCCTTAACTCCCTCGGTGCTGCATGGCACTGGTATCCCGACATCTCAAAGTGATGGAGCGCAGCATCACAGGAGTGCTTTCCCTCCTCCAAATAGGTTCATTCAGCAGGCAAGCAAAGTCTTTCCAATCCATAATTATTTTGTTAAGTGCTTATATGAAAATAGACAGTACTGTAAGCTATCTGGGTCTGGGGCCGTCTCTTTGTTCCGTGTTTGTACAGCACCTAGCACAGTGGGGTCCTGGGCTACGACTAGGGCACCTGGGTGCTATGATAATACAAACAACAAATAAATAAATAAAAATAATAATAATACAGCACCCAATGCAAAGAACCCAAATATCTGACAAACATTTGCAGCTCGAATTGTGAGAGCCATGTAGTCTTTTAAATGCGTGTTTATCTTTATAAATCAAAAGCTTCAGCGCTCTTTAAGCAGAATAAAAAACAAGGAATTACTACCCAGCATTCACAAGCAGGCCAACCACAACAAACCAGTCCTGGCAGGCCACCATTCACGAGTTTCTCTTCCACTTACCGAATGTGCAAGCAATGGAACAAAGAAACAAACATCTCAAGGCTCAGATCCACCTTTCATTTTCGTGCATTCAAAACAGTAAAAAAGAGGAAACTTTGTGGCTTTATAAATTCTGAATATTATTTTAACGGAAAGCATCTTAGCACAGCTTCTCCATTCACTCGCACAGAGCGTACTGTGCACACGGCACATTGAGGGACTCTTGTGAGCAGAAGGCAAACAGCCCTCCAGCAACTTGGCCATTATGAAGAATAATTTCTGGCATGGACGAATACTGCACACAGCTGTACATTATCCCCACCAAAATATGTGCTCTCCTTTTTATTAAAAAGATATATCCTGCCACCAGAAGCCACTCATCTGCAGAATTAACTAAAATCCACTAATGATTAAAAAATGTAATATTTTAAAGGGGAAGCTGAGTTTACTAGATAAAACACTCTAACCATGGGACGGAAGGTTTCCTGGCTAAGGCACTGAACCGGGACTCAGGAGATCTAGGTTCAATTCCCAGCCCTGCCACGGACTCTAAGATCTTGGGCAAGTCACCTGATCTACCCTGTGCCTGAATTCCCTGTCTATAAAATGGGGATGATGTTTCTGTCTCAGCTGTATGCAGGATCAGACCTTTAGATTTCAAACTCTTCGGGGCATGCCCAGCAGCACAATGGGGCCCTGACCTCAGCTGCTATTGTAGTATGAGTAGTGATATTATACATCACTTTCAATGGCCTTAAATAGAATGAAGACAAATAATCAAATGAGAAGCTACCATCTTGACAGTCTGATGCTAGGATGTAGGTCAGAATATAGCTGCCATTTCTGAGCATGGGGAGGCAGGGCCTTTCAAAGATGGTGAATGGTAAGTTCTATTTTTTTCCCCCCCTTAGTTAAACAATGGATAAACTTAACCGTTAGATCATAAAACTCACCAGGCAACAACATCATCAGATGGTCGGGCTTTCCCCATGCAGGCAAACAGCAGCTGCATTCTCTGCACCGTGGCCTGCATTAACAGTGCATTGATCATGTTAATAAGTCACCGTGTAGGCCCCAATTCAGCACAGCATTTAATCATGTGCTGCAGTCCACAAATATTCTGCAAGGCCCCAAAGCACACACTTGACTTTAAGCACTCCTGTGCTTGACATTAGGTATGTGCTTAAGAGTTCTGCTGGATCAGGGCCAGGGGACTCAGCCTCTTTCAGAATCAAGCCCTAAGCTACCTGCCCCAGGGAGCCAACAGCAATGCTGGGAGCAGATCCCAAATCTCCTGCATACCAGGCCCCCGCCCTCACACACAGTCATCCTCTCTCCCTTGCACACCCAGAGCATGAGAGAAGGAAACCAGGTGTCCATTTCAGCCTAGCTTGCTTGGACGGGTTCTCCTGCATGCTGGGCCCTGCAGACCGCACAGCACACCTGCAGGCGCAGAGGGGACCCCGGCAGGGGCAGGCTGTGACCTGTAATGCTCATGCTCTAATGCTGGGGGGTGAGGGAAGGCAAGTGCGCTTCATGCGGACTAAGAGCTCCATGGGGGAGATAACACGAGCCTCCAGGGAAATCTGACTGAGGCCCATGGCCAGCCTAATGCAAGGTCCCTTCTTCTGTTTACCTCCATCCACTCACCCTGTCCCGCTCGCCCAAAGTGCCCCTGCCTCCTCCCCTACCCCACCTGCTGCTGGAGCCGAGTCGTGTGGAGAGCGCGCGCTGCCCTCTGACTCTTGGGCCTGGTGGCGGGGCCGCAACCTTCCTTCAGCCTTTCCTCTCACGTAGCCGTGTGGGGTTCCCCCCACGCCTCATTAGCGTTCACAATCTAAGCACTCACAAGCCCCCAAGGGCTTCATTAGTAACCGAGCAGCAAAGGGTCTGACCACCTGGAATGCGGCTTTCGGGAGAGGCCCAGGACTTGACAGGAAGCCCCAGTAAAAGGTTGTTTCAGTGTCTCAGCCATAGCCCATTGTAAACCACACGCCTTAGGCTGCGTCCACACTATAGCTCGGGGTGCGATTCCCCTGCTCGCGTACACGCACTAGCTCCCACTGGGCTAGCGCAAGCAGGGGAGCCGCAGCAGCATGGGCAGTGGCTGTACAGTCGAGCGGGCGAGGACCAGAGCTGCCTGAAATCAGTGTGTAGGTGCTCGGCACAGCTCTGCCATGCCTCTGTCGCCGCTCTCTGTGCTACCGCGGCTAGCCTGCTATTTATACTTGCACTAGGCCAAGGAGTGCTAGTGCGGATACATGTACATAGGGTGACCAGATGTCCCGTTTTTAATGGGACAGTCCCGGTTTTTGGGACTTTTTTCTTATATAGGCGCCTATTACTCCCCACCCCCGTCCCGTTTTTTCACAGTTGCTAACTGGTCACCCTACATGTACACGAGCAGGGGAATCACATCCCCAGGGTAGTGGAGACGTAACCCTAGTCTACACCGGCTGAGTTAGACCCCCCCAGTGCAGGTGGGTGGGCTCAACATGAGGAACAATGACATACAACGAAAAAAATCTCAGCTAGGAAAAGAACAGCTTCCATTTTCATCCTGAGCTGCCTGTTTCCATTGCTGCGTTGTGGTAATTTGCCCTTCGAGCAAACATAGGCCAGGTGGCAAGAGTAAACCTCCAATGATTCGCCAGGGTGGCACGAGTCAGATGTGTGTGTATTGGCATGTAAATGAAGAGCAACATCAGGGACCACCATGGTCCATCAGGGACCACCGTGATCATCATCTTCCTGTGTAACAGAGGCCTTAAGACTTCCCTGATGCGATTCCTGTTTGAACTACAGCAGATCTAGTTCATGGTGTCGAGGGCTCAGACCTCCACGTCCTTAATAAAATCCAGATTTTACCTGCAAGTCTCTGAGGGAAGTCACAAATAGACAGGAACTAACTTAAATGCGGTATTTCTGGAGGACACAAGCAAATTTATACATTTACCATGTAAATCAGGAGTAAAGCCACCAAAGCCAAAGGAGTTACAGTGGGGTAAGTAAGAAGAAAATCAGAACCATGGACTTAGGAAAAAAAAAGCCTCCCACCGTTTAGGGTTACAGAGATGGAAGGCTGCGCTGATAGAATTTACATGACAGGCAGAAACGCATCACGCGTCAAAGGTGGGCAGGAAGTGAAGGCAATTCACAAAGCAAGAAAGGGGCTGATGGAATCTGCAGAACTTTCCACTCCAATTGTTAAAGCAATAACGGTCACGGTCAAAGCAACAGGACCCAGCAGGGGTGACTCACATTAATATTATAGCCTGAAATTAACACACCCCTACGATAAGAGTCAATATGGTAGAATGTGGTTAAGATTCTTCCTCTTCAGCCACATCGCTGGAAAATATTTCTCTCTCATTTCCAAGTCAATTTCGGAAGTTAAAGAAGTGATGAGACTATTTGTATTTCAGCAATTACAAAGCAAAGTTCTCAAATAAAATAATCCTTTTGCTTTACCCTTTCCAACCCTAATTTAAACATGCTGGTCCAAGCGGGTGCTTTATGTGCCACCCCACTCACCCACCCATACCTCGGTATATCTCCAGGAGGAAAACAAAGGGAACACAGAAAGGCAACAGTTTGTCAGTCAATCTGCAATCAGATTTTCACAGGCCAAGTTTTCTAAGTGTCAGTGCAAATGATAAAATTCACACGCAAGGCCAATTACCGCGTGCAGGTCAAGTGTAAAACGGCAGCGGGGCTGTGGGTGTGGTCTCTAACGTCAGTATTTATATTCAACACCTGTGTGAGTAGTTCTCAAACCTTTCCCTGTGCTGCCACTCCTTTTGCCAGGACCCCTCTCCCTGTTAACAGTACGGGAAGAGCCGGGTGGTAGTGAGTGGCAAGTTAAGAACCTTTGACTTAGGTATTTGACTTAGGTAAATAGGGCGGGTAGAAATTGATCTCTCAGGGATCGATTTATCGCGTCTCATCTAGACGCGATAAATCGATCCCTGAATCGATGCGCGTACTCCACCTCATCAAGAGGAGTAAGCGGCGTCGATGGGGGAGCCGGGGCGGTCGATTTGCCGCCGTCCTCACAGCAGGGTAAGTCGAATAGGATACTTCGACTTCAGCTACGCTATTCGCGTAGCTGAAGTTTGCATATCTTACATCAACCCCCCCCCCCCCGTGTAGACCAATCAGTGTCTTTGCTGCCACTGAAGAATGGTGTTACCAGCAAAAGATGCTGGGTGACAACAATCAGACTCTTGCCATTGGGAAAGAGTGTCTGCTTTACACACACTTCTGGGAGTGGAGAAAGGTACGGCATGCTCCCCTATATCCTTCACCAAACGCAGTAGGAATCTGATTTTTGAATGCAGGGGCCTGAGAGAACATCACAAATCCAGCATCTGCACATGGGCACTCACAGGACGGACAATCACGGAAAATGCAGATCCAGGTGGTGACCCGTCTAGAGTACGGCCTAGTTAGGACCCAGTGTTTGGAAATGGAGCCTCCCGTGCGCAGAGTGCAGGCCTCAGCAGGGGTAGCCTGTGCCCCTCAGCCCGGCCCTCAGACAAACCAATGAATGCTGACTGGCTGAGTCTGGGCCTCGTCACATGCGCCAGGAGTCGAATTAAAGACGAGGCCATGGAAGCTATGGTAGGTGGAGCGGGTGCATGCACCAGCCTTCCCTGTCTTTGATGCCTGGACTCAAACACAAGCTCACGTCACAAGGGAGTGTGAGCTGGGTAGTCTCTGGCGCACGGCCTCATTCGCGTGCATCACAGCTCAGCGCCACTGGCAGTGTGTGTTCTCAAGACAGCCAGCAATGGTAGGGCAAGGGACATTGCATACCCGCTTTGAGCTGCACTGGAATGGCTGCCTTGAGAAGCTCGTCAATTGCCCACCTGCACTGGTGCTATCGGCATCTCCATTTTGTGAGTACAGTACTAGAGTCACCCACAGATTTAGAAGGCGAAATCCTGGGCCTGTTGAAATTAGTTGGATCTACCCAGCAAGCAGAGCATCAGTTAGACATCTTCTAATTGTAGGGATGGGCCTGAAACCACCCAACTCTAAAATTCATGGCTGTGCCTTCCACACCTCTCTCTGTAATGGGCTAATCCAAACACCCCCACAAACTGTGGGAAGCTTGTATCCAGGGATCTGAGTTTTGTAGTTCGGACCCAGATACCATGGTGATAGGTGTGGGATAAGAACCCAAACATAACAGATTTCTCTGGCCAACTCAGAGGTGAAAGTAAGCCAGTACGGTCCGGTACGGCTTCCACGGCGGGGATTTAAAGGGGGGAGCCCAGAGCCCTTTAAATCCCACCCGCAGCTCCGGCGGCTGGGCTGGTGCCGGGATTCAAAAGGCCCGGAGCTCCCGCGGCTGCGGGGAGCCCCGAGCCCTTTAAATCCCCCTGCAGCTCCCAGTCACAGCCGGTGCCCCAGGACCTTTAAATCTTGAGAGGCCCCGCCTCTTTCCGGTTGAGGCCACGCCTCTTCTGGATGAGGCCACGCCCCCTCAGGACTCCGGCAGTACCAATAAGTCCTGTAAGTTACTTTCACCCCTGGGCCAACTGGCACTTCAAGCCCCATATCTCACAATATCAGATTCCTCCCTAACTGCAAACCCAGCTGAATGAATTTCACTTTACCACTACAGGTCTGTTTCCCAGGAAGTTCAGGTCACTGTTCTCTCCAAAGAGGTAGCCCTCCGGGTGCGTGGAGTCGAACTTCTCACCTCCCATGATGAAATGGCTGGCAAAGTAGCTCCCTAAAAAGGGACAGAAGAAATAGAGGCTGTCAAATGCACTGAATGGCGCTGGAAAGTGAATTCAATAAACTGCTGAGCAATGAAATGATCCCAGCGATTTCCAACTCAGTCACATGCTACCACTTGGGGCAATGATGCATCCTGCGGGCAGAGTGGCAGCGGAGCCGCCGCTGAAATTAAACACGTTTAGTCAATGCGCTCAGATTTTGCTTTGTCTGTGGAAGTGCTTCACTTAAATCCCCCAGGGCTGAAGCCACCAGCTGTAACTGACAAGAGACCTGTTCAAAACTGCGACATGGTGGAGGGATGATCCAAGGTCTCAAGAACCAGGAGCCCTATTCTTCACACTGTCTGAGTAGCTGAGACAGTCCTTCTGCTTGGGGTTAGCACCACTGTCCACATTAACTGTCTAGTCTGAAATGGAAACTCCAGGGAGTTGTTCTGTTACCGTATTTTGGTGGTGATTAGACAGAGTCACGGAAGAAAGGAGAATTTAAGGCAGCTTTTAAGAGACACCTGTCCTGATGTCAGCAGCTCCTCTTACCTAGCTCAGAGGAGGGGACCATTTTAATGACGCTTCCCCAAAAGGACCTGTCAGTAAGCAGCGCTCCCATCCTACTCGGAACAAAACTGCACAGAGTCATCCTGGAGTCTGGTTTGTTAACCACGACACTTCCAAAATAACTCTATGCAAAACCCCAGCCTAAGTCTTCCCTCCAGGCGCAGCTGCTCCGAGGGGTCTTTCCATCACGACCTGTGCACTCCACTCCTCCGAGTGCCCATGTGTTCTCTACCAGGATGCCTACCCTAACGTTACCATCTCCCTTGCTCCTTTACCAGGAATATCAGCTAGCTACACTCAGGAGTCAGAGAAAGTTACTAAATGGCTTTCCCAGCAGGATCACCAATCAGGTAAGGAGGTGGGTTATTTCCAGCAGACACTGACAGCCTGGACAGGCCTCCTTAAACTGCTCACCGTCAGACTGAAAGGATTGCCATCTTCACTGGAAAGCAGACAGTTTCCAAGTTGCTACGAAGCGTGTAAGGGTCATTTCAATGGAGCAACCCCCTCCTCCCCACTCCTTTGTGTTTTTAAGCAATAGAAGTGACTTTGCCATCTCTTGGAAGCGGATCTGCAATGCCACTCCCTTCGGCTTTGTTTAATCAAACGTATTTATTTAAATCGTAATAAGGGAAATTGGACAAACAAAAGACAGGGAAAAAATCATCAGGATTTGCAAATCTAGAACCATTACATGCCCGTGAAATAAAGCATCAGTAGTGGTTGAATCAGATGCTCTGCAAAGAAATTAACCCTGTCCCACAGGCCAGCACAAGGCATAGGTGTCACTTAGCCCACGAGGACTTACTTAGACCTTGGCTTTGCCCTCTGAAAAGGGGACCCAGTTCGGCCCTGGGAGTTCCACCCTAGTAGCAGTCATTATTACATCATATGAAAGAGAGAACTCCACATTTAAGGCTCTCTCATGGCAAACCTGATCCCTTTGGTCCCATTTGCTTCCTCAGAGCAGCATTATGACAGCTTCTGGTCCAACTGTTAGCCTGATTTTAAAGTGCCTCTTTGGTCTAGTTAGTTGTGTCTCTTTGCAACTGGTTAGAGTGATTGTATTACCCAGTAGCTCTCTTTTATCAAGAAAAACCTCACCGCAGGTCAGACTTTGAGATCCTTATGCAGATTTTACTGAGGGGTAACATTTTCAAGAGCGCAGAAGTGATTGAAGAGCCCAAGTTGTTTCTCAGGCAAATTCCCAATGGAGACAATGGGAATCTGTTTGCATAAGGGCGTAGCGTGTTGGCCAAATCTTGAGGTCAGTTTTCATCAGTATAGGTACCTTAGTGAAAAGTACAATTAAGGTTTACCTCTAATTATGACCTCTGTCTAGCACATTCTTCCTTCAGCGCCTGCACACTGCCTGTTAATGGACGCTATCTACTTGCCCCTGGGGACAGCAGATCCCCAACATGAGTTAATGCATCACATACATTTCCCAGACCTCTGACACCTGCCCCTTCGCCCTCTAAACAATTCACAGATTTCACAGTAAAAGGTCAAACCAACTTTTAACGAGCTAGCCTTAATCCCAGCCTCGCCAGCAGGAATGGATAGCCTCTGACTTGCAAGAGATAAAAGAGGGAGGATTGTTCTCCAGTTTCACAAATGGAGGGAGAGCAGATCAACGTTGGGGATTAGAAACAGAGGCATTAATCCTTGTAATAGACTTGATTTAATTTTTAGGGTTGCTAAAGAATACAGCAGCGGCAGCCCTTCTTCCCCCACCCCTCGCCCCCATCACCCAGTCACGGTCATGCCAGAATGCAGGGATATCTCCAAAGGCCCTGGGAACTGCAGGAAAGGGAGCAGCTAGAGGTCAGAAGCTGAGTCAGTCTAGCTCTGCTGCTAAGCCAGTAAACACTGCCGGAATAGTGAGATACTGACACACACTAGAAAACACTGGGCCCGTTTCTGCTCTCACTGACTCGCTGTAGATCAGGAACAATTCTGGTGTGGGATCAGACTCAGACCCTGTGTGTCTCAATGTACCTGTTCAGTTCAAACAGTGACTGCCTACAACCCCCAGCTTTACACCAGCATGTCCCCGCAGCTCCTGGGGGAAAGGGGGCTCCGCCCGCGGTGCCACCCCCGCAGCTCCCATTGGCTGCGGTTCCTGGCCAATGGGACCTGCACCTGCGGAGCCGGGTTAGGGTTAGGGTTAGGGGACATGCAGGTAGGAGCCGGGTAGGGAGCCTGCCAGCCCTGCAAATCCCCTCACCTCCAGCACCCGCGGGGGTCCCGGGCTGCTGCCCACCTCTGCTCCCCACCCCTCCCCAGGACCAGCAGGGATCCTGGGCCACGCCCCCCAGCACCCCCGGACTGCCCCCCCATAGCACCCGTGCCCCCCCCGGCCCAAGTTTTAGTTAGGGATATATAATAAAAGTCATGGACGGGTCACGGGCCCGCGAATTTTTGTTTACTGCCCGTGACCCGGCCATGACTTTTACTAAAAATCTCCGTGACTAAAACGTAGCCTTACTTATAAACACTTTGGTGCAAGGACTGGTTCTCACTGTTGATGCAATGGGGCCACACCTGAAACTGGCCCCTTTAGGCACTACCATGTCACAAATAATAATACAATTGTTTAAGTAACCTTAACTTACACAGCTGTGTAATTAACCTTAATTTTCATGTTCTGACATTTGAGCGCTTTGCACCCTTTGGCACCCGCGGACTCCATGCAGATACAGGGGTCTATCCAGGCTGGATCAGGGCCTTCCAGGGGGTAGAAGGGTGTGAGGTGACATTTGACATGATTCTGAGCAGCAGCTAAAAGTTACACTGTGCAATTTACAAGAAGAAAACCACCAGACACCTAAGCGGGTACAATGACGTTGCTCACAGCTGAGGAAGGCTCGACTATCAATTATTGATGCCTGCTGCTTTCTGGCCCCATTTTCCACGTGCATAATTTATAGGTAAGATAGTTTCACAGAGAGAAAGCCGCCATCTGAAGGAACCCAACAGTTGAGCTGCCCTCAACCTTTGCTAAAACCGATATGGGCACATGTCTGGGGAGGAGGAGAGCGAGGATATACATCACATGGTTTCACTTGGACAGATTCAGTGACTTGGGCAGAAGACTAAATCATAGAAGTGCACATTAAACCTTCTAAGGGGAGTTTCCTAGGCCCCATAAAAAAGGTTCAAAGGGGGCAGCCTGCAGTAAGCAGCAGCGCCATTTATTGTGTGCGCTCGACAATCCTGGAGCCCTGGGTTCAAATCCTGATCTAGCACCAGATCCACTTCCCACTACGCTCAGTGGAAAGGCCCCCACTGGACTGGGCACTTCGACCACAGGGAGAACGATGGTCTCCAGTTACTTCTCAATGAGCACGCTCCCCACACATGATTCAGCCACAGGTGAGAGAGGGCTCTCTGCAGGGCAGGTGCTGCAGATCAGAAGGAAGGTGTCTCTTACCTGTGCATGGCACTCCATAGAGAGCACACGCAGAGCCGCGTGAGGAAGCTGGCACTGCATCCGCCCCGACAATGCCTGGTTCTAGATAGGGCCCGGCAGCCTCTCGCTTGCCTGAGTGACTGAAGTTCAGGGTGAAGGTCAGAAGAAGTCGAATGCCAGGGCCCAATGCCCCCGATGCAGGCAAGGGAGAGCAAAAGCTAGTGTAGATGGGGCAGCACCTCTCAAGAATCCCATGGAAACCCCTCTGCAGGACTGGGGCTTGGAGGCAGGGGAATCAGGGGGAAGCCACTTTACGTTGCTTGCTCTCATCTGAACCCAGGGAAGCTCAACACAGCAGTCAGTGCTACAAGCACTAGCTCCTATTCCCCCTGGGCACAGCGGTGGGCAGGGGAGTCAACGGCTGCATTTCTCCCAAGGGAGCAATGATGCTGGAAAAGCTCCCTGTGCAGGCTTGGACCTTCCTTCCCCTGAGATCAGAGGGATTTGGAGACTGTCCTGCCTACCTCCTCTGTTGTTGGCCCAAGCCCCTCCACCTTTCACATTAGTCCGGACCATTCTGTTGAGATAAAGGGTTGTCTTGTGGCCGCTGGGACTCAGCAGCTCTGGGCTGTGTCCAGATCCACCAGATAACCTGTGTGACCTGGTGCAAACCAAATGATCTCCCTGGGCCTCAGTTCCTCATCTGTGAAATGGGGATATGGTGTGTGGTATCACTCATCCCCTGGGGAGCCACTAGGGCTGCATGTTCCCACATTCACACTGCATTCCCTCTCCCCTTCATAAACACCGTCTTCCTTTTAGACGCAGACTCAGTGCTTGCGAGAGGGGAAATGTTGCCTTGTAAGGATGCCCAAGGAAGGTGTTTAGTTTTCCCAGGTTTCTGGGTGGGGGTTCGAGCTGCTTTTGTTTTGTAATCTGAAGAGGAACCCCTAGATAGTGAACCAGGCCCTTGCTGCTGCTGACACCACCTGGCAGAGCGGTTACGCACTTTTCGTCTCTCTCATCTAGTTAGACTGTAAGCTCTGCCGAGCAGGGACTGTCCCTTACTGTGCACTTGTACAGCACCTAGCACATCAAGGCCCTGGTCTCAGCTGCGGCGTCTCGGTGCTACTGCAATACCAATAAATAGCAACGCCACTCAGTCAGGTGAACCTTGGGGTTTGCTATGCCGCCTGCCCCCAGCTCATAGGTTGAAGGGGGATGTGAGAGAAGGGGCTGAGGGGAAGAGTTGCCTAGTGATTATGGTGCTAGCCTGGGGCCCAGGTTCAAGTCCCATCTCTGCCACAGATTTCCTGTGTGACCTTGTGCACTTAGTCTCTCTGTGCCTCAATTTCCCAACTATAAAACACAGATAACAGCGTTGACCTACCCCACATGGGTGTGGTGAGGATAACTGCACCATATGCTGTGGTAGTGAGGGGTATATGACAGATTTCATTATGCTCAAAATTGAGTGAAAACACCCCTCCTTTTACCATCACTAATACAGGATCACTTTGGTACACAAGAAGTCAGGGTATGGAAAATAAGTTGGCAAATGGAATAAGAAAAAGCATTAAAGGGAAAAAATAAATAAAAGCATTTCCAAGACTGGTTTGTTTTTCTGTTATCAGGGAAAAAGATCTATAAACAACTCCTTACTGGAGGGGAAATGTCTATCTTCCACTCCAGCTACCATGAAATCATTTGGACACAAGCAACTAAAGCTCTGGATCAATGTGTGCCTTTGGATTTTTCTCCAGGTAACCTGGATAACAGCAAGATGTCTTGGCTCCTAGCTATGCTTGAGCCCTCTTTTCAATATCAAAACTCCACTACTGCCCACCTATAAAACTCTTTGCTTTTCAACCAATAACTGAGCAGGAAGCCTTATAAATGTTCCATAGGCCCAGCAGAATGGCGTCAGTCATGGCAGATTTCAGAGTAGCAGCCGTGTTAGTCTGTATCCGCAAAAAGAACAGGAGTACTTGTGGCACCTTAGAGACTAACAAATTTA
>NW_020664543.1:15863072-15897899 GCF_002925995.2 Terrapene triunguis
CAAAAAGAACAGGAGTACTTGTGGCACCTTAGAGACTAACAAATTTATTAGAGCATAAGCTTTCGTGGGCTACAACCCACTTCTTCGGATGCATATAGAGTGAAACATATATTGAGGAGATATATATACACACATACAGAGAGCATGAACAGGTGGGAGTTGTCTTACCAACTCTGAGAGGCCAATTAAGTAAGAGAAAAAAAACTTTTGAAGTGATAATCAAGATAGCTCAGTACAGACAGTTTGATAAGAAGCAAGTGTGAAAATACTTACAAGGGGAGATAGATTCAATGTTTGTAATGGCTCAGCCATTCCCAATCTAGTCATGGCAGAGGAGATTAAAGAGAGAAGTGGTAAATTGACAGTTTTGTCTCATCCACATGAAAGAGGAGACAGAGGAAGCAAATGGGTTGTGCTGGTCCAATGCTCCCCTCCCAATTAGGTGCAAAAGGCGGAGGGGGGAAAAGAACAACAGATCCATTGTTGCATGGAGTTTGCTGTCTCTATGTAGAAGTGCTCCTGATCAGCCTGTAGTGAGTGCAAAGTGAATGGCTCCATCGCCAGTTCATTAATACTTTGCTTCCTTTCCTCTCTTAAGTCACTCACACATGCACGGATCTAGGCCATGAGCAACAAGACTAGAGATTCATTCTACGCTGACACCCAGGTGCAGGAAAACTTGCAAACCCGGCTACCTTGCCCCACCACCGGTGAAGAGCTTGCTTTGAACATTTTCCCAGAGATCAACCCTTGAGCCAAACACTTTAACTGCCTGGGCACTGCTGGGAAGGGAGGGGAGGAGGGGTTTGAAGTCCCCTCTGTCAAGCAACAAGCTTCCTATTATTGGCTAATTATAATTCTTTAACCAGCACCTGCCTCGAGAGGATTAAAACCCTGTCAAGGATGGTTAAATTGTTGAGGGAGAGCCAGGCTCTAATAAGATCTAAAACTTCTGAGACCTCAAGGAACAAATGAAGAATACAGTATAAGCCAACTGCGCTATTTTAAAAACGCAACAGAAGTTTGAACAAGGCATCATGTCACCTGTACAACTAAGCCAAGCCTCGTGTATCAGCATCCCCCCGTGCCAACGTATTCATGTCAGAGAAGTCACACATGTACACAATGCATATTTGATCCAAATGATGCCACTAGGCTCCTTTGTGTGTGTGTGTCGAACACCCAGCAGGTGAATGGCTATAGAGAAGGAATTTTGGGTTTGTCCTGTTCTGGAAGAGATCTAATTAGGGTTCCACCTGCAATACTGTATACTCCGAGACAAAGAACTCCTCCATGGAGTACAGACAAGCGCAAGGCAAGCAGCAGGCAGCTTTTTCCAGTTACTGTGCGATACAAGGCTAATGTGCTAATGGCAGCTGGGCTAATCAACTTAAGTGCACAAATCAAGCTCTCTTGCAAGTGTCCAATCGCTGTGGGTCTGCTTCCATTTTGCTGATCATGAAGAATTTGCTCGGGAGGAGGGGGTGGGTGGGGAAAGGTAATGCCCCATCCAGCTCTAAACTGCAGTGTTTTCTATAAACAGGAGTCAATTGACACCCTCCACAGACAGCCCCCTCATCAAGTGGGCTGATAGGCACTGTACTTCTTGAGAACTCCTGTGCACATAAAGCAATTGAAGCCAGTTTTGCAGGTTTTCTAGAATCTATTGCTGACAATCATCTGAGACTGCAGCTTTGCATTTAATTTCAGCTCCAAATCTGCTATACCACATTCCTTGCAATACACACCATTCATTACACTTCATACTTAGGATTACACATTAGTTACATCCCATCTCTTAGGAACAAAAGGCTGAAACCACTTTACAGTTGAAAGGTGCACCACAGGGCAGTGTTACAGGGCAGATGAGAGGGTGACAATTTTTACAGAAGGGTTTGAAATTGAAAGAACAATGAAAACGGGCGGATGTGTTGGGACCCCCCCCCCCCCCCCATACTTTCCCTTGCTTGAAGCACCTCGCACACTGTTGGTGAGGCATAAATAATCATATGGGGACTCCAAACACAACTGGGCCGGGCTAGTGCATTACAGCCCTAAAGGGAAACTGATTAAAAAGAGGTGAAACTGACCAGGCTACTGCCACTATCCAACCTGATCCAAGTGGAGCAAACAACATAGAATAGAATCATAGAATATCAGGGTTGGAAGGGACCTCAGGAGGTCATCTAGTCCAACCCCCTGCTCAAAGCAGGACCAATCCCCCCCCTCCCCCGCTAAAAATGGGGATGTCAATTACTTTTTTTTAAAATGCTGATTGGATCATCTAAGATGTCACTAATAACACACATAAGGCATTCTTCTCTAAATGTACAGTGAAGCCTCTGCTTCTGGCCACCTGCTCTCCACAGCTGTGTTAACAGCTCACAAAATCTCAGTCCCTGTGAGATTTCCCAGCCAGAGTAATTTAGGCGGTAGCAGGGAACCCCCAGCAGCCACCTGCAAGCCCTTCCCGCCCCCGCACACACACACCTGCATACATTGTTTGTAATCAACCTGCGCCAATGACTGCTGTTTTTCCTGTAGAGAAGAATGTCAGCAGTGTTTTAACTGCAAACTCAGGGCAAGATCATACCCAACCCTGCGCAGGCATGCAAGGAAGAGAGGTGGAGGGGGGAGGAGTTCAGGCACTAGGATCCTTCCATCCCACCTTTTGTCTGGGCAGAAACCTGAGGAGCACCTGATGCACCCCACTGTAAGTGCAGCGGATGCAGGTGATTTTGGAGGCATCATCTCTGTCTCAAGAGCTGGCCTGATGCACGTCTACATTTCCTACTGTAGGAAGTGGTTCAAAGCCACCCCCCCTGTAGCCCAGGAGCGCCGCCAGCTTTTCTGCCGGTACCTAGGCAGCGGAAGGTCCCGCCCCGAAATGCCGCCCCCCACAGAGGCGGCGGAAGGTCCCGCCGCTGAAATACCGCCGCGGTCACTGCCCCCCAAACTGTAGCGCCCTAGGCGACCGCCTAGGTCTCCGAATGGGTTGCGCCGGCCCTGCTGTAGCCCATTGTGTTATGGCTCATTTAGATTAGTGCAATAAGCCAGACAGAAGCCCTCAGGAGAAAGCACAGGGAGGACAAAGCCGAAACAGAAGAACGCTGTCAGGGCAGTCTTCTTTTAAACAAACAAATAAATAAATAGGCAGCCACAAGCCAAAAACGTGGAGTCCTTGAGTCCCTATGGCAGCCTCTGATACAACCAGTGGAACCTCTTTGTATTATTTGTATACCAATAGCACCTACGGACTCCGACCCAGTATAGAGCCCCATTGTGCTGTGCCAATGCATGAGAGACAGTTACTGCCCCGAATATCTTCCCTCTATCTAGATAAGGTAGCCAATGGGTGGGAGGCAAAGCAAAGGCACAGGGAGGTTAAGTGACTTGGCCAAGGCCACACAGAAGGGCACTGGCAAAGGCAGAAGTAGCGCACAGGCTCCTAACCGAATCCCCTGGATCATACCACGATACTTCCTCTTCTTTTGACTGTCACCTGGATGGAATGCTCAATTCCATCAGAGTGCCAGCATGACTCAGCACATCTGCACCTTAACCGTGGCATCAAACCCCAGTATTTTGTTTGCACAGCGTCACTGGGTTGATTAGATCCCTCACTGCTCCTCATGTCAGAGCCATCTGTATGCTCAGAGCACCTTAGATTCAGTCTGTGCATTTCAATAAAAACCACCTTTGTATACCATAGTAGGTTGGACACTGGGTGGGGGAAATCAGCTTGTAAAGATAACCAAGCCTCCTTGACAAATAGTTTCTGAAGCCAATTCCATAATGGATAAGGCCCAGTGTGACAGTGAGCGCCCAATTATCAGACCCGATGTGAACTCAGATCTCTGCACTGCAGGTGGCAGCTTTCACAGATTTTAAGGCTGGAAGAGTTTATTAGGATCATCTAGTCTGAGCTCCTACATAACACAGACCTGAGTCTCACCCAGCGATTTCTGCCTCAGGAGTACATCTACACTGCAATACTGATGCGGGCCAGCCAAGGGTCTTTCACTGCAGTGTGGACATACCCTCATAGTCCAACGAACTACACATCCATTAGAAAGACATCTAGACAGAGCCACGAATAGATTTAAAGACTCCAGGTGATGGGGAATTTGCCACAACCCTTGGTGATCTATTCCAACAGTTAGTTACCCTCATTGTTAAACACCTGCATCTTGATTCCAGTTGGGTTCTGGACACACTGACTTATCCCAGTACATACAGTCTTCAAAATTGGCTTCCACATCCCATGGTGGGGCTCTGCATGCGGAGATGCCAGCAGAGCTGCTGCACAGGAGATTTATGAACGGATGCTCCCCCTGTTTGTCTATGTGGCAGAGGTGAATGAGAGGAGACAGGCACAGTGTCCACCGTTACACCTATTCAGTGGCTCTAAACATCTCACGTGAGGGATGCAAGAGACGCTACAGCCACTCTTCCAGCCCACAGAGCATGGGGAAGGAGCTACAGAACCACAATCTAGCCCTGGTGCATCGCCCCCACAGGGCCTCCTGCACGCTTCACCAGCGTAGAGCGTGACTAGTGAGTTGAAGTAAATTTCACCCTTAAACCTGGGGTGCAAGCTGAGTTACTTGCATCTTCCAGCCAGCAGAAAGGAAACTAGATGCAACTGGGAGCAGAGAAAGGGAGTCACCTTTTTCCACACAATGAATAATAGCGCATTTCAATTCTTCGCATAACCGCCCTGACCCAGATTAACGAGAAGCAAGAGGACATGGCCATATTTCATTAATATGGCTGCATGTGTCTGACGACTTGCACGCATGAGTAAAGCGCCTGAGTCAGCAGAACCATGACTTTGGCCAAAGCAGCGTCTCAGACTTTCAACAGAGAAACAGCTATGGCTGGGTAGAATAAGACACTTACGCAGTAAGGGAAAGGGCAACTGACAAGCCCCATGCTACAGGCTGATCAGTTAGGCCCAGAACCCCTAAATCTATGAGAAAACAATAGGAGCTGCAAAACCTCCGCACCTCTGAAGCAGGGAACCAAGGACCATGCATACGTTCTGAGCTCCACCGCTCCCTCTTTGCTACAGCTATCGTGTTCCCCCACCTCTGGAGAAGGTTACTTTTAATAATACACCCATCTCTAGATTTACATTCCCAACTTTTGCATTTCAGAGAATGTTTACACTTCACACAAGCGATGCATGACACTTGTAGAAATCAGCACTACAAGCATCTCTCCCACCACTGCCCAGAACTGTTCTTCTAACTCAGCTGTCCCGCAAAAATTGAAAGAAAATCCCACTTAAAACCACAAGCAAAACAACTGTGATCTCTCTTGGTCACTAGTCCCAGGTCATCTTAGGTTCAGATGGTGGTATTTGCTCCCAACACAACTTCTGGTAAACATCTGACTTGGTGAATTACTACTTCAGTTCCTGGTCCAGCCTCGCAACTTTGGACCCGAGACACACCAAAAAAAATAAAATAAAAAATCACATGGGGGAACCCAGACAGTGCTAGAACCTGCCCTATTGGACCACGCTGCACTTGGCCTGGTAACAGAGTGCTCCAGTACCAGATTTGATACAGCGTCTATAAGTGTCTCTATAAGCCCTGACTTCTCCACCGATAACCTGGACCCAACCAATCATCTAAAACACCTAGCAGCTGAACTGAGCTTTGCTCAGCCAAGCAACTGAACTGAAGATAAGAAAGTCCTTCTCATTCATGCACAGGTCACTCTATTGAGGAGTAGGAAAAAGACATCTACCCCCAGCACTGCGGCCTCCAGTCTATTCACTCCTTGACATTTTGAGGACATCAAATCATGGTAATACTAAACTAACCCATTGCCCTTCCTCAGCATCTTCCATCTGAGGACTGCAAAGCAGCTTACAGACATTGATGAATTCCGCCTCTCAAATCCCGGTGAAGTAAGTGGGGGAAGTATTATCACCCCCATTTCACAGGTAGGGAAACTGAGGCTCAGAAAGGTTAAGTGACTTGCCTGGGATGACAGAGCCAGGAATAGATTCCCTGGGGTGTGGCCTCGGGGGAAGGGGCAATGTGGGGGGTGGAGTCATGGTTTGGGCACCGGTGGCCCCCCCACTTTTAGGAAGCTTCCACCATTCCTGATGGGGATCTGAGGCACAGAGATTAAATGACTTTCCCAAGGTCACACAGGGAGTCTGTGGCAGCACCGGGAGTTAAATCCACATCTCTCAAATACTCGTCCAATACCTTAACTACAAAGCTATCATTCCTCCTCTTCACAGGTTTCCTTCTGAACTTTAGATACCTACAGTAAATGTCACTCGTTTCCCAAAGATTTTCCATCAGGTCGCGATGCAAAGCGTAGTTACAGTTAAGGAAGGCAAAATAAAAGGATGCAACAAAAATGACAGCATTTAAAGCGGCTCATGGGAAAGTAGAAAGAGAATCATCTCCAGCAGTCCCAGCACATGCCAAGCTCACAGTATCTATTGCAGTACTCAGGGACTCTGCATAACTCCCCTTGCTGTAAAAACGTGCGACTCCCATGTGTGCATCAAGAGGAGATTAAAACCAGCAGGCATCACCTGTTTAAAATGATGACCCCACCAGAATACACCTTGTCGTGTGATTGGTGGAAATGAAGTTCTTAAACGCCAATAACCAGACAGATGTTTCGGCAGGCCAATTCCAGCTATGCTGGCTATTACAAAGGCAAGCACATATTTTCAGTACAGAAACACAGCTTATGTTAGCAGTAATTCTTTCTAAAAAGGTCCTTGCTAGTAATTAGCTAGTAGTTTCTTATAGCACTGAAGACCCTTAGCTTTTACCTTAACCTATTAATAATATTCAGTGCCTCAAGGCTCATTTTGCAAACCAAGTACAAATGCATAGTGGATCAAGACATCTTCAAAATATGCACCCCATAATGTAATACTTTGCACATCCATAACACCTTCCATCCAAGGATCACAAAACTCTTCATAATTATTACTGAATTAACCCTCTCATAAGAGAGATATTGGCATTCCCATTATACAGGGGGAAAAGGAGGTCAGTGATTCCTCAAGGTCACCCGCTTTTCCATGAGGAAGAGCCGAGATCAGAACCCAGAACTGCTGACTCTCAATGCTGTGTGGTTTCATCTAGACCAGGCATCCTGCCTGCATGATCATGTCAGAAGCACAGGTTCATCGGCTAGGAGAATTGCAAACCACACTCACGAAATCTTCAGGGGAAGGGTTGGTCTCAGATTGGTCAACAGGGAACCCGATGGGAGTTTAAATAATGGTTTTAAAAATAACATGCAGCCCTGGTGAGTATCTGTAAGAGCACAAGCCCCTAGTGCCTTGAGTGATATTGTCACCCTGGGAATTATTCTTCAAAACACAAAAGAAAAATGAAGTGGAACATGATACAGCTAAGTTTTTAAAGCCAGACAATTGTTTGCACCTTGTCACGACAATTTATCAATGCAATCTGCTATTTAAAAGAGAATCGTTAAGCTGGCAGACTGGAATTGAATCTGTACTTACTGAAGTTCTTATCAGAACCCAAAGTTCTTTCCTCGCTATTGCAATATTCGTAACCCGTTCTTTTCCGTGCCACACAAATAATGCATAACGCTGGCAAGAACAGCTGACGACACAGCTTTGCCTAATAGGCCAGAATTTTATAACCCCCACCCAGCATTTATGCATTTCATTTTTTTAAATGCAAGTAACACACGAGCCAAACATTCCAACCTGTGTGAACATACACAAGACACCACATTTACGGTTAATGTGTATTCCATGCATGCACATACAAAGATGGGTATGTAGCAATTCATTGTGGGATGCTGTAGTCCCAGTTCAGTTTTTACTAGGGACTTCAAAGGGAATTTTGCCAGAGCAAGGACTGAGTAAAACTCACTTAAGTCTCTGGATTTAGCCCTATAGCTATAGCCACATTAGATACAATTAATAAAACAAATAGAATAGAAAGGTCATTTCTTTACCAGTGAACACGGTGCTATGAATGTCACCAATATAATTCAGGCCCCGTGTAAAAATATTACAGCCTTACAAAGTATCAGCATGCAAGCAAGGGAAAAGAGGATTTAGGGCAGTCCAGACCTTTGAGAACCTTTGCCTGGAAGCTCATTCTTCCTGAAACAAACTCCACGAAAACTGATCAACTTCAGAAACTACTGCATCGCCTCCCACCCTGCAAAAGGACCGGCCCAGCCCTTTTCCCTCGCCACACAGGATGAAATGATTGCGAGACTAGTTGAGGTTGGAGTTACCTCCTGAGCATGCACAGGTCAGTCACATTGCTTCCCATAGGTCCCCGCTCTTTAAGCCTTACCGGATTTAGGAGGATATCTGTAGACTGAATTAGAAGGGATGTCCACCTCTTCCACCCCTGCGTTCTGCCTGCTGGTCAGCGCCCCCATGGCTGAGCCTTGCAGAGGGGATCCAGGGGCTGGGCTGGGGTGTTCCTAACGGGATGAATGCAAGAGCAGGCAATGCAAGCGGGAGAGGAGGAGGAGGAGGAGGAGCAGGGCAGCCTCACAGTGTCCTCAGTCAACCGCACTGGCTTTGCCCACTGCTCCTTCAGTGGGGAGGCTGCCGCATTGACTCTCCTGCTGCTGAGCAGGGGACAGGAACAGCTGCCCTCACTCCCATCCCTTCCTCGCCGGAGCTGAATGCACGGGCTGGGCTGGGGCTAGCGGGGGCCCCTCCTGGAGCACTGCGGCTCACCAGGGGCGGGGGATGCCGCCGCCGCTGCTGGAGGGCCGGGAGGCAGCCCCTGCCCGCAGCAGCATCCTCTCCCCCTGCGCCGGCAGCCGCGCGGAGCCTTTGCACGGGGGGCTGGGCGCCGCCTTGACGTTAGGGCGGCTCGCCAGCCAATGGAGGCGGGGAGGAGGCAGCTGTCACCGGCCGGGCCCGGGTGGGGGCAGGAGCCGCCTGCCGGCAGCTGCACGAGCTCACCTGGCTGCAGCAGCAGCGCCCCAGCTGGGGCAGGGTCTGGGCTCGGGGGGCAGAACGGGGGCCCCGGGTCCAGCCCCAGCCCGGGGAGAGAGGACCAGCCCTGCAGCCGCGAGCTGGACCCCGAAGCCACCTGCCGGAGGTACCTTCTGTGCATGGAGAAGCCGGTGTGGGGCCCCTCCCGCTCTCCTGCGCAGGATTTCCCCGGCCCTGCCCGCTCCCCTCCCTCTGCGCAAGGGGCTGGAAGGATTCGCTAGACACGTCTATTCACCGGGGCTGAGCTCCCGAGGGATTCCACAATGCCACACCAAAGGGGCACCCGATTGCTTGCAGCACCTTCCCTATACTGGCTGGGAGCTCCCTAGACCGGGGCGATGGGCTCTTTCCACCGAGGCTAGACCGGTCTTGGAACTCCCTTTACATGGGCCAAATGTGTCTTTTTTCACATGCAAAACCAGAAATTGGGCCCCAGCCCAGCCAGTTGTTCCCTGCCCATGGATTGCACTGGGGATCCACCCGCAGAGCTCAGTGCAGGATCAGGGCCCCAGTACCTTGCTGATTATACTTCAAAACCTAGGCCCAGAGCCACAAAGGTACGTCAGCACCTAAGTCTGGGCATTAGGGGCCTAAGCCCCAGTTTTGGCCAGAGAACGCCACCAAACCCTGTAGGCGCCTAAACGCGCTCAGCTCCTAAGCGGTCAGGGCAAAAGTTCCTCAGCGCCTGCATTTCTACCTGGGGGCCCGTGCACTGCATCTGTCTAGGAATCCAGACACCTGTCTCCACCTAACCCCAGAGCGATTCAAAACCCCGGGGAAGATAGGCAGGCAAACGCCTGAATTGCATGCAGGATCCAATCTGGTTGTCGTGCTCAGGGGCCGCCTATGGGATCGGGGCCCATTCAAAATCCTGCTAGAGGAGACGCTGCTGCCACCCACGGTATAACTTTCAGTCCAGTGGTTAGAGCATTCATCCATGGCAGAGGGGGAGAAAGGATTTGAACAGGGGTCTCCCCCTAAGCTGCCTGCCTCCAGGTGGCTAGTTCCCATTTGTGGATCGCTAGCAGGGATAGGCATCTCTATTTAGATGCCTGTCTCCAAGAGAGGGGCAAGGCTTAGTACGTACCACTCTCATTGGCATCTCCCATTGGGAACTTAGGTGGCTCCTCGCCTAGCATGCTGGCTTTTGTGGATCCCATTCTAAGGTGCCTTTCTCCCCATTTGTTGTATAAGGAGCCTAGACACCTAACTCCGCTTTGGGGATCGTGATGTGTTCCCGCCCCTAAAAGTTAGGCACCATGCGCTTAGTGTCGCAATGCCGAAGTCCCTTCATAGATCCCACCCAGAGGCACTGTCTGTTCTGTACAGACGTGATAAACCAGTGGCTCTTTTTTTAAGTGTAGAGGTTTTACCTCCTTTCCCCACCTACGTCCTTGTTTCGCATTGTACTGTGAAGTGATTGCCAGGCTCCACCCCAGAAGTGGCTGCATGTCATTGGTGCTCTCCATATAGCAGCTGTAAAGCACTTTGGGAGGAAAGACATTCTAAAAATGTGAGATTATTATTATTTATCCTCAGATACCCCCTTAATGCTTCCTGGAGTTCCCATACATACAAACACACTTTTCCCCCAAACTACTTGAGTATCAGCTCCAGAACAAGATTCCATGGGAATATGATGCCATTTTTTAAATATCATCGTTCTGACTTATTTTCATATATAAATGTTGGAGAACAGAAACTTCTTTAAAAATGCTAGAAATTAATCAATCCTGCCATGCAAATTAATGGAGGATCACGTGAATTTACTTTAAGTTGATATCACAATTGCTACAAATACTAAATCAGAGAGGCATGTATGAAATCAGATAAATGACCATGTTGCCCTAAGATGTATATTCAGTGATGAATGAAACTACTAATGGCTTTTCTCTGCTCCAGAGGTTCCACATTTCTTTCATGTATAACTTCCTGTTTCTCTGAAGGATCAAGAAATTAGTGCAAACACCCAAAGCTCTAAACATACTAAATGCTGGCTGTGTTTCACTTCAAACAATTGCTTTTGATTCTCTTGTAAAGAACACACGCAGCATTGCCAACCGCAAAATCGTGGGTCAGGCCCTCAAAAATAATGAGATTTTACAAAAACAATAACTTTGGGGTTCCTTTTACTTGCCTTCTGGTTTTTGAACCTTTGGGGTACACTCAGGTCTCATTTTCAAGCTTTTTTTCTGAAGCTCTGGGGGTTAGAAACTTGCCTTTTTCTTTTTCTTTTTTTTTAATGGAAGCTGAGTCTCACATGTTCACATGACTCCAGGAGCTGGAGCTTTAAGAAAAATACCCGCCCAAAAATTAGACTAGCAATCACATCCAAGAGCTGACAACACTGATTCAATGCCTGACACTGCAGTTCATGCAGAGGCAAGACACATGTCGGGATCAGACACTGCCACAAGAGTTTTTCTCCCATGCAGATTGCAGGACTGGCCCTTCGAGCACACTATATTATTTTAGTTCACTTTATTTTTCCCTGCAGCTTGCATGTTAATTTTATAAGCAACAATTTCTCCATTCCACCCACCCCTTTTCCCCCATGTTGACACACTATCTTGCATCTCTGTTTGCCAAACAGAGTCTTAGGCCCTGATCCTGCAGAAGGTCTGGGGAAGCAGACCTCCTGCACTTGCATGGAGTTCCAATGATGTCAATGGGGAAATCTGCCCACCCAGACCTTACAGCAGGACTGAGGGCTTATATTTTACTTTCCAGCAACCCTATGCCTCCTTCTTTTCATATCTGTTGAGCTCCAATATTATTATTTTATGGGGTAGCTACCCTCTCTTTTGATCCCCTTATAAAAACAATAAGAGATGGAGGATACACTCAGTTACATGGTGTTCTGTATTTCTGGTGGCTGAACACTACAATTGGTCTTTGTATCACATTTATTCTCTTGACACGCCAAGTAATTGCATTTCTATAGAAAATGGTTGGCAAGTATTTCCGGCACAAATACCCATATCTGCACACCAAAAAGCTCATCCTTAAATATTAGTGCAAACAGAAGACTGGCCTGTGAAAGTTTGCAGAAAAGGAGAACGCACGGATGGATCAAATCCCAAGTCAGATTTCAAATGCATGTTCGAATTCTTTTGCAGCCATTCATCCAGCTCTAGGCCTGATGCTGAGCACTCACCAAGCAGCTATAACCTGGCAGCCAAGGTTAGGTTTGAGCAAATTACAGGTTAAAGGCAAATGTTAAACTTAAACCAGATTTTGCATCTGTTTTTTCCAGAATAAAACTTCATCGATGTTAGGGAATAAAAGCAAAACTAAGACTGACAGACAATGTAACATTGGCAATTGACATCATCACTAAAAGAAATGGAGGCGCACGAATTGAGAACTTACGATTTTCTTTTCTGTGTACCACACCTTTAAGGTTGCTAGTAGTCTGCTGTCTGCAAAGGCCCCTGACATTTTGTGAGGCTAAACTGACAGTGTGTTATGGAGCCAGAGACGCACAATAAACTGCACTGTCTAACTGGGACTTTGCTTTTATTCCTGTCTTTGTAAACATCATTCAGGCTAGAAATACAGTCTGTGGCTGGGGATGGAAAACATAGCAGAAGTTATGTACTCTATATATTCTGCAAACCACTAATGAACTCAATGGGACTTCAACACAATTTGTTCTGCATAGGCAGATCCCTGCCTTTCAAGCCCCATTGAAGTCAATGAAGTCCAGCTGTGCAGAGCAAGGTGCAGGAGCAGGGCTCAGAGAAGCTTGTGGGATCAGGCCCATGCAGCTAGAGATGGTCTGATCCAAAACTCCGTATCCAGACCTACCTGAATTTTGGGGAGGAGGGTCAGAATTCAAACCTGGATGCAAATTTCCCAGCTGGAGTGAACTAAGCACGCTGGATCTGCACAATTCTGAGCGTTGGCAGGTGCAAATGCCAGAGATGGGTCTGAATTTCAATACTCAGGATCCATCTCCATATTCACTTCTGTACAGAGAAAACCCCAGGGAAGTATAAACATGGGCACAGGGGAAAAAGAGCCAGCACATTTCATTAGAATGAATCCCATTAAACAGACTGCAGGATTTTACAGCAGACAATAATTCAAAGTTACACCCGCAAAGAGCCATAAAACACCAGTCATTATGGCCAGTGTTGGTGTTTTACGGTGTCGTACTGCAGCGTAGTATTTTATGGTGCAGTGCCGTAGTGGAGGAACGTTGTTCAAGAATATTGCTACAGGAGGATCTGAGTCTAGGTCTTTTTTTTTCCTTCCCCCCCTCCCCCCTTCAAAGCATTGCTTGCAGAATTTAAATACTGTATCTCGTCAGGCGAAACATTGACAGCCAAAACAAAGTCAAGGCAGATATAGCTGGGCCAATGTACAAGGCTCAACGTCTCTAGCTTGGGGGGGGCGGGAATGGAAGAGAGACAGGCAGTGTTTAGACTGACTGCATCTGTTGTGCAAGACCCGAGGGCTGAAGCACTAAGCCTATTCATCTAGTAGCTTAGGAAGCCAGCGCATTCATTAAAGGGGGCGATTGCCAAGAACTGTAATCCTGCTAGCATGTCTGTACTCTCTACTGCATCCCCCTTGCCTGGAGTTCCTGCTTTAAAATCGGATCTGACCCTCACTCAGCTGCACTCACTGCAGAGAAGCAGCAGTAAGTGCAGAGTATTAGTTGCTGACATCACCCAGCTTAATAATGATACAGCTGCCGCTCCGGCCTCATGAAGTGGACACACGGGAGGGCAAAACAGCACAGCATCTGGCCTGCCAGGAGTCGCAGATGAAGGCTGTAGGGAAACGCTGGCCTGTATCTTGCCATCAGTATCAAGTAGAACCCCTCACTGGACAGGACCCTCGGCTGCACAATAAAATACTCTTTTGAATGACTGGCTGGAGTTTCAAGGGGCAATGCAGAATGTTCTGCTAGGACCCACCCAGTCCTGCACTCCTCACCCACACAAAATTCCCCCATTGCATCAATGATTAGCCAGCAGAGAATCAGGCCCTTAAATGTAAACAATACTAAAATTAAATGTAAGGGGATTCTGATGCTTGAGAGACGTGCTGGACAATGAAGCGATTCTTCTGTATGGATTAATACTTAGTTATTTTCATGTGAAGATCACAAAGCACGTTACACAGGAAGGGAAATATCATTACCGTAATTTTACTGATGGGGAAACCAAGGCACAGAGAGACAGTGACTTGCCTAAGCTGGGGAGAAGCTGGAGAGAAGTTCAGTTCTCCCAAGTCTAGTAGACCCTGCTGCCTCCGCTGAGGTCAACAGGCCTACTCCAGGGAGTAAGAGGATCAGAATTTGTCCCTGTGTCCTTACATCTAATGCAATGTCAGCTCCTTTAACCCTTCAGTGGTGATTGGAATATGCTACCTTCGCAGACAGTTTATCCCAGAGCACCCTTCCCTTCATTGTCTCTGACCCGAGCTCTCTCCTGTAGGAGATAAAGCTTTCCAGATGGCTAAGATCACGCACACTATCAGCAGCACATCTGACATGTCCTCTGTCAGGAGCCTGTTTGCTGCTCTCACAAGGGGGATGGGCTTAGCTATCTAGTTCAGTAGCTCTTTTCCATCTCTATCTACTATGAGTCTGTCCCATGACCTTCCTTTTTATCTTGTGCTGATTGAAATTGCCATTGGGTTTCTATGACTCTGTCCTTTCCTGGGCCTCCTCCTACCGCCCTAACTGCTCTTTCAGCAAGTCCTCTTGCTCCTCTGCCCATCCCATTCTGTGTTGATGTTTCCCCACAGATCTGTCCTTGGACCTCTCCTTCCCCACCTCTCTCCTCATGACCTCCGATGGTCTCTCTCATCACCTCCGTGTCCGTGACGCTTGGATCTCTCTCCCCCACCCCAGCTCTTCCTGTCTCTTCAATGTACCTACTTGTGAATGTCACACCACAGCCTTAAACAGGCCCTCGATTAAGTAGATTGTCTCATTTTTCCTCTTTACACTCTCCCCTTTCACCAGGGACAACTCCAGTCCCTTCCCCATCACTCAGATGAAGGGTTATCTTTGACTCCTCCCTTTCGTTCTCCCAATCCAGGACCTTGCCACATTCTGCCTGATAACACTTCTAAAACCTGCCCCATCCTCTCTGCAAGAACCGTGGTTCTCTTTAACCTGCACCAACAGAACCGCCCTCTTTCTAACCCCCCTCCCACCCCAGCTTCCCACCTCTCCCCCTTCCATCGACTGAATATGGAGCAGCTCACTTGATCTTCTTCCTGGACTGCCTACCTAAGTCCCTTCACCGGCTCCCTCTCTCTTCTCACAGAATGGAAGCCATTCCCGCTCATTTCTAAGGCTTTGCTCATAACTACATCTCACCTCCCATTGCGGGAAGAGAAGCCGAGGCTCTCACTCCAGATTCAGGCATTGCATGGAGCCACATATCACACAGCTACTGCCCGGGCCTAATGAGTGACGACACAGAGGGGAGGGGAGGCTTGAAGTACAGTAAGAGGCCACTCTAGTCTCCTCTAGGCTTTTCACCAAGCAGCCAACAGTCAAATAAACATAGAGGCCTTGTGCTAAACAGCGAGTAGCCAGAGATCCCTGAATGGTCCCTTCCTTGCCCACTGTAGCCACCTGCATGGACCGTGGGGCACCAATTGCAGGAGGCACAGGAACTCTGTCTGCCTTCACATGACCAGAACATTCGCTGTAGTTACAGCACTGCTGTAAATAGTTCTCTTAATAAAGAGCCAGTTTAGTTTGATAAGCATGGAGCCCTTTCATGTTATTACCCAGCCCGTGATACATGAAACACCCACTATGCATACAAAGAGTTTATAGACTGGGATTAGTCTACCCTCATCCTCCCCACTGACTCGAGTTCCACTCTTCTCTCTGCCTGAAACTGCCCATAGTTACACTTCCCTCTACCTTTTAATTACCAGCCCTTCCACTGCTTATTGATTACAGCTGGCAGGTCTTTCATCCACCACCGTGGCAGGTGTTCCATGATTGTCTTAATAAATGCCCTGGATTCAGGACAATTTGTTAATCAATCCCTTCCTGCTCATGCCAAGGTTAGAGTCTATGCACTCCATCAAAATTGCCCATGGAAACTTTACTCACTTTTGACCTCGGTAATATTGCTCATGCCACTGAAGATTTGAGATTTTAAGGGATCAATAAACGGGTCAATAATCTGACTGAGAAGCTCAGATTCTTTTGGGCAGTGGAGCTACAAAACACTTAATGTCTGATGATTTTGCTGGCCTCGCTCGTCTAACAATGGAGATGGTGAATGCGAGTAAGCAAGCAAAATTGATTAATGAGCCTATTGTGGCAGGCAAAAGCTACCCCCCATACAGACTAAGCCGTGTAGTGGAGCTGGGGAATCTTTTTCTAGTGAACCCTAGGATGTATGGAGTCTGATGTTGAATCCAGTGAAAACACGGGGACTTCTACCACTGCTTTAACGGGAGAAAGATTGGGCCCATGCTGGAGCGCTTCATCAGTTCTGGCTAACACAATGTCAAGCAAACCCAGGCTAGCTGTATAATGCTGGCCAGGTGCGCACTCGGGACTAGTTATACCAACAACTTGTGCCCTCATCCAACAAGCCAGACAGCGTTTTGCCTATGCAAGGAAAAAAAACCTATGAACAGCTCCTCAGTCCTATTGCAGGGTCTGCTGCATGTCACAGGGAACTCAACGTGGGCTCAAAACAGCGGTGAAATTGGGCCGGTACGGGCTGATACGGTGTACTGGCAGGAAGTTGGTACCGGCCTGTACGCAGCTGTTGCTGCCCCTTTTGCCGCCACCAGTGGCGGCGCTGCCAGTTGGGACCCTCCTTAAAGTGCAGCCACTTTAACATCGTTGCCCCTTTTGGCCCCCCCCGGGCCGCCGACGGGGTGGGGGCAAAAGGGGCAGCTGCCCCGGGGCGGGCGATTTAAAAGGGCCCGGGGCTCTTGGACACTGCCGCCGCTACCACATCAGCGGCCAGAGCCCCAGGCCCTTTTAAATCGCGACCAGAGCCCTGGGCAGTGTGGATGGGATGGCTGGGGGAGGCTGACCCCCAACCCCGCCCCTTCCGCCCGAAGCCCCACCCCTTCCGGGGGCCCAGAGCCGGGTCCCCGTACCGCTAAGTGTTTCATGTTACTTTCACCCCGGCTCAAAACATCAGTTCAGTGAGATTCTGTTTGACCACAGATGTGTCTTTGCAGAGCCTCACCCGTCTCACCAATAGACATTGCTGCTGAACTAGAACCAGCATCGAAACTCACCCTATGTATCAGTTTAGTCTACCAGGTAGCATATTGGCTTAGGCGTCAAGAGGGCTGAGTTCTAGTCCTAATTCAGCTGCTTTTCAGTCCAAATATGGGTTATATCAGTGGTTTTCAAACTTCTTTTCTGGCGACCCAGTTGAAGAAAATTGTTGATGCCCGTGACCCAACGGAGTTGCTCCCAGCCAATGGGAGTGCGGAGCCAGTGCTCGGGGTGGGGGCAGCACGCGGAGCTCCATGGGCCCCCCCGCCTAGGAGCCGGACCTGGTGCTGGCCACTTCTGGGGCGCAGCACGGTGTCAGAACAGGTAGGGACTAGCCTGCCTTAGCTGGGCAGCACCACCAACAGGACTTTTAACGGTGCTGACCAGAGCCACCGCAACCCAGGGCCTTACATTGGGTCGCGACCCACAGTTTGAAAACCACTGGGTTATATGAATGTGTTTCATTTTGGACAGACTACACTGGCTGCTTTTATGAATGTAGTGAATGGGGTATTTCAAGAGGCCCTCAGCTATTGTTTGTCTACCTAGATGACCTGTTGATTTGCAAATAAAACACAGGCAGATCATAAACAACATTTTAAAAACAGCATTTAAAGTCAGTTTACAGGTAAGAAATAAGCAGCTCATAAACAACAGTTAAAGGCAGCCTTGTATATCCTTCTACAAACCAGTTGGAACAGCAAATTGGATTTTCAGCAAGCAGGAAATCCAGTTCCGTTCCTAAGGTTTATTGTGTCCAGTAGAGGTGTATCTATCTAGGAGCCAATGGAAAGTCACATCCACCTTGAACTGGCCACACTTAACTTGTGTTATAGGTGTGAGAACTTTCCTTCCACTTGCAAGTTACTACAGGAAATGTGTTGCAAGATTTTGCCTAAATTGTCTTTGTCTTACTCAAACTGTTTAAAAGCAGCGATGCCCCTGAACCAGAACCCCAGATGCAAACTGTTATGTTCATGGCATACACACAGAGAAGGTAGATGAAAACAAAATACTATTGCTGGAAGGTCGTAATGTAACACTGCATTATTTCTTAGAATTCAGAACAATAACACACGAGAACCAAAACCACAGAGACAGACAAAGCAGGCTGCTCCCTAAAACAGGGAGGCACAACTCACCCCTCCTTCCTCTAGGCTGTCTGTCTACAGTGCAGACTGACCGCTGCACCTTCAGGGTCACATGCTTCCCTACAGAGCCATCTAGCCTGCAAGCAGGACCAGGAACTCTTCCATCCTCCCTTCCCCCACTCTTAAAGTGATAGCTTGCATTTCCTACGCAGTCCTCAGTCACCACACAAACCTCCTCAAACTTTGAGAAAATTCAGATCCAGACTGCATGGATTAGTCCGATTTCCATAAAGGATCTGAACTGGAACCTCCAAGGTCTGAATGCCACTGAACTTGAGGAAAGTTCTGGTCCAGATCTGGAACTTCATGCCCTGGGTCCATCTCTAGTGAAAGATAAATGCACATTTTTGACGGTGAGTAAAAAGCAAATGCTTGCTGTAGCCCAAAATAAGCTTTTCTTTGTGATTCCCCACATTTGCCTTATATAGTTATGACAGATGATTTTGCTAAGGCAGAGAGAGCTGGTTTGAGTCGAGTCCAACCATTGGTTTCGGAGTTTGGACAGTTTACACTGGCTGAACAAATTTATGCTACTTCTGAAAAGAAATGATTGACGATTGTACAGTTATTTGTAATGCATGTAAGGAAGCCAAAATGCCTTTAAGAGAGGTATTCTGTAGTTTGAATGGATCACACCTCCTTACATTATTTAGAAACTCAAATAAATCTGTCCCAGAGACAGGCCAGCTGGATGGAACTGCTACAGATATGTATGACTTTGAGAGACAGTTTTATCCCAGGGAGGCTGACACAGCAGCCAAAACCTTAGCTAGACAGCTAGAAATCAATATACTTATTGATGTACAACCTGACCAGAAATGCCTCCTCTTGCCTTGAGATACTTATTTTAAACATCTTTGTTTTAATAACATTTTTGGACAATATACAAACTCGTGTTAACAATATAAAGACAAGAGAACTAGTTCTTCTCCCACTTACACCAGTTTGGCACCAGTATAAGTTCACTGACTGCAGGAGAGTTACTTCTGATTTACACTGGTGTGAGTGAGTGGAGAATCTGGCCAATGATAATTACTAGGAAAAAAGGATAGATTATTCTATATATACCCAACGTGGCAGAGCCATATGCCCCAGACCTTCTAGATCACCACAATTTTTTTTGTTTATTTGGGGGAATTGATATAACCAGTAATAACTTCTTGTCTTTGTTTTACTGGCCCAATATGTGGAAGGATGGTAGGTGGAAGGAAGGTGGTGAAATTTGTCTGTGACATATTGAGATGTAGGCAGTGTGATCTAGTGCTCAGAGCAGGAGCAGAGTGCAGAAGCAGAGGCATGGTTGGGCGGCAAGCCAATGGTCGAAGTCAGGAGTTCAGAGGTAGACAAGGCCTAGGGCTGGAGCAGGCATGGGTTGGAGCAGGCTGGACAGGAAGCAGGTCTGGCGCAGCTATGGGCATGGAACACACTGAGCAGCCACTGGGCTGCTGTTGCTACAGGGCTTAACTGATGATCTGTTGGATCTTCTAACCAATAAGGGAGTCACTTAAGCTATGTCTACACTTAAGCCGCTACAGGGGCACAGCTGCAGCTGCTACAGTGTAGACACTCACTGCAGCAACTGTAGTTCCCCCATCAGTGTAGTTAATCCACCTCTCAGAGAAGCAGGAGCTAGGTTGATGGCAGAATTCTTCCCTGGACCAAGCACTGTCTTTGCTGGGGTCAGGTCAGCTTGACATGATGCTCAGGGTTGTGGATTTTTTACACCCCTGCGCGACGTAGCTGGGGCGACCTAACTTTTTAGTGAAGACCTGGCCATACTGAGGGTTTGTTGCACTCCGCTGAGCTCATGGGATTGCTAGGCAACCGAGCCCAGAGGCAGCTGAGTTCCTGATAGTGCCAGTGTAATAAACTTACTTCTCAATTGCCCGTTGGGCTATTGCGAGTGATTCTTTTATCTCCATGGGAACAGATGACGATGAAGTTTGTTACAGACTTGTCCAGGACTAAACATTGCTATGACTCCACTTGGTTGTGGGCTACCATACCAAGGCCCTAATCCCGCAAGCAGCTCCACATAGGCATGCAAAGACTTCTGTTGGATTTTTGCATAGGAGCAGGGGACTATCCACGACAATCACCTTGCAGCATGGGGGAGCCTAGAGATCAGGGGTCAGATTCTAATCTCAGTCACATTGGGAGAAATCTAGACCCCTCTGACTGCAGTGTGGTTATTCTGCATTCCCATTGGTGTGACTGAGGTCAGAATCTGGCCCGATAATTCTCAGCACCCTTCCTTGCCTTGCTTTCTAACTGCTATCAGGGGAAAGCAGGCTGCAATCCACAATTTGCCAAAAGGTTTTGGAAAACCAAGTGTGGTTTTGGTGGAGGAATAAAATCTAGCTTTGTCTACAGCTTGTCGCCCTCAGGGGGAGGGACTGACTGATCACAACGGGGAATGCTGGTCCTCTTGCTATGGCACCAGAGAGTAACTCAGGAGGTCTGGGTTCAATTCCTGGCTCTGCTACAAACTTCCTGTGTGACTTTGGGCAAATCACGTAATCGCTCTGTGCTTCAGACCCCATCTCTAAAATGGGGGTTATACTTGCTTTCTCCCACACTTAGTGTGTCTTCCATATTTAGGGTGTGAGCTCTTCAGGACAAGGACTATATCTTCTTATGTGTACGTACAGCACCTGGCACAATAAAGCTCTGATCTCTAGGTGCTACTGTAAAACAAATAGTAACCTGCTAATCAAACCATGTCACTTGGCTTTGTTAATCAAAGGCAGCCTGACTGGATGAATGGCTGCTGAATATGTGTACAATCTCATCCAACAGGCAACTAGTTATGCCCCATCTTATTTAGCGACCTGGACACTGAAGCAACCATTATTTGCCAATTACGTCTCCTCCCTGCCTTTTTTTGGTGAGTTTGAACACATTAGACAAGTCTCTGATTTGTTCATTATTTGGAATTATTCCGCACGTCTTCAACAAATAATTCTTCACTAACAATTCAGTGTGAACACTCATAAATGGTGCTGTTACATCAGCCACATGGTCTGGTTTCTTTTCCCGGATTGCATGACTAATGTAACCAATCCATTGCATTACAATCACCCCTCTTCAGAGGGCCAGCTCAAAGTCCTATGCCTCACCCATGCCTGTTATTTCAATGGGCCATGAGTGGTGTATAGGCTTGGTGCTGGCCTTTATTGATTTGGAATGTGAGCGTTTTCTCTTCACCTTCAACATGAATGGGAGTTGTGTGGTGGACAGGAGGACAGAGCCTCAGGGACTGAAAGTATGAGGCATGTTTCTGATCTGAATAGGAGGAGGCATTATATTTTGGAGGGGAGGCGCGGGAGGGGATGAATCACTGTACAAAGAGAATAATCATGCCTATTTGTTCACAAGAATCTGACCTTTACGATGTAGAAGAAATGGTCACATTTCGAATCACAGCAAATGTTAGCAAAGCCGGAAACTCCAGATCGTATAGAAACAATTTTTTGAGTGTCAGTCGAGTTCCTTTGGTTTGGGTTTTCATGGTTCTGGGGTTACCGAATTACAGAAAGCAAAAGTAGGGCAAGGCCAATTCTGGACAATTTGGATCAAAATGTTGCTCCAAAGAATACCGTCTCCCACAGCCTGAACAAGAGCTGATATTCCAATGGAA
Organism: Terrapene triunguis; assembly: GCF_002925995.2. Classification (NCBI taxonomy): domain Eukaryota; kingdom Metazoa; phylum Chordata; order Testudines; family Emydidae; genus Terrapene; species Terrapene triunguis. The sequence goes on from NW_020664543.1 coordinate 15,885,086, forward strand.
TTTACCCACTAGATGACATCATGGTAAAATCCATACATAGCTGTCTGTGTTTTTATATTGTCCTCCTCATGATTGTTACAATTGCCATCAACCATAGTATCTCAGTCTCTGCAGGCTCTTTTCATCTTAAATCAATTGTTTTCACTGTGTCTGTTTGCAAAGTCCAGGCAGTTCTTTGGACAACACTTGTTTCTCTGTTTAGTTATATGCTTTAAAGAAGTTTAAAACAATAGCAGCAGGCAGGCTACTCCGTGATGAGCAACCCTACAACAACCAATCAATGTGTGTGAGGTGGAGGCAAGAATGACTGGATCAGGAAAGAGATTTCTGTCTCAAATTTCTCACTGGTTAGTACACTGAGTGAAATGTATTATACCATTGGGGGGGGGAGCAAAACACATAAGCCCGGACAGTGTCCTTTAAACTTCCCTGTCCTCTCTGCGTATTTCCCTTGCCTGTCCTTGCTGACAGGGAAGATATTTGTAAATTTCAGCTTTCTGCTCAATGGCTTCACCATTCTTGAGATGCGATTCCATGATAGGGAACTATAATATCACAAATTGGATTGTGACATCTCTGAAAGTATCGGGCCTGGAAGCAGGCAGATTTGACACTTGTATTAATAACAACAAGCAGGTACCTGGCCCTTTTCACAAACATAAGGGCCCAGATCCTCAAAGGTATTTAAGTGCTCAACAACCATTGAACTCAATGGCACTTAGGCGCCTAAAAACCTTTGAGAATCTGGGCCAAAGTTCTTGGCAAAATCATGCAGGGGGAGGATGGAAATTCAGGGAAAGGAATTTTGTAGGTAAACAGCAATTTATTAAAATGTTAGTGTTTTAAATGTCAACTCCAGCTAGAGTTATCTGTCATTAATGGTGTATTTGAAATTCAGATCCTCCTTTTACTTAACTTTCCTATGATAACTCCACAGGTGTGCTTGATGCTCCACAGAGAAGCTGGGAGGAATGGTCCCTGCCCTTGCAGAGTAGCTGGCAGGCTCAGGGCCCATGTGCTGCTGCTGCTGAAGTCAGCAGGACTCCCACTAGTGCTGGATCAGACTGTAAGGCCCACACACTTACTACCAAGTGTAGTGCTTATTACTGGGCCTGATTTAATTGCTTACAGCAGTAACACAGAGACTCTTACACCACCTGAAAAGCTGGACCAGCATCTGCAAAGTTAGGCTTTAAGATCAAATGACAAACCCGGGACCCTTGCAAGGGAAAGGGTGAGAGTACATAAAATAAGGTTGGGTGGGTGCTAAGGTGGCACATGGTGCATTTCGGTGGTTACATTTTTTAGCTGTTCCCTCTAGGGGGTACGTGTTTGAAGGAATGTAATGAAAGGTGGGGTTAAAGGCAGGATCTGAAGGGGAGGACAGTAACATGGCAGGGAGGATGTTGCTGGTGTAGAGTGAAAGTACAGAAGTGCTTGCCTGAAAAGGAAACAGAGGGGCCCTTGCGGGAAATTGAATTGGTGGAGTGCAGGGGCCTAAAAGTATGAGAAGAGGGAAGCTGGTGATGTGTCTGTTTCTTCTTCAAAAGTCAATCATCTCACTAACACCTAATGCTGCATAGGAGGTAGCAAAGCCTCTCACTGACCACAGAATCTGGGTAATTGGGCTATGTGCTGGCTGGGGATCTCTACTGGAGTAGGAGGAATTCTCACCCCTGGGATCATGGAGCTGGCCACAGATGCAGTAGCCAATATGAGAAGCATGATGGATCTGCACAGTCATGGAACTACTAGCTCTGCCCTGAGACCTCCCTTGTCTTATCCTTTCCCCAAATCCCACCTTTAAGGCAGTTTGCAAAGAGCCACACAGGCTCCTGGCAACCTGGATCCCACTCCTGCCTCAGCATAAATGTCTGGATGGATCCACTCCCGCAGGCTGCTCTATCTCATACACTGTTTAAAGTGCCTGACACTGTCCGCTCTTGGAAAAACACCAATTAGAGTTTTAAATTCAGATTTTGGCAAGTAAAAAGCCTCTGCAGGTCACCTTTACCTGACTGTGGCAAGCAGGACCAACCCTAGACATTTTGCTATCCAGGGCAGAAAATTTTTCTGGTGCTTCCCGAGCAGCTGAGCAAACAAAAAAGTGTGTGGGGGGGGGGGAGAGAGCAGAACACCCGAGTGCACCCTCAGATGTTGCTGTGCAGGGTGTCTGCCCTGATCGCCTGCTCCTAAAGATGGTCCCGGTGGGAAACTCATTCAAGAAAAATGAATTGCTCTTCACACAAATTCAGCAAGAGAGCCAACAGAGGCTAGTGGACTGAGCAAGGGGCTGGAAGTCAGGAATTCCTAAGCCCTAATATTAGCGCTCCCAATACATTGTGTGTGGTCTCACATTACTTGACCTCTCTATACCTCAGTTCCACACCTGTAAAACAAGTATGACACTTACCTGTCCCACATGGATGGTGTGCAGCTTCATTCATTTATGCCTCATGAAGACCCTCTGTTTGAATTTGGTTTGTCAGCAATTCTATGGCATTCAACACTTTATTGTCTGCGCTCTTCAAAAACTTGAAGTCTGTGAGGAAGTATCATCAACTGCATTTTGCAGATAGGTAAACTGAGGCACAGAGCATCAATGTCACTTGCTCAAGGTCACGCCGTGAGCCTGTAGCAGAGCCAGGAACACAGCCCAGCTTTGATGCCACAGAGACCTGATTGTCTCTGCAGTTATGGGCCGAAGTCAGTGGGAATTCCACATATGCAACTAGTGGGATAACAGGGCCCTGCACCCCAGCTTTAACTTTGTACTAGAAGTGAGATTCTCACACACATCCATCCAAGGGGCTGATTCTGAATCCTTCCCATGCCCCCCAAAGGACACTATGGGTTGAGGTGCTACAGAATTGTGACATTGCAGCTTTTTACCACTGTGCTTTCCAGGGGGAAAATTGGCTGCCGTTGTTTGCCATGTCTCAAAACTAATAAAAATAAATAAATAACAAGAAATAGCAACCCTCAACCTCCAGGATTAAATAAACTGCAAGAATCGGAAGTTGCAAATGTGCTTTCTATTGTGATAAGTTTGGTTCTCAGGATCACTAGTTCTTTCAAAGGAAATGAGTCAGAGCTGTTTCTGCTGTTGCTCAGTCGAGTCCTGCTTTTCCAGCTGAGCATGTTGGTTTCAATGAAGCTCCTGAATGAACTTGGCTTTACAAACATTTTTTTTTCAACCAGAGAAAAACAGAAGGGGGTGATAGCCAATCAACAAGCCGGCCGGGCTTTCCATCTCAGTTCGCACAAGAGCACAGCCTCACCCCGCCCCTGGAAAGACAGAGGCCAATGATGGGCCTCTCCCGATCCAAAACACAGCAGCCATCCAATGGGGAAAGAGCCCGATGGCTCATTCTCCCCCAATGAAGCATGAGCTGGGGGGAAGGGAGCGAGAGAAACAGCCACAGCCTGGGGAGCTGGAAGATTCGAATCGAACGTTCATACATGTGAAGAACACGGCGGTGGCCAATCAGCGGGCTCGGAACGCCGGGAACGGAACGTTGAGACACCTCCGGCCTCCCCCCCCCCCTTTTCCCCACATGCTCCTCCCCTGCTGCTGTTGTTTGTGGTGCTCAAGCAGCCGAGGCGCTGAGGGACTGGGGCAGGGGGGAGCACAACATAACCGGCTTGGTGCCGACTGAAGCAGGCGGGGGGGAAGCAGGGGTGGCTTGGCCGAGCCGAGGGGCCGGGGGAGCCGAGTGTGGGGTGGAGAAGGAGAAGGAGAGAAGGGCCTTTGTGGATTTCTCCCCCCCCCCCACGCACGCCGCAGCGGCACCGTGTGTGTGTGTGTTCTGCCCCGCTTCCCTCGTTGTTGTGGTTTCGTTTCTCTCGCCATGTCGGTGAATATGGAAGAGCTGAGGCACCAGGTCATGATCAACCAGTTCGTGCTGGCCGCGGGCTGCGCGGCCGACCAGGCGAAGCAATTACTGCAGGCAGCTCACTGGCAGTTCGAGGTGCGTGGTTTGGGGGGGGGAGAGACACCCCAAAGGGGAGCGGGGTTCGTGGGGGCCTCGCGTGCTGCTCCTCCTGCCATCCCCCTCTCACCCTCGGATTCACCCCTTTCCTCCACCTAATCGCTCCCCCTTTCTCGCTAAAACAGTTGGTCTTGGAAACAGTTGTGGGGGTGGAATGTGTGTGTACGCGGCTTTAAATAACAACAGAGCTGGGACACGGCCGGCCGTGCCACACGGGGCCCTGGCGCCGCCGTTGAATGGCAAGCTAGGGAGCTGCACATAAACAATCATTTTACTAGGACTTCATTACGATTACCTATTGCAGCAAGTGCCTTCGGGGGCCAGCAACTCACGAGGCCTCGCACGTAATGTCTGTTGCTGCTGTTGTGGGTAGAAGGGAGGAGGGGAGAATACATTTTATTCATGTAATTTCCGAGGGGGAGAAACCGGCTTGCAGATCTCCTGGTGCCTATTTATATATTGCGCTGTAACCAAATCTGTGGCTCTCCCGGGCCTTGGAATGAAGCATAGAAACGTGGTCTGGTCTCTCTTCGCCCCGATTCCTCTGGTGGGGAAGCTTGCTCCGGAGCTGGGGAGAGGATTCAGTATGGGCTGAACCGCTTCCCAGCCCCACACGGGGCTGCGGAATACGGAGGAAGCCTGTGTAGTAAAATGTGGTGTCGCCGTTTTTCGGTTGTGTTTTTTTTTTTAAAGGGGGGATGTTATGTAAGGTGACAACGGCTTTAACTCCCTTCACGTGGATAAAGACGGGGGAGGAAGCGGATGACAAGTGTATTTTATATATAAAAAAAGGCTCACATCAAAGGAAATAATTCCACGTGGGGCTTTGTCAATTTCTTGCTGCCCCGTGGGCGAAGGCTTTTTTGTGTGTGTACATTCCTGGGGAGACTTCATGACACTGCCCCTTTTCCTTCCCTGATTTAATGTCACTCGTGTTAACGAAACCGACATGGGGTCTCTTGGCCAGAGTGTACTGAAGTGCTTTGATGGTACTTCAGCCGGATTCTTCCTTGCCTGGCAGTGTTTTGTTTCTGGGTTAGGTAGGCATGAGATCAGTCCAGTTGGGGAAGGGCTCGGGGCTGTGTTCTTGTTTTGGATTCCTTTGTAGCTTCATTTCTCCTTATGCAGAGGAGAAAATTAGCATTTCAAAGCCAGCCCAGGCCTGTGTTGTGAAATGCAAACAGCTCGATCAATCATCTTTGTTTGTTGTCTTAAATTATTTGTTTACAGTTGAAACATACTTAAGGGAGGAAAAACAAGATCCAATCATTTTTTTTTATAAAACAAAACATTTCCAGGGTCTTTTACTAGCACTAGCCTCTATCCCGTGTGGCTGCATTTCCCCCTTTGCTCTGTCTGACTGCTGGAATTAACTAATTGTTGTTGTGTTTTGCAGACTGCTTTGAGTGCATTTTTTCAAGAAACTAACATTCCCAACAATCATCACCACCATCAAATGGTAAGTGACCCAAACTTCACAGACATGTGCTGTTCCCTATGTTATCTTCACTTCCTGTGGGCTAGAACGAAATTTACAGTGGTGTGTTCTTCCCTCCCTCCCCCCCCCCCAATATTCCTTAATCTCCCGAATAAATGAAATCTGAAAAGGTTATTTCTTATCTGGGAGAGCCTCATAAAAGCAGCTACAAATGCTTCATCAGATGCCAGTCTTAACCACCCCCTTACCTGTTAAAGTTTTCTTATGACAAGCCATATAAAAATATGGAACCAAGGGGAGGGATTCCCTGTTTTGCACATTTTTGGAGGCCACCTTTGATACCGGGGAGGGGAACAGGAGTCTGCAAGCAGAAGTGGTTGTGCATTCAAAACTCTCAGTTCTCGTGACAGCCATATTGGTCTGCAACAAGAGAAATACACAGACTGCAAATGTAAACAAGAGCCAAAATGTCTGCCAGGAAATAGTTTGTCTTCACATAGATCTAGATAGTTATAACAAGTAAAAGATCTAAGTGAATTGGGATAGGAAAGGGGGGCAGGCCCTTTCCCTTGAATGTTTCCTCAGAACTTTCAGCAAAACTTTACTTGACCTTGGCTGAGGACAAGTCTCTTTAGCGAAACAGAGGAAGTTTTTTTAGGAAACTAAACCAGTGCTGTGTGTGAGGATAATAGTAGATGGAGGCTAAGCCATAGATTTTTCTTTTCCTGTACTTGCCATTGTTAAAACCTGCAGCCAGTTCTAAAAGATTTGGAATAAAACAGAAAAATGGCTCCTGGGAACTTTGTATTAACGCTCTTATTTCCTCACTTAATACTTTTTTTTTTTTCTCCTTTCTGGCACAACATTTCTCGCCAGCATTAGAGTATTATGGTAACATCTAGAGGCCCCAGCAGAAACAGTTCCCTATTGTGCTAGATGCTGTGCAGACAGCCCTGCCCTGAAGAGTTTTCAGTCTAAATAGACAAGACTGAGTGTGGGAGGGGAAACTGAGGCATGGATTAAATTACTTGCCCAAGGTCTTGCAGCAAGCTAGTGGCTGAGCTGGGCATCAAAGTCAGATATCCTGAGACTCGGTCCAGTGCCTTTCTCACTAGGAAAGCCTCTGAAAGGAACTAGATTTATCTTGTTTCTTTACTCCTAGGATAAATCTAGTGTTAGGCCTATCTTGTATTTGTAAATTAGCTTGGAAATTCATAGGCTCTGTCCTTGGGTGGCTTGATTGAGGGCAAGCTTTCACTGAGGCTAGAGGTTGCAGTTACTAGTTTACAAACCCTGATCAAACTCTGAAGATGCAGAGGTGATTCAAGCTGTTCGAAATGCTTAACTCACAGCAGGAGTGATTCCTTACCAAGCTGAATCGTTTACTGCCTGGGTGCTACAGGAAGCTTAACGTGTTTTATTCAGGCTGATTTACACGAGAGTATTAAAAACCCCAAACTGGAATAGGAACTGAAGTGAAATCTACCTCCAAGCTCTTATTTTAAATAAGAGAGGCCAACATTTTAGCCAATAGCCCTGAATCACTTAAAAAACTCAACACTGAACAGTCATTTCTGGTGTTCTAAAAATCTTTGAACCCTGATACTTAGTCAGATGCAGGAGCAGTGACATTGGCATGCTTGTCCCATTACTCATAAGATGACTTGACACTCAGATCTAAGCAGATCTTCAGTTATGAGGTTTTCTCATCAAAAGAAAAAGGCAGAGGAGCCTATTCCTGAATGCTTTAAAACCTCTCTGTGCTGTCCAACGTTCACCCTCTTTATTACAAGCTTACAAATGCTGGATTCTCTAAAAGCAGCTTAATAGTATTTCCAAGCAAAGGAAATCTTGGCTGCGTGGTAGGCTAGCTTCACCCCTCCCTCTTTTTATAACCAGTTACACATTAATCAGGAAACTGGTATACATGTCATGATCCGCAATGTGACCATTCTGTTTGCCAAATGTTATTCATCTCTCTTTCCCAGATACTAGTCTGACTTTTGTGCTGCATTTTTGTTGTTGTGTGTTGTTCCCTGTGCCCTAACGTCTTGAGATTTCTGCTCAAACTTAAATGCCATGAACAATTCTGCTCACTGAGAGAATGGCGATTAAGAGGAGAGGTTTTACAGTATCTTGATTTGTTCTGAAACAATTGTACAAGTAAAGCTATGAGCAAAACCCACCAAAATCGCACAAAGTGAGCAGCTACGCACCGTCTCACAGATACACCTGTTTCTCTTTAGATAAGAGATGCTCCCCATATCACAAATTCTTACACGCCATTAACCTTATAAATAAGTCGCTCATATTACTCTTATTTCCATCCTGTCTATACACCCATCTGAAATGGGATGTGAACCTTCTAAGTGAAGAATTTCTTGGGACACCCAAGGGTAACTTCATCCATTTAAAAAAAAAAAAAAAAAAAAAAGTATTCTTTGTGGACAGGAGAAAAGTCATGTAGCAAATGGGGAGCTTTTTAGTCCCCAGTCCTGCAGACTGCTCAGCATGGGCAACACCCCAAGGGAGCTCAGCTGGAGTGTGGCTGCCTGAAATTTATTGCCAGACTGGGGCCTTTTACCTGATAACTGAAAGTTCCATATCCTTGCCAGAACAGAAATGTCTAATAGCCAAATTTCACTCGTTGAAGGATAGAGGCAAACTCTAAAGTGTGAGTGTCTAGATTCTAAAGTGGCTCTAAGGCAGGGGTGGGCAAACTTTTTGTTCCGAGGGCCACATCCACCTTGCGAAACTGTATGGAGGGCTGGGTAGGGAAGGCTGTGCCTCCTCAAACAGCCTAGCCCCCGCCCCCTATCCGCCCCCTCCCACTTCCCACACCCTGACTGCCCCCCTCAGAACCCCCCCTGCTCTTTGTCCCCTCACCACTCCCTCCTAGGACCCCCACCCAAACCGTCCCCCAGGACCCCACCCCCTATTCAACCCCCCCATCCCCTGGCTGCCCCCCCCCCCAGAACCTCCGCCCCATCCAACTGCCCCCTGTCCCCTGACTGCCCCCAGGGACCCCCTGCCCCTTATCCAACCCCCTGCCCCCTTACCATGCTGCTCAGAGCAGCAGAAGCTCACAGCCCTGCCGCAGCCAGCCACGCCGCCCACACTGCCCGGCAGGAGCAGCGGGCCAGAGCGTTGGCAGCGTGGCGAGGTGAGACTGCGGAGGAGGGGGGACAGTGGGGGAGGGGCCGGGAGCTCAGGAGCTGGGCAGGACGGTTCCGCGGACTGTAGTTTGCCCATCTCTGCTCTAAGGTGTTGAATTGTTTGGTTTGTTTGTTTTAAATCAGGGATGGATAAACTGACAGTGGAACCTACTCTAGCTTTTTGCTGGATCTGATTCGTTGCCATAAAATATAGGAGATGTTGATATTGACGTAAGCTGGGTGGGAAGTTAATCAGCCCCACCGATAAAACTGCAGGCCCTCGCCTGCACCAAGGAGGGTCTCTGTCCCTGCATACAGACACCCCGATCACCCCCCTTTGACTCCTATCTGTTGCTGCTGTCTGTTTTCTGTTCCTCTCCCCACCCCATGGTGCGCTGGGAAAAATCGAAGGAGCAAAAAGGTGCCCACAGAATGTAAGCAAACTATCTATTCCCCCTTCTCCCCCCCCCCCCCCCCCCCGTGTTACATTGTCCCGGCTGTTTTCTCAAGCATGGTCTGGTCTAGTAAGGATCCAAATGAGGAAGGTTTGAGACCCACCTTTCCCTGCCCTTTGCTGTACAGAAGTCAGTCCTTAAAGCAGCAAATGCGATATCCTGTAAGGTTTGGGTTCTGTAAAGCAAACCAGACAGAAAAGAGGAGCCTATTTGTCCTTGTTGCTTGTTTGTTCGAATCACTTTGTTTACAAAATTTTTTTTTTCCTCCTGCCCCTGGGGTGAAGGTTCAGCGCCAGACAGAGTGTGTTTCTCTGGCTAGCGTTCTTGTTAAACACGCAATATCCAGCCAGTGCCCAAAAGTCCAGCAGCTCAGAGGCCCCCTCCCTCCAGTTTTTTCATGCTGTCACATGGGGTCGTGTCTTCTGAGCACAAACAAGATTAACTTATTTATTCAACGTATCGAATGGGCTTGTCCTGCAGGCAGCTGAGTGACAAAGAAGAAAAGGCAATTCAAGTGATTGACGGTGTCTGAATGAAAAGGACCATGGGGAATTTTGGGATCAAACCCACCTCTTTTCCTCCATTTTTCAGGCAGAAGTCTGAGGGGTGGCATCCTGTTACTCTGGTGTACACTTAGAGTAATTCCACTGAAATCAGCTGGAACGGATTCTGCTCCCCCAAGTGTAGCTGAGATCAGAATCTAGCCCCTTAGGGAATAAATGGCCCTTACACAGTCTCTTGAAGTTCACAAACAAACTCGGGCTCTGCTGGTTCAACAGAGGAAGAGGAGCAGGACTAGCGTAACCGGAGCCTGCAAGTTGTGATTTCTCTCCTGTTGCTCCCCGCAACCATCAGAGCGGCTGCTGACCTGTAGTTATGTATTGCAGATCACTTTCTGATGGCTGTCACTTCTCCTGAAACTAGGATAGTTTCTTCTGAAGATTTAGGCACTCGGGCCACTTTGCACATGATCTGATTTGCGTTCAGTAATTTGTACCGCCCTAAACGAGGGTCTCATTCTGCCACCTTGTATCGAATGGTGCCGTTCTCCACAAATAGCCCTATTCATTTCCTGGGGACTACTCCCTGTGGGTAACGTGGCAGAATTGGGCCTGCTGTCTTTAAACTAAAGTGAGATGAGGACAAACCCACCTGGATTCCTTTTGGCTGCAGCATTTAGGGATACTTTCAAACTACACTATGGGAGCACTTTGCATAATCCCAGCTCTCACCAAGAATTATCAAGAGAAGATAAGAAAGTTATGTGGGGAAAAACCTGAAACTCTCTCTGTTAGTGTGTTCACTACATAGGAATAGGCAGACTGGATCAGACCCAAGATTCATCTAGTTCAGTATTCCAGCTGTGACAGAGGCCAGTGTAAGAATCCCATAGGAGGTAGATGCTCCCTACTCCTCCCTCCACAGATTTCTGTCTAGTGCCTAATAATTAGAGATTGTCTTAAGTCTTGAAGCATGAGGTTTTGTCTCTTCTAAAATTAATTAGCGTTACCTCTAACAACTCTGGATATTATCATCAAGAGTAAAAGACTGGGCACTTATATGAATAAGTTTTTAGCACTACTGACATCCGGTGGCAATGAGTTCCACAGTCTAATTAGATAAGAAATCACTAGGCTGGGAAAATCAGTTATATTCCCTGTTAGGTTGTGTGGCAAACACTTAAAAAAACAAAACAAAAAACCTTAGACATGTGTCTTAAGATCTTGAGCACCCTCACCCGTCTCCTCCCCAAACTGATTTGGGCAACTGTGTATGGTGGAGGAGTGAATCAGGTTTAATGCAACCTCACTTCCATAGAATTGGTACCAGTTACAAAATTCTGCCTCTCCATTCCCTCCCAACACACAAGGCAGCTGTATGAAAGAGCCTGTTTGCAGGCACAAATTTCGAAGGTACAAAGAAAGAGGCTCCTTTGAAACTTGACATATAATATTTCATGTAAGATGGGTTTAATTAGAATAGGTTTTAAAGGACTTAGCTATACCTAAGCCTCAATGACCTGCAGGAGGACTCTGCCTTTCTGGATAAGTAGAACATACATGAAGAACAAGTACAATGTTTAGACGTTAACTTAGGCCTGGTCTACTCACAAAGTTGAACACAAATGTTTGATCTGATTTCCTTAAGCCAATGCGGATCCCTTTGTGGACACTCTTAGTTCAGTTTAAACCTAGCTTTTACCAGTGGAGCTTCAAGCTGCAATAAAGCAAGTATAAAACGAGTTAAGAGGGTCCACACATGCAGGTTTGTACTAGAGCAACTGAATCCATTTTTAAATTGGTGCAACTTCTGTGTGTGGACAAGGTTTTGGTGCAGTGCTTCTCTTTAAGAGGAAGACACCTACAGATCCCATCCTTTCTAAAAACCCAGCAAAACCCCTGTCCTTTTGAAAACCTGCTTTCCAAACCGCTTGGAGGCAGACTCTAGGAATTGTTCTTATAAGGCTGTTTATAAAGAGGGATTTTTCCGGGAGGTCGATAATGGATTCTCACGCCGGGTAGCGATTTTGGAGATTATGCCCAAGACTAAAACTAGCAACTTTGCTTCCGGTTGCTGAGCTACAGTATTAATTCTGCAGCTTTTGTTTGTTGTTGTTGAAGGGGGCGGTTAGGAAGGGTGAGTCACTGTGTGTGTGTGTGTGTGTGTTGCAATCCCTTCCCTTCTGCCTGCACCCTCCCCCATTCATTATTTTGTCCAGTGTTGGTATTTCTTAAGTTCTGGGCTTGCCATTCTGCCCTGGGCCGCTAGAGGGGAGCAGCTGGGACAGTCTCCCCCGCTGGGTGTGTTGCTCTTGTAGCAGGAGGGACGGACTCCACTAGTGACTTCCTGAACCTTTCCTTTGAATCACAAGGGTGTGACCTCTGTGGGCTGCGTTCCTAACTTCTCTTTCTCTAGGTGCAAGCATGCGATTCTCTAGGGAGCCCGGGCTGCTCGCCAGGAGGCACCCACCTCTTGTTAATGTGCTGACCTAGGCCCTGATTCAGCAAAGCACTCACCCATGTGCTTCAAGTTAAGCACGTGCCTAACTCTTTGCTGAATCAGGGCCTAGTTACTACCTAAACCATCTGGAGCAGGGGCCTGCATTTTATCAGCTTTTTTGCCTCCAGTTAAGTGCATCGAAGTTGATTGACCCCCACAGACTTCAGAGCCTGATGATACAGGCTGCTGCCTGCTCCCAATAACATCCCAGGATATCAATTTTTCTGCCTCTGCTAGTTATGCTTTTTTCACTTCCATTCTGCAGCTCCGTAGACTGTGTGCTCCGCGCTGTCTGTGCACTAGCTTTAGCTAGCTTGCTCCGTCTCTCGTGGGCTGGTCTCAGAATTGGATTTTTCTCTCTCACCGCTGTTGCACAGACAGGGTGTGACACTGATTACAAAAATATAAAGACCTATCACAAGACGAAGCCGGAGCCCCGGGGAGGGCCTAGACAGGAGGATGGGGAGGGCACTTGAGACTAAAATTAGAATGAATGCACAGAACTATCATGGTTTACCAGGAAACGAAAAAAAGCTGATAAGTTGCTTTTAACAGTGGCTGTTGTGTTTGTCCTCTCTGAAGTGTGTGTGTGTGTGTGTGTGTGTGTGTGTGTGTGTGTGTGTGTAAATCCACTTCTTTCTCACTCCCTTAGAGCTGGGTAAATTGTGATAGTTAGAAGGTGAGATCATCTAAAATAGCCAAGAACAGTCTTGCAAAGGGCCGCTAGCCCCAGCACAAAATTTACTCATCCGCCCTTCACCTGGATTATAATGG
>NW_020664543.1:15897999-15907422 GCF_002925995.2 Terrapene triunguis
CCCCCCCCCCCCCCCCCCCCCCCGGCTTTGTCCCCTGAGATGACTGTAATGATCTGACTTCTTCTCCTTCCTCTTTGCTGTATCTGAGGCTAGGTCTATACTACCCGCCTGAATCGGCGGGTAGAAATCGATCGCCCGGGGATCGAATTATCGCGTCTCGTCGGGACGCGACAATCGATCCCCGAATCGACGCTCTTACTCCACCAGCGGAGGTGGGAGTAAGCGCCGTCGACTGGGAGCCGCGGAGGTCGATTTTGCCGCCGTCCTCACAGCGGGGTAAGTCGGCTCCGATACGTCGAATTCAGCTACGCTATTCGCGTAGCTGAATTTGCGTATCTTAAATCGACCCCCCCCTGTACTGAAGACCTGCCCTAAGTTGAGCATGGGGCTTGCCAGTCCTAGAGGGTGTTTCTGCAGCCTCTGATGCACTTCCCTTCTCCTCAGTCTTGAAGTAGCCAGGTTCCTCCCCTTCGCCCTCCCAAACCTATGGCATATTCTGACCTTTTGTACACATTGTTTCTCCCGGTCTATTTATAGGGGGTGGAAATGTCAGATGCGGGTTCGGGGGGGGCCTCTCTGATTTTGCCTTTAAAAATCCAAAACAAACCCCTCTGTTCCACCTCTTAAATGTACCTTTGAAAGATTTATGTAGGTGGGACAAGCAGAGCCAATCAGATTGTGCTGCGGGCAAATCTGAGGGCATTTGCCATCCCTCGGTGCTGGGGGTCGGGGGGGGTAGAGCCTGGGGATTGAAGAGCAGAGTTGCAGTAACCCAATCAGAGCAAAGTCCTTAGTGAGACAGCAGAGGTAGCTGCTCATCCTGCAAGTTCTGTTTGTTGTGGTAACGCTCCTGTCTCGGTTGCTACCCTGGGTCACTGGGATATTGTTAACATGAGGCCCTGGTGATTCCGGAGAGGGGACCCACAATCTGGACACTTGTTTAGCAGCAGGAGTAGCACTGCATGTACACACGTCTTCTCTCCTCCCCCCCGCGCCACACGAGACCGCTGATCAGGCAGACAGTCACTGCCATGTGTTCAGGGGCTGCTTTATAACCTCTGAATCACTTTTTTTTTTTCCATTGGAGCCTCTAACTCGTAGTGAATGGGAAAAGCTGAACTCTCGTCCAGCCGCGGGTTAGAAGGGAGATCAGATCCCTTGCACTAGATCCATGGAAACTGTTTGGAGAGATAGGTGGAGGAGGCTGTGGTTTGCAAGACCCTTTATTCCCATAAGAGCTGTTACGGTAACTCCTAGGATACTGGAACTGACCAGTTACTTGAAACATTCCTTTTTTGGCTGGTTTGTTCATTTGGCAGCACTTTGCATATAGCCAGTTTCATCCTTTCCCCTGTGAAATCAGTTAGTCAGTTTCCCCTCTTTGCCTGGGTGTCTCTGTCCTTTGCTGTTGTGTGAGAGGTTTTAAATAGGAAAATGTGACTGTGACCACAGAGACCGGCTGGGGGAAGAGTTGTTCAGGGACAGTTGGAGCACCCAAAACTACTCCTAACTCAGAGTACCAAGCGCAGTAGGGACCTGACCTTGGGGTTCCTAGGTACTACCATATGGCTACTAAGTAATCTCCTTCAGAACTGACTAGATTTCATTTCAGTTGCATCCCTTTAAAATAGCTTTACATTTTTTAACCTGTTAGCGCCCCTTTAAGAACTTGATGCAGAGCAGCAACAGAATCCGGCAATGAAGTTCTGGGTACAGAGCCAGCACCATCCTCAAAACAAAGCCAGGCAAAGCGCAAGCAGAACAGGCTGAGCCCGGGGCAGAGCCTTGGTGAATTTCACCTGAAGGCTGGTGAAGGGGGAAGAGTCTTGCACCGACACACCTTAAGCCCTGGAGCTTTTTTAAGCCAATGTTGAGAAGAGGCTGTGCCTCCTCCCCATGCCAGGAGGGGCTGCAGCTTGCTGGGGGCTGCATTTCAGAAAAGCAGCACAAGGGGAGGAGCTGACGGCAGAGATTCAGATGTGCCTTTGGGAGGCGGGTGGCGGAGGGGTAGATTGGTTTCAGCCTGTTCTGAGGCGGGATGGCGGGTAAATGCCATCTCTTCCCAAAGTCGCTGATCACGTTGGATGCCCAGACTGAGATGCCTTAAATCTCTGTGGCGTGGACACGGGTCCCCCTCCCCGGTGCTCCCTGAGGGAGGCAGTGCAGTCGCAGAAAAGTTGGGCTTTACTGGTAGCATTCGTCCGAAGACAGCACCCTCCTTCCGACGCGGAGCGGTGGGAACGTTCTGCTGTTTCATTGGTGTGCTTTGCGGAGGTTAGAAAGTGGTATCGTAGGGGGCTGGTGTCTGGCAGACTAGAAAACGTCTAGTGTCAGGTTCATCAGGTGTCCCAGGCCAGCCGGGGATGGGGACAAGCAGCAGGGCGAGATGTGGGAGAGGAATCTAAGGGCTGGGTTCCTTTGATACTGGAATAGGACAAAGGCCACAATCCTGAATAGGCCCCGGTGGGATGGTCTGGACGCCATTACCCCAAGGGCTCTCCTCCATCTCTGATGTCAGCGGCTTTACACCCCCTCAGGAGAGGTGCCGAGGGGCGAAGTAACTTTTTAAAGGCCAAGCCAAGTTGGTGTCACCAGTGGAATTAGAGCCCAGGATATCCTAGGTCCCAGGCTTACAATCAGACCACTCTAGCCCAGCAGACAGGGAAATAGAACGGGAGTCACACTTGAGGCATTGGTTTTGACCTTGGGCAAGGAACCAGTCTCTGTTGCCCTGTCTCTACCGTCAATTGCTAACATCAGTTCAGCTCCACCGTCATTGGGAGCCTAGTGCATGCCAGCCACAGTTGTGGCCACCGCATCAATTAGACCTGCTCTGATCAGGGCTAGACGTTGCGGCGGCTATAGCAGCGCCAGTTTTACAGTAGGGCTGCTCCGGTGGCTATCGCAGGTGGCCTTCCAAACTTCATGGCAGGAGAAAAGTCTCCACTGACGCTGAGAGAGGGCTGGTGTCATCCTTCCTTGAGACTGAAATGGCTTAATCCAGGTAGTTCCCAGCTGACAATGACAGGTTCTGCCTTTCTAGCTCCAGCAGATGGTGCGCAGTGTTGTGGTGGTCACTGATGTACAGTCTGTCTGATGCTCTATCCTTTCTCTCCCTGCAGATGTGCACACCTAGCAATACTCCAGCCACACCTCCCAACTTCCCGGACGCACTAGCTATGTTTTCTAAGCTGCGGACCTCAGAGAACCTACAGAGCAGCAACAGCCCCATCACATCTATGGCCTGCTCTCCACCGGGTAACTTCAGCCCCTTTTGGGCCTCCTCACCTCCCAACCACCAACCCGCCTGGATGCCACCCTCCTCTCCAACCAGCCACAACCTCCACCATCATCTCCACCATCAGCAGCCCATGTGGCCACCCGGCTCTCAGCAAGGAGGCGCCCAGCAGAAAGCTATGGCTGCAATGGATGGGCAGAGATAAGACTGGTTAACATTGAAGTGGGGGGGGGAGGGAAGGCTGGGGGGGGAGGGGAGAACAGAGAAGAGGTGCAGGAGATCAGGGCGGTGGGGGAGGGGGTTCCCGAAGATGGCACTGGAATATTTTATAATTCTTTTTGTAACTCTGCTGGGATGGTTGTCAGCCCATGTGATTTTTCCCTTCCAGAGAGTCAATAACTGGTCTTCTCTTTTTTAATATATAACTATATAATATATAAATATCTAATGTATATAAATCCAGAGAGAATGAGAGCAATGGAAAGAGATTGGGCAATGGAAAGAGACTGGCAGCCCGGTGGGCAATCGCAGGATGGTCACAACACCGCTTGGGTGAAGAGGATATTGCTGGACACAGAGCTTCCCTTGGACAGAGGTGGGCTGGCTCAGAAGCTGTTGCCATTGGCTTCACTCTCCCCCCCCCCCCCCCCATTTTTTGGCTGCTGCTGGGGTGCCGCTAGATGAGACGGGGTTGGCCGTCAGAAGGCTGTATGACTCGGACCCATGGCTTGCCTGAAATCTGCTCTTACAAAGTGAGGGTGGAGGGGGAGATGTGGCCGCTGTTGGAAAGCATCCTGCGCGGGGATGGAACGTGCCACTTGAACCCGGAACTCCCGTGCTGCAGGAACGTGATTGGGGAAGGAGATGCATGGCTGCACATTCAGCTTCCCTGCCAGAACAACTTGGACCAGGAGGAGCATGGCACGTTGCTGACACCTCTCCCCTCTCGGTAACACCAGGCTGCGTTTTGGCAGGCTTGGGGAACGGGCGTCGGAAGCTCCCAATGGACAGTGTGACTCTGAGATCCTAGGTAGACCAGTCCACTGTAGGTCAGCGAGAGGATTGTGGGATGGAGCTGGGAGTCTGGATTTCCTGGACATCCTTGCTGGGCATGGTAAAGCCCTCCTCCTTTGGCCTCTGTTGAAAATCATCCAAGTCTGCGGCATGTGCCCCGAAAACAAGCCAGCCTGGGATTCGTGCCAATTAAATCTCACCATGCCCAGGCCCTGGGATGCACCCTTTTGCCCCCCTCGCCCTGGGGAACAGTTGGTCTCCTCCTCCCTCCTGCACTGGCTCTGTTCCTACACCAGACAATGCTCAGCATGGGGAGGCCGAGCTGGAAGGGCAGTTGTGCAAACTGTAAAGGACCATCCTCCCCCGCTCGGCTTGGCAGCAGGGGCCAAGGGCTCCTTTCAGCCAGGGCAACAGGGAGGGGCTGCGGCTTTTGGGTTTTAGTTTCCAAATCAGAAACTTGCTTAAACAGGTTGAAGGTTTTTTATTAATTTAAAAATTAAAAAAAAAAAAATCACTTTTTTAACCTAACGGCTCCCTGCCTTTTCTCTGCGCTGCTGCTGGGTAGCTAAAAACAACCCAGTGCCCCGATAATGGTGAGCTCCACACGGGAGGCAATGAAGGAGGCCAAGGGGCTCTTTCCCCCCACTCCCCCCTTTTCCTGTGCACTCTGGTCTGGATTCTCACTCACACCAGTCTGGCAGTGTAAAGGGGCCTTGGGGTGGCTGAAAGCGTACTACTGCCTCTTTGCACTGCATCCCTCTGGCCAAGGGGTGTTAGGCTGGGTCTAGGCACAGATTTTTGTACTGACGTAACTGTCTGATTTAAGAACGTAGGAACAGCCATACTGGGTCAGACCAGTGGTCCATCTAGCCCAGTATCCTGTCTTCTGATAGTGGCCAATGCCAGGTGCCCCAGAGGGAATGAACAGAACAGGCAATCATCGAGTGATCCATCCCCTGTTGCCCATTCCCAGCTTCTGGCAAACAGAGGCTAGGGACACTTCAGAGCATGGTTTTGCATTTTCTACTGAATTGGTGCAACGCCTAGTGTGGACACAGTTATAAAGGTGCCTAGCACCGTTCTCCTAATATACTGGCATACGCTGTACCTCACGCCAGTATAGCAGCATTGTGCTGTTCCCCGAGACTGGTTTCAAACACGTGGCTAAAGTGCTGCATCAACAAGGTGCAGCTGCAGCCTTTGCCTGGCTGAGAATTCTGCCCCCCCCCCCCCCCCCCACTTTGTCCTCTTGATCTCACTTGAACTCCAAAGCCGCTATTCTGTTTGTAGCAGCCAGCGGTGACTAAGGATTTTCCTGAGCCTCTTCAAGGCAGGGCTTGAAAAGTTTGCCAGCTGCCTGCGAGCCAGAGGCAGGTATGAAAGGCAACGCCCTGATGAAACGGACAGCCGGGAAAAGGGATGGGGCTGGGCTTCTTGCCAGGGGCCCGTCTCAACCCTCTACAGAGGATCCCTCTTTTGTGTTCGTCTCTGGCAAGTGGGAGTATGGAGACAGGCTAAGTCTACGCCTCTTGGACTGATAGAAGTGGAAAAACAGCTCTTTCCCACCCCTCTTCTCCCTTTGCCCCCAAACCCTGGCTGCTGGGAAGGGGAGGGCTCCTTGTCCACTCTGCCGCTCCCTCAGTGTCCCCCCGCACTGGCCTCCCCTGCCACCGCACTCAGCTTTCCCCACCACTGGTTCAGATTCTTGTCCTTTTGCTAGCCATAGCATCAGTGAGGCTTAGCCCCACTAGCTAGAACAGCAGCACCCAAGCTGCCTGCGGCCTCAGGAAGCCGGCATCATGTCCGTTTTACTGGGGGAAAGTTCGTAGCAAACAGGAAGCTTAAATTCTGCAGAAGTGCTAGTTCAAGTGCTCACACCCTGTCCCGGAGCCTAGCTGATCCAATGGTGAAGGGAGGAGATGGGGGCTGGTCACTAAAGCAAAAGACTAAGCGAGGTGCTACTGTAGAGATGGCTCAGAGGTGCTCCGTGACAATGAGGAGCAGCACGTGCTCAGTGTCTCTAGGAACAAGTCTTAGCAGAGTAAACAAGTTAGAATTGGACATCATTGGCTCATATGCAGTGGGGCTGGGGGAGCCTGGCCTGGTGGGAGGGACTCCTGGGTCCAGCATCCCCACCTGAAACCTATGGCAGGCCAGTCTGTAAGATGGGCCTCAAGCCCCAGTCTGTTTCAATGAGATGCTGCACATGTGCACGCTGAGGAGGAGGATGAAGGTTGATAATGTAGAAGCCTTCCTGTTTTTTCCTACGGGGGAGTCACCTGAGTTGGAGGGGCCAATTTGGGGCCCTCTGTCAGCTCCCTGGAAAGGGTGGGTAATCTGGGCCACCAAGATCCTGGGCCACGGACAGAGATTTTTCCACACAGCTGCTCCATGGGGTTAGAAAGGAAGACCACCATATGCCCTTCAGAAGAGAGGGGATATGGGCAGGGGGGTGATTTGTGGCTAGTGCTGCCCCACTTCCTCCCCTCCCCCAAGGAATCTTTCCCCTCCATGGTTCACAACCAAACCCTGAGCAGGCCCATCGCCCTGGTCCGCAGGCCGCTGAGCTGAATTGTAAGAAAGTGTAGAGTGCAGAGAGCTAGCTGCGCAACTGCGGGAAACATCACACGACTCACGTTTCCTGAAAGCTGCCAGGAGCGACTCGGGAACTGCTGGGAAATAACTCCATGGGAGGGTCGAGCCAGCTATTGTTTGCTGGGAGTTTGGCTTCTGAATTCCTACTCTTGCTCTTTAATTGGGCAAAATCTTGAAACTGAAAAGCTTTTCACCGAGGGCTGTAAAAACCAACAATCTGGGGGTAGGAAAGTTCCACTAAAATCCATAAGGGTGTAAATGGGAGGCAAGTTCAAATTACAGTCGGACTTTCGCTTCTCTGGCCCTGGCTCTAAGTGAGTCCCTTGTTTCCTCCAGAGGCGGGATCCGAATTCAGAGATTTGTGCATTCCCTGCAATTAAGCCCCTTCCACCAGGCAATGGACCAGCCTAGCGCGAAAAGTGGTGCTAGCATAATTCATCACTATGGCTAAAGTTCACCTCTGTGGAGAGGGCCAGCCCAAGGCCTATGGACTGCCCAAAGCAAACTTATTTGTCTAGAGGCCCCAACCCAGACTGCTGCCCAGCACAGTGGGGTCCGGTACACGACTCATCCTGCCTCCTAGAATTTACTACAATCCATGCAAAAGATCAAAGTAAATTGCCAGCATGTTACAAAATTCCGTTCCTTTTTCCAAGGAGCCACTCCCACTTTCCCATACGAGTAACATACACGAAGGCATCACTCACTCCAAGAAGCCCCATGTTCGTTACAGTACTGTCTAGCTGAAAATCTAGATGCACAAACTCTACGTCCGTTCTACAGCACCTGTATTGCAAGCACCTGCCAGCTAAGTCATGGCTCTGCGCAAGTTCTTGCACCAACGCACTCAGCATCAGAATACATTCACTGCCCTCCATGCCGCTGGTGCCCCTCTGCATGCATGTCCCCTGGACTCTGTCCCCCACTGAGTTCCTAGAGCAAACGGGGGTAACCACGACTCCCTCGGCGCCTGTTTGCATTGGGATAAAAAGCCATGTGTGTTGTCACCAATTCAGCTAGCACACGACCACGTGGGGCTAGAAACATGGTTGGCCTTGCAGTGTCTTTGAGGGGCTTTGGGGTGGGGGAGCCGTAGGAAGCAGAAAATGAAAACGGCAGATATGTTTGGGGAACAATGCTGAAGATAGCCCTCCAGAAAGTCAGCCAGCATGTAGCAGAGGAGTGAGGCAGCCAGTGCCCCAGACTGCTGAGAGATTAAGCCCCGATAGTCAGTGATCCCTTCATTGCTGTCACTAAATACGCTGTTCACTGCAGAGGCTCAGCAACGTGGGTCTTGCTTGCCAGTTCAGCCCTGCTATCCTGTGTCACCGGTGTCTGGTGTGTGTCCCGCCAGGGGGACTGTCAGGCTTTTGATACAGGTGAAAACTGTTTTGTTGCATCCACTCCTGCCCATTTCTGAAGGCGTCAGTCCCCCTGCACCAGAGGAGAACGTGTCCTAGGAGCTGCACATGAGCCGTTCCTGCTGGCGTGAAGCACAAGGCTGACTTGCATGTTTGCAATTTAATGCTGGTGAAGGGTGCTGGATTGACGGCCTAGGAAAATGAATTCCTTGATCCATGCAGAGCCAAATTTTTCAGGCGAGCCCTGCACCCAGTGTGCTGAGCTCCTTTGAAAAACTGGCTTCAGTTGTGGGTGCTGAGCCCCGCTGACTATTCCAGTCATAATGTATCCACAGTTCAATCCCCAGATTGCTATACCAACAGGCCCTGATCTGGAAGGGTCACTTCTAATTGTACAGTGTCTGTTAAAATCCTTGGCTCACTTGCTCAGACTGCCAGCTGGAGTTGTGGTTTCCTTGGCGTGGATATAAGAATGGCCGTACTGGGTCCATCCAGCCCAGTATCTTGTCTCTAACAGTGGCCAGTGCCAGATGCTTCAGAGGAAATTAACAGAACAAGGCAACTTTGAGTGATCCATTCCCTGTCATTCAGTCCCAGCATCTGGCAGTGGGAGGTTTAGGGACACCCAGAACACGTGATTGCGTCCCTAATCACGTTGGTTAATAGCCATTGCTGGACCGATCCTCCTCGAATTTACCTAATTCTTTTTTTAACCTAGTTATACTTTTGGCCTTCACAACATCCCCTGGCAATGAGTTCCACAGGTAGATTGTGTGTTGTGTGAAGAAGTACTTATGTTTGTTTTAAATCTGCTGACTAGTAATTTCACTGGGTGACTCCTAGTTCTTGTGTTGTGTAAAGGGGTAAATACCTATTCACTTTCTCCACACCATTCATGATTGATAGACCTCTATCATATACCCCCCTTAGTCATCTTTTTTCTAAAATAAACAGGCTTTTTAATCTCCTTGTATGGAGGTTGTTCATACCCCTAATCATTCTTGTTGCCCTCCTCTGCCCTTTTCCAGTTTAATACATCTTCTTTGAAATGGGGCAACCACACAGTATTCAAGGTGTGGGTGTACCATGGATTTAGATAGTAGCATTATGATGTTTTCTGTTTTATTATCTTTCCCTTTTCTAATGGTTCCTAATATTGTTAGATTTTTTGACTGCACACTGAGCAGATGTTTTCAAAGGACTATCCACAATGAC
>NW_020664543.1:15907822-15962194 GCF_002925995.2 Terrapene triunguis
GTTCACGCATGCTCAGTGGGGACTTGCTAGAGCTTTGCAGCTAAAAACTCTGAAGATTCTGTCTGCACTGAGCATGCTCCAGCCCCAGGCAGAGTCCGACCATCTGTCTGCAATTGCAGCCCCTGGTTGCTGCGGGCTATGTCAGGTCCAGGCCCCTGGACTGAGAACAGGGAGCCTTTCTTGTGACCTCAATGGTCCCCCTGCTGGCACCCAAGCAATGTGGAGGGTGAAGGGCCCAGATCCACAAAGGGGTTGAGGTGTTGCAACACAGAGCACTGCACAAAATGGCCAGTGCTGGTGCCACTGCTGCCCCCCCATCAACTTTTAGCCCAGTCACTCAGGACTTGGGAGACCCTGGTTCAATTCCCCCCTCGCCTGATGGGGAGAAAGGATTAGAGCAGAGGCCTCCCCGCATCCTCTCCTCAGGAGAGTGCTCTAACCACTGAGCTATGGGATATTCCAATGCGAGGCTCCCTCAGGCGCTCCTCTTGGAGCTGTTCCACTGTGGATAAATAATGAAAGAGTCGTTGGTGTAGGGGGGCCGGACCCTGGCTGTCCCACCACCCAGCTGGGTGCTAGCCACTGGGCTACCGAGTCATTCTCTCTCCCTCGTCCAGTGACCATATCCTTATTTACCCTCCTGCCAGATTCTGAATGAGGCAGGTGGGCTCTGGCCCTGCAGGTGAGAGAGGCGTTCCCCTAACTTTCTCCCCCCGGGGCCTGGAGCACGCTGGGGCTTAGGCGGGAAATAGGTGTCCGGGCTCTTCGCAGCTCGCATGCCCAGAGGTGGAAATGTAGGTCCCTAGAGAACTTTCACAGCAAAACTTTAGGCACTCGGTGAGTACGGGCGTCTGCAGGGAAAGATACGTTTCGCTACCCGCAAGCTGTGTTAGTCCAGCTCCTAAGGAAAGTGGAGGAGGCCTCCTTGCTTGGGATTCTTAGCACTAGTCTGGCCAAAGCACTAGGAAATGAATACGGGGACAAGCCTGTACTGGAAGGGAGACAGGCTGAGTGACCCAGGAGGTCTTTTCTCATCGCTAATTGCTGGGATTATAAACACAGCTCTAAACGGATGGAAAATGATGCAATACAAACAGCTGCTTTAAATACTAACAGGAAAAGGAACTAGCCTGCCCAGCGGGAACCAAAAGGGGATCCAAAGTCAGAGAGAAACTGAGATGAAGAGCACATCTCTGTGCAGCCCTCGGAAAAGGCCTTTAACAGCCCCGCAGAGCCCAGAGGGGAACCTGTGTCAGCTGAAAGACTCCCCAGGAGGATGTTCCACATCTGCACAGATAAAGGGGACAAGCCAGGCAAAAACAACGTAAATTGAATCACTTACCAGTGAGAAAGGCTAGGGTCCCAACCTGCAACACTCAGCAGCCACAGGACTACCATAGGGCTGCAGCTGGTTCACCAGCCCAGATTTAAAGGGCCAGGCACCAGGAGAGCATGCTGGGAAAGGCTCCTGGAAGATGATAGTCAGTGGTAGGGAGTTCCCTGGCTGGCTAGGTAGTGAGGAAGAGAATTTATGGGATTAGCTTTTCAAATGGTCAATGCCTATAACTGGGGCTAGGTTTTTTCAAAGTTATTTAGCTCCTGTTCTGGCCCTTAAGTAAGGGCTGGGCTTTGCAAAGTGCTCTGTTTCCATTGGGCCCCTAATGGGCAGAGTTCAGAAGGGCTCAGAACCCAGTCAGGTACCAGGGGGTGTCCACGGGCAATGAGCTCGCTGGGCAAGGAAGTGGATTTCTTCTCTCTGAGAATCTGGGATCTTGGTGAAAGGTAGCCGCATGTGCTCCGTCTAGGAGCTGATTATGTCTGCCTTTGCGTAAGGTTTATTGCCCTTTCATCACACGCCCACACAGTGAACTACCTGCTACTGCTGCAGCTCTGCCTACTTGATGCTGAAGGGCTGAGTCGGTTCTGGCAGGATTTCAGCTTGTGGTTCCAGAGAGTCTAGGAACCTCACACCCAAGATGGCTAATCTGCAGGAATCGGTATCAGGAGACTAAGGCTATGTCTACACTGTGATTAAAAAACCGGCAGCGCTGAGTCTCAGAGCCCGGCTCAGCTGACTCAAGCTCATGGGGCTAAGGCTGCAGAAAAACTAGTACTGGAGATGTTCAGGCTCTCGCTGGAGCCCGGGCTAGATCCTCCATGGTCGCAGAGCCCAGAGAGTCTGTGCAAAGAAAAGTGCATGGAGATCTCAGGACAGAAAGTGTCACAAATGCTCAGCGAGCAAGACCAGTACTAGCATCCCTTGGGAGAGCGTCTCCATAGAGCCCTACGCCCAGCACCGGATCCTGCTCCCATTGACCCCAAGGGGACACCTCCGGCTGATTTCAGGAGCCTCAGCACTGGATCCAGGACACACCTCCCTCTCTGGTACTTCTGGAGGGAGATGAGGTGGCTCTAAACCGAAAATCATCCCCTGCTCTTCTGGGGATTAGAAATGAGCACTTACGCACTTCTGTTTTCTGGATTACTTTTGTGTGGCTTGGCCTGTTCTGAGATGTCACCCTGGGGTTTGCGCCTGCCCCTGCTCACATGGCTCAGCAGCCCCTCCCCAAGACCGTTTCCCCCCTCTTGGCTTCCTGTAGCTTTGGCAGCCTCTGACCCAATCCCTTCAGGATGTGGTTGACCCCAGGCACTCCGGAGAGGGAGAGAGGTGAGTCACTGACAGAGCACTGAAAAACTGTCCCTCCGTGCTCAGAGCTCAGCTGATCTCTCTGTCCTGTTCCTATTGCGGGGCAGGAGGGGAACTGGGCTCGCAGACACACAGGCTAGGGAATACAGGGCACTAAGCATTCCCTCGGAGAGTCCTCTTCTCCACTCCTCAGCAAGAGCGCCCCACATCATGATCCCCCTGCCTCCCATCTTGGGAACAGCTCCTGTCTCATGGCCCTTAAAAGGAGGGTAGATAAATGAGATTATTTAGTTGTACAGTGGTAGTGTCTAGGGCAGGGGTCAGCAACCTTTCAGAAGTGGTGTGCCGAGTCTTCATTTATTCACTCCAATTTAAGGTTTTGCGTGCCAGTAATACATTTTAACGTTTTTAGAAGGTCTCTTTCTATAAGTCTATAATATAGAACTAAACTATTGTTGTATGTAAAGTAAATAAGGTTTTTAAAATGTTTAAGGAGCTTCATTTAAAATTAAATTAAAATGCAGAGCCCCCGGACGGGTGGCCAGGACCCGGGCAGTGTGAGTGCCACTGAAAATCAGCTCGTGTGCCGCCTTCGGCACGCGTGCCATAGGTTGCCTACCCCTGGTCTAGGGGTATGTGTCTACACTGCAGTGTAAGACCAGGGCTTGACCTCAGGCTCAAGCTTAACCCCCACTTGTGTCTACACACAAATTGTGCTAATCCAGGGCTCGGACCCAGGGGCTAGGACCCCACAGGTGTGGCAGGTCTGAGCCTGAGTCAAGCTGGGATCCAGGGTTCAAGCCCTGTTGCTTTTTAGTGTAGACACAGCCCCACTGTACTCATGCTCCAGGAGTCCGCCAAAAGTGTCCCACAATCCCACAGGCCAACAAGACAAGCATTTCTGAATGAACAGGGGGGAGTACAAAAGTGGGTGTGTGTACAAAGGAAGGGGAGAGAGCTGGGAAGAGAGGAAAGGGACGGCCAGAGCAAGGGTATGAAAGAGAAAAACCTGGACAGGGAGGTATTAAAAAGACAGGAGCTGCGGCTAACGAACGGGTTGAGTGGGTAGCGCTTACTTAGCTTGTGCGTGTGTTTGGGCAGGGAGGGAGAGCGAGAGACTGGGAGGCCGGATCCCAGGGGTCCACGCCCAAGTACATTGCTGTGTCCCTGAGCTGGTCCTTAACCCCAGCCACAGGCACTGATTTTCCAATGTGCGGGGGGGTGCTCGACCCCAGCTCTGCCCCAGGCCCTGCCCCCCACTGCACCCCTTCCTGCAAGTCCCCACCCCGCCCCATTTGGCCTCCTCCCCCGAGCGCACTGCATCCTTGCTACTCCCCGCTCCCCCTCCCAGAGCCTCCTACATGCCGCGAAACAGCTGATCGCAGCAGGCGGGAGGGAGGGGAAGGTGCTGATCATCGGGGGGCCCACCGGCAGGTGGGAGGTGCTGGGGGAGGATGGGAGGGTGTGATGGGGGGGCGGAGCACCTACCGTTTTTTCCCTGTGGGTGCTCCAGCCCCGGAGCAGTCACGGAGTCGGCGCCCATCACCCTAGCTGTGAGGAGGCGGGGTGGATGTGAGTGATATTAACCTGGCTCACTCGGGTGCTGCGAGGGTCAACACTAACATTTGCTAATAACCTAGAGGAACCGTGGGACCAACAATCCACAGCTGCAGCCGGAGCCTTGGGAGCTGACAAGCCTCAGCTTGGGAACTGACTCCCCCTGGGACTTGCAGGCTTGACCCAGCCTCTCATTCCCCATTAGCTAAACTGCGCTCCATGCCCCTTACTCTGCATGAGGGGCTCTTGAGACCGGGCTCGTGCGGGGCCCCTGGCTCCTGAGGCCCTGTCCCTAAGGAAGGGCTTTGCCCAAATGGCTCCTCCCCACCTTTAAGGCACCTGCATTTCAGTGGCGCTGTGGGACAGCCTGTGGGGAATGTGGCCGGGGGAAGGGCCTTTCAGCGTGTCCTGGGGCAGGTGCAGGAGCTGCCCCCTGCGTCACACGTTAGAGGAGACGGAGAAACCGACCCCCCTCGCGCTGGGTTTCCGAGAACGAGACTCAGCAGACGGTGCTGTTCCTTGGCGTGCTCGGGGTTCCTGCCACAATCGCTCCCCACCCACTCTGCCCCGCATGGCACCCGCAGCAGCACCCACACAGCCTGTCTCAGGAGAGAAGAAAATGAAACCTACCTGCGTTGGCCCCTCCCAGCACAGAAACCTGAGAGCCACCAGCTTCAGTCATTCAGCTGGGGCTTCCCACCACCGGGCCATGAGCCCCACTGAGACTTGCTTCCCAGCTCCTGGAAGACCCTGGCCCCCTCCCAGTCGCTCCCTTGTTCACAGGCATGTCTCACCAGCCCTCAGGGGGATAGCTTCCCACAGCTACCCAACACCACCCGCTGGTTTCCACTCCAGCAACGCCTTCTGGGCCATGAAGGAGCCTCCAAAGGGAGACTGGTCCTGGGCCAGAAAGATGGTAGCCATGCAGGGTGGGGGAGACTGAGGTTGGGGGAACACTAGGGCAGAGAGCAGCTCACGTGCCTGGCATCCGAGAGCAGCACGTTAATGAGTATTGGTGTGCGGCGTTATTGGGAGCGGGGCTCTGAGGGGGGGTATGCTGGGGGTATCGGAGACAATGGACCCCTTAGGAGCGAGCACGGAAGCGACTTAGGGTGTGTTGGTGGGCGACGCAGCGGAAGCTGGAAGGAGTGCATTGCGTTTTGAAGGGGTGTTGTCAGCTAGTTCCTGTGCACATATATAACTTTGGGTGGTTCCGGGCTATGGCGTGGGTGTGGAAGCCACGTGTGAGTGTATGAGTGAGAGAATGCGTGAGTGTGTGTGTGAGAGAGAGAGAGAGAGCACAAGTGGGAGGCTGGGAGTAGAAATGTGTATGTTTGACTCTCAGCATTTGTGTGTGTGTTTAAGGCTTGGCTGCATGGGAAAGCTGCACCAATACACCTGAAGGTGTGAGTTTACACTGACAGACTGCTAGCAGTGAACACTCTTATTTCCATATCAGCTTGGACTAGTTCAATTAAACCAGTTCCTGATCCACTGACGCTAAACTGAAATCAACCTCTCCTATACTGCAATCAGAATGCCCTTTGCTCCGATTTAATAATCAATTTATATTACACTGGTGTAACTGTCCCATGTAGACAAGCCCTAATTCCTGGCCGTGTCACCATGAGAACAATTTGCCAGCGTTCCTCTGCACCTGAGCAGCTGCCCCCATGCTACACGGGTCGTTGTTGGCTGCCCTGGGCAAGCGGCACACGTGCCGAAACCCATTCCCCTTGTGGCGAAGCATTAGCTCACCCGCATGGGCTGTGCGGGGGCGTGTGGTAGTGGGGGTGATTGGGTTTGATTGTTTATGCTGTCATGCAGTAGGCCAGCCTCCAGGCGCGGGGCCGGCCTCGTTCTGTGCAGTCCAGCCCCTGCTGCAGCCGTCACTCCCTGGCTGTTTCTCTTCCGCGCGCTGTGATAATCTTGGATTTCGGAGAAAGAGGAAGTTGAGATGACTGTGACCTTTTAGCATTTGGCAGGGAGGGGAAAGCGAAGCCAGCAGGTGCTTTGCTTTTCGCAGAAGGACGAGCAACCCCTAGGGACTGCAACCATGAGAGTCACATACAGCTGGGGCACAGGGGGATATCCCTGGGGCGGGGGAGGGGGCTTCCCCTCTTTCCCCACCCACTCTGCTGTACTCACTTTGCACCTGCTGGTTAGTCCCACCCCCTGTTTGGGACTCTGGGGAGCTGGCAGAGCAAGCCCTACCTCTTCACACCACCCACCAGTGCCCGGCCTGGAGCCTGGGAAAGTTTTGCTGGGCAGGTGACAGGGGGTTTTATTGCAGCCCCAGCTGCCCTGGCTTTAGAAGGCTTCCATGAAATAGACTCACGCTCTCCCATGCAGCTCTCCCCCCGCGCCCCAGGACCCCCTTGCACTCTGCTGCCTGTCAGCTGATGGTAGGAATTAGCTAAGGAGTCAGGTTTTCAACACAGCACCGGCCTCAGCAGCGTTCACAGTGTTTTCGGGCTGCCACAATCCGCTGGGTGCAGAGCACTTGAAAATCTGGCAGCTTCCTTCAGGTTCCTTCATAGGAGCTGAGCTCTTTGGCAAACCTAGTCAATGCTGGAGGAAGCTTTCAGGAGCTTCTCAATCTCCCATGGTAAAGGGAAGGCCTCCCTGCACGTTGCTGGAGTCTCCCTCTCTTTGGGTGCTATAAAATCATCTCTTCCCAGAGCTGACTCAGTTCTGGGGCTCATGAAGTTCCCAGGCCTCCATTCCACGGTTCTAGCCCACTTCCTGTGCCCAACGAGCCAAAGCGAAGGCTGTACACTCTGGGCCTGGTCTTACTTACACTTAAGGCCCCGGCGCAATGAGAAACAGGCCCCGACTGATTTTCAAGTGTTTCCAGCACCGGGAAGCCGAGCACTAGGAGAACTGCTTGGGGGATTAGGGGGTTTACTACAAAACCTTTCAACCAAAATTGGGGGGAAAGTTTCATTTCCAACAGAATGTCCATGAAAAGTTTTTCAACAAAAAAGCCCCATATTTCCATCCCAGCTTCCTTTGCAAAACTCATGGTCAACAAAGCCCCCCCCCCCCTTTTTTTTTGAATGAACATTTGCTTAGAAGTTTGCGAGCAGCTGAAACCGGCAGGTTCTGCCCGGTGTAAGGGGTGTGGCAGCCTGGGGTCTGGTTCTGAGAAACCAAAGGACTGACTCCTCCGAGTGCACCCGGCATTAGTTGCACTGCAGCAGCGTCTAGGAGGCCTAGTCTAGGACCATGGCTCACTGTGCTAGGCACTGTACAAACCCTGAACCAAAAGCTGGTCCTGCCCCAAAGCCATTACAATCCAAGTATAGGACAAGTGACAACAGATGGATACAGACAGCCTGGGGCATACAAGTGACCAGAGAGACTGAACTGGTCAGCATGATGGGGCGCGATAACAGTGCCACTAGCAGTCTAACCGCCATCAGGTTTTTTTGGTAGGTGCCAAGGCAAAGGAGAGTTTGAAGGAGGGATTTGCAGGAGCATAGGCAGGGGCTTTGGGGAAAGAGTTGGAATGGGGGCGGGGCAAGGTGGGAGGGGGTGGGGCCTCATGGAAGGGGTGGAGTCAGGAAAGGGCCAGGGGCAGAGGGGGGTCGAGTACCCACTGGCGGGAGCAGAAGTCGGTGCCCACGTGCAGGAGGATCATGAGGTAGCTTTGCAGAGGTTGCATGTTTGAAAAAGCACAAAGGTGCGTGTTTGAAAATTAAACAAGTGGGTGATGGAGGCAGACGTCCTTGGGAGTCATCTCGATGGGCGAATGGGAGATGAGAGGTAGGGTGGGGACAGGCTGAAGGGCCTTGGAAAGTGAAGACAAGCAGCTTGTGTGTGATGCGATAGAGATGGGGGAGCCGTTGGAGAGATTCAAAGAGAGGCCAAGGGCTGAATGGCCTGGAAGCTGAGCTATCCCTGCACACCTAAAGAGTCAGTCCTGGGGAATGCTGGGGGGGCGTAGGCAGCACATCTTGGACGGGAGATGCCCCCGGTGGAGCTCTGCGCTGTGGCTGAATGATCTCACTCCACCCACGTTGTCACTTTCTCCCCAGAAGTCGGTTCACTTTAGAAGCTGGAGAGGTGTGAAGTTCCCAGCAGCTCTGCGCTCGCTGTGGCTGGCTGGGCTGGGCCTGGGGTGAGTAACCCAGTCAGTTTCCGCTTGGTGCTTCCCGCTGGCTCGGGCAGGACCAGCTGCATTCCCAGGCGCTGCAGAGATAGATCTATGCCCCCATGTCAGCAAGGGGGCTGGCCTGGCACAGCAGCCTCCGCAGCCTGAGCCCTTCTGCGCTCTTTCCCCCAGCCCAGTAAAATCCCCTGGCACTTACACACGCATCCCAATGTACATGCACACGCTATCCCATGCTCCCCCGTACCCCGGCTCTCCACCCCCGTCCTCTCACATTACCCCTGCTCACCCCCCCATACTCACCCCCACACACGCAGCCATATACACTACAGGGGCACAGACCACTTGTGTAGTGGGAAAGGGGCCTAGGAATTAAACACTAGCTCTTGAATAGTCCCTTAGCGAGTAGTTTTGGCCCACGACTATGTGTGTCCACTTTTACTCAAGTGAGCTAAATGAGCTTCTCTTCCAACCTTGGGGTTTCGTTGATGAATGCAGGCCCTGCAGGGTGAGGGGGGCTGAAGCCCCCTAAGTGCCCAGTGGTCTATGCCCCTGCTCACCTCTGCTCATTCACACTCCATACTTGTACCAAAACATACATACACTCTACTCCATTACATGCCCTGAACCTCTGACATCTACTCCCCAGCACGACACGCCCCCACTCCTTACCTTCCCCCGCACCTCCCGCCTACATATCAAAACACCCCCGTTCTTGCGGCAACATCTAGCACCGAGCACATGGCTGGAAGCTTTGTCGTGGGAGGACGAGGAGCCCTATTGCCAGTCAACAAATTGTTCCTGTAAACGGCCTGCCCCAAGCTCCTCTTCTCACCTTTCAACCAGCAGCGAGTCAGCGCTTTGGGGCTGGGAACAGACTCTGTCTAATGCGGTTCTGCAGCAGCAGTGGGAGGGGAGCCTGTCCTAAGCCTCGGTGCTGCAAGAATCGCGCCCAGAACTCCTCTGGGTTGGGCAGGATTAGCACAGTGCGAGAGCAATGAGAGACTTGCTCGGAGGCGGTTTTCCTTCGCTCCTTTCTCCTGCTGTCAATCACATGGAGACACAGATGATGGAACAATGGGACTGGACCAGGCTTAGTAGATTGATGTAGGAGCCCCAGCGAAGGATCAGGGCTAGCTGTAGAGCCAAGTAACAGACAGTCCCTGCCGACAGTTCACAATGGGGGGGAGGGGGAAGATGCCAGAGGGGGTGGATCTACCTGAGCCTCTTGACCTATTATTATCCCCAAATGTTGGAGGAGGTTGGCACTACATTCAGATTTGAACTTTGCATCTTAGGCCCCTTCTAGTGTGGGCATGTCTCTATGGATTTATACCCCCCCCCCCCGCACAACACACACACACACATATAACAGCCCACCCCTGAAATGCAGCCACTGACAGGGTGAAAGGCAGCTGCAGGTTCACATGGTGGTTTAGAACAAAAAGTACCAAGAACCCTATTTCTGTTCGCTGAAGCTGCAGGGGGAATTTAGGGTGATAGAATGTAATCACCCTAATTTGCCTTTGACCATGATACTGGGGTTATCAGCCCTCTTCTTAGGGAAAGCAGAACGGGTCCCAGATGGGCCGAGCTGGGCTTGATGTCCCATCTGAAGACAGCATGTTGCAGCCATTGAAGAGGAGAAGTATTTTGCCGCTGCCTATCTCCATTCCGCTGCCGAGTCTTCACCTAAAGAGGGTGGTAAAAGCCACATCCCCCCCATGGGGTTACTCCGAGTGGCTGTGGTTGCCCTGTGGATGCCTTTCCAATGGTAACAGGGTGTTCCCAGCTTGAGTGTTGCAATAGCCTCCGCACGCTCCAGAGCTCTTTTGAAATGAAGCAGGGAGGAGGCGATTTGTGGCAAAGGGAGCTTGGAAAGGCAAATGAGGGTGAGAGGGAGGAGATGCAGTGATAGCAACAGCAAGGGAAACTAGAAATCCAACCCCGTGCCCTCCCCAGAACAGAGTAGGGGGTTAGTTTCTTTTTCTGAAGACAGGAAACCATGTTGCAACAAGGCGGCTGACTCTTTGGGCTGCTAGTTACTGTTGCATTGGCTGCCACAACCCAGGATTCTTGGTCAGAAGCAAAGAAAGATAAGCCCCATCTTCCGTTCCAACCTAGCAAAGCTTCGGCTTTCAGTGGGGGGGGGGAGCAGCATGGGGTGTTTTGTAAGAGGCAAAGATAGAAAGAGTTGACAGATCAGAATTGCACCAGCCTTTGGGATAAGTGATAAACTTCAGGACAACTCACCTTCTCAGGAAGAAGCTACCAAAAGCTTACAGTTTCTGTAAAACAGATTCCCACCATGCTGCGAAGTAGGGCCCAACAACTTCCCAAAAAAACTCAGCTGAAACCTCATCTTTTTGCCTGGATTCAGGCTGAAACAGTGTGAAACCAGCTTTGTTCTAGACCTATGCCCGGCAGCTCCCAACAGCCAGCCACGTGCTCAGCACTCAGTAGCTACCAGCAGTTTAGATAGGAGTAGCAAAGCTGCGAGACCAGTCAGTGATATTCTCCTGCTGTTTCAGCGCCTCCTACTGGAATTTACACAAGTGCAGGCTGCAGCCTGGGTTCCTGGAGCAGTTGATTTCCGTCGATGCTTCTCATGGAGGAGCTTTACCACTGTATGTAGCACGGTGGCGGTACATTTATTTCAAGTTGATGGCATTTTCTTTCTGTGGGGCAGTGCCCCACCAGCAGAAGCATCAAGGCCTGGCCTCACAGAGCACTCTGCCCAGTTTACCCAGCTTTAGGACACACCACTGAAGGTTTGTGGGTACCTGGTCCTAGTTTTGGCTCTGTAATGAAACAAGAAACCAGGCGAGTGGCACCTGGGTTTAGGTTTCATTTAACATTTTTGCCCCGTTTCATTGCTAGTGCTTTGGAGTTGTTCCTTCTAACTGGATTTCACGGCTGCATTCTGGGCCTGGTAGGACTGGTCTGGATGGGTGAGCTGTGGAGCTGCAGGGCTGATTAAGTTGGCAAACAGCTGGGTCAAAATCTCACCTGGTCTCAGTAGCAGTCGTTTCAGCAGGGAATTATCCACCTCAACCAGTTCCGACAGACCATTAAAAACAAAATAGCAAAAACACTGAAAAAAATTATTAGAGAAAAATGTGCATTTCCATAAAGTGCAGGGCGTCTCCAATGCTAGTGGTTTGAAAATTAACTTCTCAGAGCAGCTTCTGGAATGGCAAAATATCCCCAAGTTTCCGCAGTATTTCAGCACTAGCCAGGACGACACATGCACGCCTGTTGCCTTTTAAAGCATCACATCAAAGCAGCTGCTTTGAGATGCTTTAATCCTAGGACAGGATTATTAGAAGGGCCAGTAAAGAAGCCAGGCAGTGCCCGGGGGCTCCCATGGAAAAGTGGGGCTGTCTCATTCACTCTGCCATGTAACTCTCGCCGCTGGAGCATCGTTTCCCAGCCCTTGCTCTGAGCACCAGCTCTGGGACTTGAGGCTCTCAGGAGCGGTCCTCCAGGCTCTCACTTCTTACTTAACCTCTGAGCCTCGCTGCTGAACCCTGCTCTAGCAGTGCTGCCCAACTCTCAGGTGAGTGGGGTGGGGGCTCTAACCCAGGGGCAAGGCTGGGGTTTAGAGTAGGAACGGCTGAATGTGAAGAGGCAGGCGTGGGCTGGGATTGCCCAACTATGAGTCTGGCAAACTGGTGAAATTGCCTGTGGTCTGATGGAAAATTCCTGGGCAATATGTACAATAGGAGTTTCTTGAGGTCCCCTCCACATATTGATGCCAGGGATTCCTCAGCCAGCCCTGTTTAGCACCCCCACAAGTCCTCTCTTGCATAGCTCTGCTCAGGGCTTCCTCCCTCTTCCAATCCCAAATCTCCACGAAAACCATTCGAGGAACACAGCCTGGGATTCTGCAAGGGAGGCCTCAGGCATTCAGGTGCACCTCTCCCACTGAGGCTGTTGAAATCCAGGCCCATGTTCTTTCAAAGGTTTTGTGAAGGTTCTGGAACTTGGATTGTCAATCAGCAGCGCCTGCGTTTTCCATTCAGAGCCGACTGGGCCGTGTACTTACTTTTTCATCTGAAAATAGAACTCGCTCCCCTCTTCCCACCTGTGAGTGTGTTTACAGGGACCAAAACAAAATGCAACTGTAGCAAAAATCCAAGGGAAGTGCAGAGATTTATTGCAATGCCACATGGCTGACACCCATCCACCCTGGCATGTTACAGACGGGAGGGTCCCAATTCATCAACAGGGTTACTCCTGTTCATTTCAATGGTGCTACAGCGGTATGAAAGGGGAGGATGCAGTAGTGAATCTGGGTGTGTGTGTGTGAATCCGCACACTGCAGGGTGTGTGGGGAGGGCAACGTCTTTAGATATCCATCCTGCTTAAGAATTCTCTGGATATTCGTGCCTACAAACAAAAGCCTCTGCAAAGCAAATCTGAAATTCTCCTGTGAACGTGGACTGAGATCCAATGCCTCTCCCTCTGCTAAGTATTATAATTTCTAAAGCATCTGAACCCTGCCTTTCAAGCCCCAGCCTGCACATGTGCACGCACAGCTTTCTTCATGCAACCCTCCCCACCCCTTTGTGTATTTCTTTGCTAATCAGCCCCCATGCGACAGATTCCATCAATAGCAAACTGCATGTTCAAACCCCATTGAATACATGGAAAATGAAATTAGACGAAAATTCCACCACCTGAATGCATGAGCATTAGTGCACAAAAAATGCACATGCAAGTGTGCGTGTGCAGAACTGGGAGCCAGCTTGAGTCCCTGCTGGTGTTCAGACTCCCAGTATTTGCTTTATGGTCGGTGTATTTTTTTTGCAGGCAAAACATCTAGATTGATAATAAACAGCACATGGGGTCAGGCCAGGCTGAAGAAAGGAGTCTGGAAAACCTTCCTGCCTTTGACTGCAGTCAGGGCCAGGTGCTCGCACATTTGCAACTGACTAGTATCATGGAATTGGACCACTGAGTTATAAAAAAGTGTGCACCACCCAGCTAAACAGAGACCCTGGCCCAATCCCAATTCCAGAGCATTTGATGCCAAATTCTTTCTGATTTCAAAGGGACCAGCATTAGGGCCTGTGTATCTCTGGTTACAGATATCTGGAGAAGTAACTAATTGTCTGTCTGCTCGCAAGTCCCGGAGACTGACAGCTGGTCTCAGGCCTGGTCTCCACCGAAAACTTAGGTCAACTTAGCTACTTTGCTCACAGGTGTGAAAAATTCACACCCGGAAAGACGCAGTTCAGCCGACCTGAGCCACGGTATAGACACTGCAGGTCGCATTGAACAAGCTACTGCCTGTTGGTGGGGGTGGATAAACTACAGATGAAAAAACCCTTCTGTTGACGAAGCAAGTGTCTACACTATGGTGCTGTGCCGCTCTACCATCCGTAGCGTAGACAAGCCCGAAGCGATCACTCTCACACTGGCTAAGACGCTTAATCCCATCACTGGAAGCAGCCAAGACAGGAAGTGCATAGTGGAAACTGTGGGTGCAGCCTGTACATGTTGCATTCTCTTTCAGATGAGAAATTTGCATCTTAGAGGCAGGGACGCAGCGTGAAGTGTGAATGAGTGAATTGACGGGGGAGCTGTACAGATCAGAGTGAATTAGAACACACCCACTTGAGCAGCACATCGCATCCGAAGTGTTCACGTCCTCCCCCTTCACTCCAAGGACAATAAAACGATCCTAAGTTGTTTCGAACAAACATATGAGGAGCAGTTTACCATTGGCCTAAGCAGGCACAGCTCACGGCAATGACTAGTTAGGCCCCATACGATGCTATTTAAGTAAATAAATCCACCGCTTCTGACGTGGTTAATGATGACTAAGAAGTCACGATCATTCCTTTGACAAGCCCGGGAAAGGCGGGTCAGGTAAACATTGCTTAAAACTGGCCTGTTTCAAAAGGTTCTCCCTTGTCCTGGGGAATCATACGACGGGGGCGGGGGGGAATATTTTAATAGCCTGCTTCTATATGTCCAAAGTTGCTGGTTTCCAAAGGCCAGAGCCCATGTTCAGTGGCTCTACGGTCAGTCGGGAGTGGCTGCACAGCAGGCTGTTTCCCACACCTGGGATGCAGTGAGGTGTTTGCCTAAACGGTGCTCTCGGATCCCCGACGCCCATCACAGCTGTGCTGCGGTTCTGCTCTCAGGCTCTCTCGCCCACGTCGGCGATGGCGCCGCGTGCGCAGCCAGTGAGAACGTGCAGTAGGCAGCCATGGCACCAGCTGGGCAGAGCTGGGACTCACGGAACTAGCATTGGCATTCTCTCAGGAGTAGATCCTGCCCCTTTCGCAGCAGGCATGGAGAGCCCCAGATACAGCGGTATTAGTGCAGTCCTGCAACCTCTGAATGCGAGCGCAGGGGAGAGACAGGGTTTGGGAAGCTTGCGAAGACAGCGTGCACAGTGAGGCTTGGGGACAGGGGCAGGAGCAGGCCAAGGGAGGACAGTGATGGTCAGGGCCGGCTCTAGGTTTTCTGCCACCCCAAGCGACGGGGGAAAAAAAAAAAGCCAATCGGCGGCACTTCGGCGGCAGCTCAATCGCGCTGCTCCACTCTTCAGCGGCAGTTTGGCAGCGAGTCCTTCACTCCCTCTCTTCTTCTTCGGCGGCAGCTCAAAGAGGACGAGAGGGACTGAGGGACCCGCCAACGAATTCCCGCCGAAGACCCGGACGTGCCGCCCCAATAGCGGATGGAGTGCCGCCCCTTTGTACTGGCCGCCCCAAGCAGCTGCTTCCTTAGCTGGTGCCTGGAGCTGGCCCTGGTGATGGTGGACCCCTGCTCTCCAGAGATCCACCAGGGGGCTGGAGCAGAGGAGGCATAAAGAATTCCTCCTCCACATTCCCTGTGGAACACCCCGTTGCTACTGGCCCTCGGCATTGGGGGGAGGGGTATACACCGAGAACACGGGGCTGAGGGGTGTATCGTTCTCTAAGGTTAATTTAATTTTAAACTTCAGGACCGTGCAGGATGCTGTCGTCTCCATGTGACTGCAGGAAACCAGCAGCTAGGCCTACAGGTTCCCAGCGTAGAGCCAGCCACACAGGTGCTGCCAGCAGGCCTTGGGCAGTCCATGGCATATAAGCGCAGCATGCAGCATTTATAGTCACCCACCATGCAGCACATGTGTGGCCAGCCTGCAGTATATGGCATGTGAGTGCAGCACACATGTGCAGCCTGCCTACAGTGCATGGCATATGCTTGTAGCCAGCTGCCATGCAGCATCCATGTGCTGCCAGCATGCATAGCAGATGTCCACCATGGGG
The DNA here is from genome assembly GCF_002925995.2 of Terrapene triunguis. Classification (NCBI taxonomy): domain Eukaryota; kingdom Metazoa; phylum Chordata; order Testudines; family Emydidae; genus Terrapene; species Terrapene triunguis. The sequence goes on from NW_020664543.1 coordinate 15,923,409, forward strand.
TATTAATGAAAGGCAAAAACTCAGCAGACTATGGACAGATTCGACCCTGGCATGGCTCTGGGTCAACCACACAGAACAGACAGCATGTCTACACTGTACCGTCGCACACTGGAGACCTACAACAAGCATGTCACATCCGGTGTTCACATGCAGTGGACATATTGCATATGTGGGGCCAAAACTTGCCCAAGTTTCATCCACTTGGCATGAGAGATCCGGGCCTAGGCACCACTTAAGTCCCACAGATACCCTCAAAATAGAGCTCCCGTGGGACCCAGCTGTAAGAGGTGCAGAGGCTGTGTCCAGGCCCCCTGCACAGGGATGAATCTTCTCCTGGTCCCTCCTCTCTAAGCTGGTCTCCGCTCCACACCGTCACGTCCTTCACATTAAATCATTCAGCACCCAGCCTTGTTCCCATCGAAGTCAACGGGAGTTTTGCCATTGACTCTAATGGGAGCCGGAGCCGGCCCATACCATAAACTTCATTCAAGTTTTCCCCTCACAGAAACACTGTTGCTTTCGTTGTGCACTGGCAGGAGCTTTCAGAATGCAGGGACAACGGTCCCCAACTGTCCCTCCTCCACCCTCAGCACAGGGGCAAACACTGAAGTGGCAGGATATTTACAGGTTAACAACTATGACAGAACAGGTAGTGGCGGGATGTTTATAAGACAAGTGCCAGGGGATGGACATTTAGTAACAGGGCAAGTGGCATTACAGCCTGTGCCATGTATTTACTGGGAGAGCGTCTTGGTTATTTGCAAGGTTGGTGGCAGGCAATGGGTCACGTTACATAGCAAGCATGTGATGATTTCTGATACCTGCATCAAGTCACAGATGCCACTGGCCAAGTGTAATGACAAAACAATGTTGGGAGCACGCAAGGAAGTAGCTACGGGGCATTAATCAAGTAAACCCTATGTAATTACTAACCCAGTTAGGAGGACTTACACAATAATTGTGCCATGTGATCTGTCTAGTATTGGTTACATTGACACTTAGTTCTCTCAACACAGCCTACTGAAACCTGCTGTCCCTCACCCCAGTGGACACACAAAGGTGTGAGTGAGCAGAGAATTGAAATCAAGCTGCATCATAGCGTCTTTACTGCTCAGCCCTTCCTTGACTACGAAATGCTACCTGCCGCCTGCACTCTGGACTTTGGTTTGTCTTCTTGTGCTAGGTCCGTCCAAAGCACCTCCAGCACTCTAAGGCAAGAACAACAGTCCTCTCTTTCTCTCTCACTCTCTCTCAATGCTAGCTCCAAATGATGATCAAACCGGCACCAGAGCCATGGAGAGGATGAAAATGAAAAGCATGCAGCTAGGTTAAATGCAGCAGGCACAAGTGCATGAGACTGAATCAAGGAATGGTGACAATAGTGCAAGAACCTAGATGCAAGCCAGGAGGATTATAGGGTGGGGTTTTCCAGTCGGTTTTCTAGACATCTGTCTCCCCAGCTTTGGAATCATTTGTAACCCTTCATAGCATTCCCTTGCGTTTGTACAGCTCCACAGATCCAGGGATCTCAAGGTGCTTTATGCAAGGCCTCACAACAGGGACTTTTACAGACGGTGGAAATGAAGGCATACAGGAGCGGAGGAGTCCACCCAAGGTCACACAGTGAGTCAGTGGCAGAGCTAAGAATCGAACCTGGCTTTGACGTTCAGTCTTGTGCCTTATCTACAGGCCACCTGTCCTCCGCAAATCACTCAGCACTATCACCTCCCTCCCTCCCTCCCTCTCAAAGCCCTTCCTCCTCACCGACAAAAGAAAACAAAGGGCTGGGAAGTTTAGATGATATTAGCTGGGGCCGGCGCCCTTTGCCTGATCCCCAATCTGAGGCCCAGGCGCTCAGGGAAGCAAAGACCTGCACAGAGGAAAGAGCAGTTCTGATCAGAGAGGCCTGTGTGTGCACCGGATGAGGAAACGACAGAACAACAGATTCTTTTCTCATGACTCCGGGAGCATGGGCACTGCCCTGCTGTAGGAAAGACAACAGTCACCAAAAGTGTGTAGCCCCTGGCTTAGAAACAATCGCTCTGATTAAGCCTCTCTTGCCAACTCCAGTCTGAGCACAGCTGCAAGAAGCCCATGCTGGATCAAGCACTGTGTGAAGGGGTTGGGAGAGGGGAGGCAGCTACTCTGGTGCTCAATCCCCTCCCTGCCTGCCCCACAAACCCTGATTTGACATCTAGAGGGACCAGTCCTTACTTGTCATGGAGCTCAGGCTTTGCTCACATGAGGGCAGCACTAGTCGTTTGCTAGGGGGCTTCCCAAGGGCCACCGCCAAAGTGCACAGAATAGAGCAGACTGTAGCCTACCCTCCTCTTCGGTACTAAGGTGCAGCCTATGAAGACTACAGCTCAAAGCATGCAGCATTCCAAGTAGCTACTTAGGGCCCGTAGTGAGCCACAGCTCTCCACCGAGGAGGACAATGGGTGGGCCGTGGGGGTAGGGTGACCAGACAGCAAGTGTGAAAAACTGGGACAGGGGATGGGAGTAATAGAAGCCTATATAAGAAAAAGACCCAAAAATCGGGACTGTCCCTATAAAATCTGGACATCTGGTCACCCTACATGGGGGAGAACTTTGGGCTGCATTCTGCTCTGGTGCTTTTCACTCAAACAAGTCACCGGTTTCAAAGACTCCCCTTTGCGCACATGAGGTGCGTTGGGCTCTGTGAGACAAAGGACAGTGCAAGATCCCCGGGGTTGAAATGAGCCGATGTCAAACTGGCTTATGCAGAAGATCTGGTATTTGCAAAATCTACTCAGGCAAAGCTAGCAGCAGCGAGGGGAGGATTTGCAAAGGCCAGGGACGAATTGTTTTCACGACTGACCGTGCTGCCCACCTCCGCCTTCTACCAGTGCTGCTGCGTGGAACCGCCCTGGGTCCTGTTTGCCGCAGGCACCGCACAAAAAGCTCCCTGTTCCTATCGCCGCGACGCATGTACACAGCCTCCTCTCTGTTCTGCTCACTCTTTATTGCCTGGCTTCCGTCCGCGAGCGCTGCTTTCCTGCCATCGCAGTCACTGTAACGGAGCCGGCTGCTCAGCCGATCGCCGGCGCATGGAAAGGTCCAGCTGAAGCTCTAGGGTTTCTTTCTCCTGCGTGGGAGAATCCTCTCTTCCCTCCTCAGGGAAAAGTGTTGAGGTTGATAGATGGGTCAGGTCCACCCGGGACAGTCGACCCTCTGATGACACGGGCCTGTCCTTTAGTGACCTAGCTGTACCTACAGGGAAACATTGCAGACGATTTAACTGACGGATTATCCAGCTGTCTGATTTTCCGTGCCTCCTGGGCCATGTCTCTGTTTCTGCACTCATCACCCATCCATCCTGCCTTCCCCATCCCTCATTTCCTGATCCTTCCCCATCCAGCCTCTTTTCCATCCATTATTACATTCAGCCACCCTTCATTTGCCTACCCTGCTTCTATCCTTCAACTATCAGTTGTTATGCCTCTGTCCACCCATTCATCGACATGCTTTTCTACAAATCCATCCATCTCCCCTACCTTCCACCATGTCCTAAGCCTGCTCCTGACATCCACTCCATGTTTGTTTATTGAGACCCCGCTGAAGAGCAAATTAAGTGTGGGGCTTCAGTGAAGCAGAGAATTTGTCCCTCTGAGTGAAGTTCACCCCAATGCAATCTGTTATTTCACATATCTATTGATGGATCTTTTCCTCCAGCCTTGCTGCTTTCAATCCATTTGTCCAGTCAAACTTTTTGCCTTCTTTCTTTCCATACCCAATTCTACCAAGCTAAACACGTGCTCTTCCTGCTGAAGGCATGTACGTTGTCAAATGCTGTGTGTCTCTGTTTTAATGGTGGGAGGGGAATATTGCTCTCAGCTGTGCTGAGAGGTTCTGTGCTTTCCCAGCAAGCTTTTCACTCAGGCCAGATTCTATTACAGTTGTTCTAGCTGATTGTGTTTTAAATCACGGCTCAGATCACATGGTTCTGCAGCATCACGCAGCTCACCCTTCCCAAAACGAACAGATGGATGGGCTGACACAGGGATTGCCAACAGATCCTAAATCCATCCATCATCAGGGTGTTTTTATGAAGGACACCGCTGAGCGCTAGTTTAGAAGAGTCTGCAATGTTGGTCGTTTTCTCCCCAGCACCAGTACGAAGCTTGGAATCAAGAACACGTCTTTCCTTCTTGCTTTGGGCCGCAGGCTGCTCTCAGCCACACGGCGCTGAGGGGATGGCAGAAAAGGCCCTGCATCTGGGGCGGGGAGCGCTGCTACTTTCCTCCACGGCCCATCTCTCTAGCTCCCATGTGTGGCCCTTTTCAGGGTGGATGGAACCAGAGAGCAGCTTCCCCTCCAGTCTGAGTGGATTGAATCAGCAGCATTTCCCCTTCTACGCAGCGAGTATCTCCACTGGGTGGGGTGCTGGAGCAACTGCCTGTGGGGAGGAGGAGGAGCAGCGCCGGGCACTGGGGAGGTTCCCACCTGCAGATCTCAGGTGGGGGGGGGGGTTGAAACACCTGCATGGGGCTGGGCAACCCAGCCACATCCCTGATGGAACGGCAGGGAGGAAGCTTTGCATGTGGCTGTTCCTTGTCCCTCCGTGGGTTTTCCCCACGGATGGAGCAAGGGCCCCAGTGATTCCCCCCCCCAGCTTACCCCCTCCCCCCGATTGGTTTACAGAGCCTGTCGGTGTCCCAGGGGTGCTTTTATTTCCTTGTCGGCTTTTGTCATCGCTGATGTCCTGACAAACAGCCTCAGCGCTGTGATGGGAAGCGGGTTTGTTCTTTAACTCATGCCCCCTCTGCTGGCTGCCTCTGCAGCAGCTGGGCACAAATACTCCTGTGCTAACCGTGGTTAGTGGGGACTCCAGAGGCAGACTGGTGTGTCTTGTCCCTCGGGAGGGGGGAAGCCTCCTTGAACCCTCCTCACCTCAGCACTTCCACAGCGCCTGGCATAACCTACCCCAGCTCCAGGGGGGGGAATCTCTGCTAGGAACACAGGGAACGAGACAGAGGATTCCGCTAGGAGCCTCTCAGTAGCACATGCTCATCAGACAGTAAATTCTCAGGGGGCTCCAGCTCCCATCTAGACCCAAGCGAGGTACCTGAATTGCTGGGGGAAGACAGTTTGGCGCTGTGCGGGCGTGCCGGGAGGCCAGCTGTGTCCATCAGGGTCGGCTGCCGTTGTGATGAAGACCGGGAGAGCTTGGGTTTGGACTTCAAAGGACCTGGTGGGAAGCATAAGGGTAAGTGGAGGCTTTCAACAATTCTTGGAGCCATGTGGAGCCATGAGATAATGGTGGCTCAGCTACCGCAGAGGATTGCCCATGGGAGCGCTGCGCAGATCTGAGATGGGTGTTAGCCTTAGACATTCTGGGCTACATGCATCCCTGATAGAATCTCCTGGACCTGGTGGAACTCCATTCAAGTCAGTGACCTGAGAATCTGCTGTCCAAGGACCTTTCACGGTGGAGTCTCTGTGGGACCCCATTGCGTGTGGCCACACAGCGGGAAGCCACCCAAAGACCAGGAAGCTGGGATGAGTGGAAAATAGCAGATCGCAGTGTATGTCACCAAGTGCAGTGTACCTTGCAGAGAAGTGTATAGGAGAAGTAACACAATGCCTCGTGGGGAGTTTACTAGCACTCAGTGCTAGGGAGCAGCTACTTGAGAGGGGGCTGCATTCCCTGCTCACCTGGAATCAGTGCTGCAATACTGCTGGGTGCTGTTACAGTGTCCTCTAACCCAGGATCTCAAAGCTCTTTACATACATTAATGAGGAAACGTTATTATCCCCATTTTACAAATGAGGAAACTGAGGCAGCGAGCATGCAATTTCCCCAGCCCATGGCAGAGGCAGGAAAAGATCCCAGGGTTCTTGCCCCTTCATTTCCTTGGGGAAAGGTTTGACCTGATGCGTTTGCTGAGCACCCTTGGGTGCTCTCCTTATTCCTGGGGTTTAGCATGCAGATCTGAACATGCACACACTGCTCTGCCCTGCCAAAACCGCCGCCCGCCTCGGGCACGTTGTTATGTAACTGGCAAAGTCTACAGGAGAACAGATGAGCTACCAGGACTGTAAGGGAAGGACAAGTTCATTCAAGCTGCTGCTGTCACCTGGCAGTGATTCCAAGAGAGGAATGATGCACACAAGTGCCAGACGGGACGCTTGACTGTTGACCCAGTTTTCTCCCATTTTTGATTGGCTCAGTTGCATGCTCTGGTGTGGTGCCCTGGCTACCGGTGGGGATCCCCAGCACCCCATGAGCCCCATTGGCTGCTCTCTGACCCCTCCCCTCCCAGTGTCCCATTGGCTGCTCCCCCTTACTCAGTGGCAGGACACCACTGCCCTACGCATTCTTGCATAGGCTGAAGTTTGGCCTATCTCTGCAGAATTTGGGAGCCATTCCCATGGCAGCCAACAGGGGGCAATAGGGGCACATTCTTCAAGTCTTGCCTCTAGCCTTGGTGGGCTGTGTTTGTGTGGAGGGGGCAACATTTCAGTCATGGGCTAGGGCTAGTTCCATCCTGGGTCCAAGGGGGGCGTGGAAGCTATAGCCGGTGCCCTTTGTCTAGAGCAGGGGTAGGCAACCTATGGCATGCGTGCCGAAGGCGGCACGCGAGCTGATTTTCAGTGGCACTCACACTGCCCAGGTCCTGGCCACGGGTCCGGGGGACTCTGCATTTTAATTTAATTTTAAATGAAGCTTCTTAAACATTTTAAAAACCTTATTTACTTTACATACAACAATAGTTTAGTTATACATTATAGACTTATAGAAAGAGACCTTCTAAAAACGTTAAAATGTATGACTGGCACGCGAAACCTTAAGTTAGAGTGAATAAATGAAGTCTCGGCACACCACTTCTGAAAGGTTGCCGACCCTTGAGCCAACGGTTAGGTCTGAGACGAGCAGTGCGCTGAAGCAGGCTCCGAGGGAGCTGATACCTCCCATTTCCCAAGCTATTGTTTTAAGGATACCGGATTTACAGGGGTTGGGGAGAGGGCCGGCGGTCATGTGAGCAGCAGATTCCATTCAAGGAATCAAGATGAAGGACAATCCCGTGGTTCGGGTGCTAGCCTGGGACAAATCCCGCCACAGACTTCCTGTGTGACCTTGGGCAAGTCACTCTGTGTGCCTCAGTTCCCATCTGTACAATGGGGATAACAGCACAGCCCTGCCTCACAGTGTGGTTGAGGAGGATAGAAATACATTAAAGATTGTCAGGTGCTCGGATACCGAGGTGCTGGAGGCCGATATAATTACCTAATATAGCTAGATAAAGGCCTCCCATCATACAGTGGCCCTTTTCAGGGTGCCACGTGGACAGCAGATCCGTTTTGGAGAAACAGACGAAAGAGGGAACACCCTTCTCTTCTCTAAAACCCACATTCCTCAGTTTCTGTCTGGCCAGCATGATAAAGAAACAGTTGCAGTCCATCAACAACATGCAGGAGGCAAACAAAGGATCCCCAAAGAAAACATACAGGGGATCCGAGACTTACCATCCTTGGCTGAAATTGATGGGAGCCGAGTGTCCATCCGCCCTTTGTAGATGTGTCCATCCAGGCCCAGGATATCCACCTCTTCATGCTAGGAAGGAAACGCAAAGACAGAACTGGTGTTGGTGCCAGTGGTTAAAGTCAGACTTGGGGACAGAGTTCTTTTTAAATGCCCAGCGTTTTTAAAAGAAAACAACAGTGAAAACCCCTGGGAATGAGCTGAATGGCATTGGCCAGGGGGGTTCGACACAGACCAGTGACTCGGTAAGAACAGCATAGCTGGGGTCCCCTGGCTACTGCCTCTCAGTGGCTTCAGATCAATCTGCTCAGTTTGCAAGTAAACCACTAGCTTCTCTAACCGCTCGCCCTCCAAACTCAACTTGGGATCTGAGAGTCAAGCTGGGTTCTTTCCATCCTCGGTCAGAACTTGGTTAACAGGTGTGCTGATGAGACAAAAGAGAATCCAGCTCATGCTCCCAGAGCTGTGCTGGCTCTCCAGGGCTAACAACAGTAACAACCTGTTTCAGTCACTAAAGTCAGCAGTGGCTGTTTGTATGTAGTCACTGTCCAGAGCGGGACCACACATATCAGTCCCATCCTCTGTGTACGGATGGTCTTCACAGTCACGACACTGGTATTAGAGAGAGGGTGACAGTGACTCCCATAGTTCCACACAAACCCTGATCTGTTCTCTGAGAGGAGTCCTGCCACGGAAGAGCAAACAATATTCTACCAAAAAGTGAACGGGCATCAGAGATATCAGGGTCTGAAATGTACATTAAAGGAAATTACATCCAGGTGGCCAGATTCTAGTCTCGGATCTGAAAAGGCTACTGGAATTATTCTGGATTTACACTGCTAAAATTGAGACCTGGGGACTCAAGAGTTCCTAAACCACTTAGGAGCCGACATCATGTTGATTGTCAGGGGGCCTTGGGCTCCGAACTCACTGCTAACTCACCTAGGCATGTTTGAGAAGGTTATCCTAGATCTACTGCTTCAATCTTGCTGTCTCCACAAAGCAACGTGTGGCATATTGGAAAGGGGCTGTTAATATTTCATTGTAAAGACGCAGGGACAAAACCTTTCCCCTTGGCAGGAGGAAGGGAGGGGAAATGTCCCATGACAGATACTACTGGTTTATTCTTAATTCTGGAAGATGCTCAAATATCTTAGGGATGGGCACAATACGGGCACCTAAACAGAATGGATTTGGCTCCAACCCCAGAGGGTTATTAGCATTTCTAACCTCCATTCAGGCAAAGAAGAATACCTGTTCCAGACCCCCACGCAGCAGCAGAGTGAACGGGTTCAACACCCTGCAGTCACCTCCTTTCCCTTCCGCAATGGTCTAACGTATTTACTAGAAAACACCAGTATCACTCGGGAATGCTGCCCTGCGCCGACCCCTCTGTACCTAGGGCACCGTCCACATTAAGGAAATCCACACGTGCGCTGCTACATCAAGGGAGTTATGCCAGTATCAAGCCCGAGTGTGGATGTGCTCCACCGATGCAGAGTGGGCTTTGCACCTGCGGTAAAGTACGTCACTGAATGATGGGATCAAGCTATGTGCCCAGCTTTGCATCAGTGCAGTGTCGCTAACTGATGTAACCACACTGAGATAGTAGGAATTTTCTTAATGCAGGCCGCTACTCCGCCCATTAATTCCTCCCTGCCCCTCCAAGCCACGTCCCTTCTCCATCTCTGCCATTGTCACACCATCCTCATCCCATCACCTTGTCTCACTCTCTTACTCCCATTCTCAATTTTCAGAGCCCTGGATAGTCCATCTCTCCCCCCCCCCAATTCTCTATCGCTGTTACCCCGTCCCCCTAGCCCAACCTCGCACTGTTTCCCCCTCCCCCTCCATTACACTGCTCTGTTCGCTCAGATCTGGCAGGGACAGACCAGGGGAGGTGGAGTGGGGGTGAGGAGGCTCCGATGCGCATTCCCAGGGCTGAGCCGGTTCTGACTGACAGCAGTGCGCAGAACCAGGCATGTCAGCACACTGTACAGGGCCTGAGGGGGGCTGTAGGCACCTGGGAACGCCCTGACTTTGTGTCCCTTTTGGAACAGGCCCCAACCCCATGTCTGGGGTGTTTCCAATCACGCCTTTCTTTCTCTGCCCCCACCCGCCCCAGGGAATTAATTGTGGGCTTGTATGTGAACTATTAATAGGGGATATAGCCCTGAGATTTGTTTCCCAGGGACTGAGACTTCTCTGACCACCTTGGACTCTACGGGGTGGCCAGGCCTGTGAGGGAAAAGGTCTCCTGAAAAGCCACAGGTGCAATAAGAAAAACAACCCCTAGCTCTTACATAGCACTTTTCAATCAATAGCTCTCAAAGCACTCCACAGGATCATTGCCCCCATTTTACAGATAGGGAAACCGAGGCACAGGGAAGTAACGTGACTTGCCCAAGGACCCCCTGAACCCGGGACAGAACCTAGCTCTCCTGAGTCCCAGTCCACTGTTCTCGCCACTTGGCCAGTCACGATGACAGGCCTGGCAAGGGCCTTTGTGCAAAGCGCTGGAGGCAAAGGCACTGCAGAGGGGTGAGGTATCTGGGAGGCAGGTGCATCTCAACGGGCAGCTGGGGAGATGTGGAAGCAGGGTTCGTGGGGGGCAGAGGAGAGGGAGTGTACTGCTTCCTGCTTCACTCTCAGTGCTGCCATCTTTGCCAAAGGGGATCATCCGAACCGTCTAGTCTGACCTCTGTGGACCTCCCCGGTCAGGAGCGGGTGGAGCTGGGAATGAGAGGCAGAAGCTGGAGCATCTGCTCTCCCTGACTCGTTGGGGGTTATTCTGCACCCAAGATTGGGGTAGGGAAGGGTGGAATTTCTTTAGAAACTGCTAGAGAAGCTAGAAAACAAGCTGTGGTGCTCAGAGTCTCTGGGCGCTAGGGGTTCTGGAGAGTCCAGATACTCCAAGCCCCTCTGTATTCAGGAGGAACTCGGTTAGGAACAAACAGCTGGATTCTCAACTACTCCTGTCCCGTACTTGGGGCAGGGATTTGGGGGATAATGTGGCTTCATGTTCCCCTTATTCTGAGGCTATTGCTGGGTCTGCCTGGTCCCCAGTATAAACTAGAGCAGCCTCAGGGCTCCTCTGACTTCTACTTCCCACCGCCCCTGGGAAACCAAGAGCAGACAGTGTGGTGTACCCCAGGCAAGCCTGACACACTCCTCTTGTCAGTGTAGAAACTTCACACCAGCTCTGCACCAGCCAGAAGGCCTCCTGCTCCAGGGAATTCTATGGGGGTGTTTCCAGCCTGTGTAAGGCCCTTTTACAGTACCAGTGCAGTGCGCGCGCGCGCGCACACACACACACACACACACACACACACGCTTTCATGCAGCTGAGACCTGGCCCAAAGAGTTTCCTTCCCCCAACATTTCCTGCATTCCTGGAAAAGCTGGTGATTAAAAAGGCCCGACTAATTCTCACCCTTACCAGCCCTAACCACCGTTTCTCGTCCAACAGCTGCAGATACACACAGGGCCCTGGCTAAAGGAAGATTTCTAAAAAGCCTTACATTGCCAGATGATTCAAAAGTTAAATTCCCCAGTGGAAACCACAACAGCCTGTTTTGGTCAAGTCAGAGACTTTTCCACTGTGATTAGCAACACTGGTAGCAAAAGCCGGGTTGCTGTGGTTTAAGTAGTGTTTCCTTTAGACCTGCTCTGAGCAGGGTAAGATGACCTGGGACTTAAAATTCCGGCAGCAGCCCCATCTATGGCTCAACATTACGGCTACCATGGAGCTGAAGTGGTGTTAGCAACCGAGGGTCGTCTTTGCAACACGTCCCGAGCGTAGTCAAGGCTTATGAAGAAGATACATTTTATTGATTCAAAATTATTAGCATCTTGTATACAAGATCCAGACTGGCTCTGGGGCAATCTGACCGGGATTGTATCTAGGAATAGAACTGTTTTTCTTGTGATCCAACAGCGGGAACTGAGGTGGAGGGGCCAGCCCCATGTCCCAGACACACTCCGGGTCTGGTTCTCCCTTGCCTTGCATATCCCTGGAGCCCAGTGCAAAGCAAGAGCGTAGCGCACTTCTGTCGTGACCAGGTATTGTTTTACACCCACTTTGCACTGGTGTCAATGGTCACACGAGGCGTGGGCCGGTGGAGAGTCAGGCCAACTGTGTTCTTGGTCTTTCTCCCTCCCCGCCATCCCAGTCCCTGATACCTTCATCACTGTCAGCATGGCAGTCTCCTCGGGATGCACCGGCATACACTGGGCGATTTGCTGCAGCCGTGTGTAGCGCCTGTAGGGGTAGGTAAGGGTGTGGCTGCCGCCGCAGCGCCGAGGCATGGACAGGTAACCGTATTCCGCCATCTCCGCCATCTTGTCACTGTGGGACAGTGAACAGCAACGCTGCAAACTCAGCCAGGTAAACAGCAGAAAGCCTCCCCGACAGCCCAGCTCCAGCGCACACTGCAAAACCGAGCTGGCTTCTGGAAACCAGGCTTTCTATCTTCGTAAGTCACCATAGAAACAAAAGCCTCCTGCTGCCACGCCCCTGTGTTACCAGTGACCTGTGATGGGGAAGTAACTGGGTGTGTGGCCTTTATTGCGGCTTTAAGAGGGACAAAGAAAGCCTGGAAGGGGTATGGCTCTTAAAAAACATCCTGCATGTTTGTAAACTAGACATTGCTAGCTTGCCTATCCTGTTTTTCCTGTGGACAACTGGAGACCTGGTGAGATCCTGACAGCTGAGACACCATGAAACTGACGCTTGATTGGTGAGAGGGGAAGTGACTTTTGTGCAGCCTGTTTAGAACGACGGGCACATTTTTGTTAGCATCCATTTAACTCAAATCCTGACAAACACTTGGGGGAAAAGTGGTCTTTGTTAAAGTCTCAACACCTTTCTCTCAGCCCCTCATTTATGTGCTGAGAAAGCTCCCAGATCCCAAACAAGTCCCTCCAACAAAACCAGGGACTTGACATTCCTGATCTTTCTAAGGAGAAAGAACAAACAAACAAAAAAATCTTTTCAGGGACTAGCTTCTCCTTGCAGGTCACCTTCAAAGGATGTTGAAAGTGACCCCTTCCAGGGATGCTACCATGAGCGTAGCTCTCCTGGCTGCTACTGCTGGAGCCCCACGCATGGACACTGAGCTAGCTGTGAACTCCATGAAGACCACAGGGACAAGGAAAAGAAGAGACAGGAGAGGGAGCTGAGGAAGGGACAAGGAGCCTTGAGGTGGGAGGGACAACCTTCTAGTAGCAGGAAATTCTTGCAGTTGCCTGTGCATCCATACAGTAACACGGTAGCAGTGGGGAGAGGGGCCTGACACAGCTGGGATTCAAGGCCTGGGTATTAGGCAAAGAGAAACACTCACCCCTCAGGACAACCCATTGGACTCTTTGGGTCTCCTCTTATTCTCCTCTGACCTATAGAGAGGGGCCCAAGTTGCCAAGCTGGATCCAAATTCAAAACTTTCTCCAAAGTCTGGATCCAGGTTTTCGGCTCAGCCTGCTGGAGATGGGGCTGGATCCGAACGGCTCCAGAATCCAGTGAGTTCAGGTCTGGATTTGGGAGCATCATCTCTACGATTTGGGGCTCACAGCAGTGAGGGACAAACCCTCTGGCTGGAGCCAGACGCAACATGGGCAGGTGCCAAACAAGCTCCTCCCACACACACTTCACTGCAGACCTGGGCATCTCCCAAGCACACCCCACCAGTCATTCCACACTACGGGGAGGGCTCAGTCCTGAGACATGCTCTGCACCCTCAGCTCCCATTATTTTAAATGGGAATTGGGGACTCATCAGCCCCTCCCAGGATCAGGCCCTTTGCGAGGGACCCCATGTGCAGATGGGATGAACTCAGACTCATTTTCATTTGTGCCAGAATAACCCAGGGCGGGGTCTCCGGAGGAGAAAGGCCCATTTCCCCAAGCCAGGGAGTCACCATCACTCCAGCACTGGGGTCTGTGAGATTTGCTCATCGTCAGGCTGCTGAACCACAGACAAAGGGAAACCTACACACACCGAGAAGTCCCACAGAGCGATGTGCAGAGCGGGGCGCAGCCTGGGGACACCCCCAGCTCACAGGCCCAGGCTCAGTCCCCAATCTGGGTTGAAAGCGCAAACCACATGGCAAACCCCAAAGGACGTGACAGACACACAAATCCAGGGGCCCAGCAGCAGAGGAGGCTGGAGTCTGAGGCCCGCCTTACTGATGGTAACTGACGTTGTGTGCTTGGCCTGTGGTGCATCCCATTAGAGGGGGCTGTCTGCCGTAGCGCGGGTCTAATGATCAGCGCTGTCAATCCGGAGTGGGGGTAAGGGAGTGGGTCTGGGGCAGAACCTGGCCCATCTCAAATACAGCAGTTAAAAGCACCCAGGATCTCTCACAAGAGGAAGATCCATGTGAGTAGCTACCATGACAACAGATCCAGAACAGGCTTCATCACAACTGGAGCCAAACAAATATTCCCCCCCTCAAACTCTTCTGGTGTCTAAAGGCCAGTTTGACTACGAGGGGCTGTTTCTACGCCCCCCTTCCCATGCTTTATTTATTTATCTATCAACTTCCACCCTCACATGCTATCCCCTAGGATCAGACTGGACCCAGTTTGTACCATGATTAGTATGCACGTCACCTAGGATAAAAGTCTATAAGAGAGATCAACAGTCATGCTTCAGGGGCAGAAGCCAACTGCTACCCGTTCAGAATTACTTAGGAAGGAACTGTCCCTATACCAGTCCACTGGAGGGTTCTTGCAATTTCTTTTGGAGCATCTGGTACTTGCCACAGCTGGAGACAAGATACTGGACTAGCTGGACCATTGGTCTGATCCACTAGGGCAAGTCCTGTGTGCCTACGATGCCAAAGAGGGCCTGACCCCTGGCTGGTCACATAATCCTGCTTTGCTGAATAGCGAACCCTATTCTGCCCTAGGACTCTCCTGCAGTGTGGTACCCTCTCCTCGGGACGGCCTGCGGGGTACAGAGCACAGCTTGTCTGTATCTGAGAGCAGCGCTACAGAAAGGTCAAGACACTCCACCAAGGGAAGTGAGATACGTCCAGCCGTGCTCAACTAGCCAGGAAAGGGGGTGAGTCCCTCCCAACTGCCCCTCCACAGGCTCAGGCTCTATATTGCGTAATGACTGGGGCCGGGCTGATAACTGCCCATCATCTGTACGCAGCAGGTATCAGGTTGCCCTATCAGCAATCCCTGTGGTGAATGCGTATGTGCCCGAGCTCTTCGTGTGGGCAGGGATAAGAGCCCCCCTCCCCCCATCTCTCTGGCTATATACTCACTACTCAGACCTGCTCTCCTACCGTTTGTTATACTGGCTTGGGCTGAGACACTGCGACTGCATTATCTCCCTGATCATCTGACTGCTGGCCTTCGCCGAGCCCCCAAAGTGGATCTGCACCTTCTCTATGTCCATGAGCATCTTGGAGTGGATGCTGCGCAGCTTGCCAAGGCCCACGCTCTTCTCCAGCTGGAGCGCATCCAAGCGAGGGAAGGGCCTAAGCCCTAACTTCAGACTGGGGCGGAGGAGGAGATGCATTCAGAGAGGGGAAAGGAAAGGAGAAGTCATACGGTTACCCAGGGCTGGGACGCTGTTAGAGCTAATCCCCCAGCCTTGCTCACACGACTAGTCCCGTGGGCTCTAACGGGGGCTGCTCGCATGCGGAAGGGCGGTAGGATCGGGCCATTATACTGTTTGGGGAGTTGGATGAGGACCCCGAGGACAGGTGAGCCGGGCTGTACCAGCCCATTTGAGTCCTGAGAAAGGTGGCTGAAACCCCACCCCAACAGCACTGGAGACTGAAGTCCTCTAGTCATCTGCAAAGCAGTGTTAGCAGCAGAGCAGGCTTCCCTCATGCAGATGAGCCTCGGCCCTATGCAGCCGCGACCCCTCAGATCTGAGAGGGTATTCCACTCTTCAGGAGTTACTCAGCCCTTTCCCTCCCCGAGGAGACGTCAACCAAACGGGGCCACTTGTGCGGGGTTCTCTCCTGTGGATACATTCCACGGGGCTGAGATCCCGCAAAACTCATTGCACACTGGCTGAAGTGATTCGTTCTTTCTGCCACAGAAGAGTTTTGGGTTTCCCTGTTCGAGTGACGTGGGGCTGGGCATCACCCAGCAGTGAGTTTGGAGCTGTGCTCAGGCCCACAACCTGCTATCGTCACAGCTGGAGGACTTACAAAGGTTTTATTGTGCAGGGTTGTGAGGCCGAGGGGAGAAAGGGTCAGTTAACTCCTTGCAAATGTCTGCATGGCCAAAGTCTGCTCTCACTGACACCAGTGCAACCCCCAAGGAGATCAATGGGGTTGCTCCATGTAAGATCCTAGGGACATCCCCTGACCAGGACTTTCGAACAACCAAAGCAGTGGTCCCTAGAGAACCCATCCCAGAGTTTACACTGAGCCCAGCCTGTGCTGGGGCAGGACCTTGGGAGTTCAATGACTGCTGTGCAGACACTTAGGTACCTCATCTCAGTGCCTTGATTTGTAATCTGGGACATAACACATAGGTGTCCCTGAGAGCAGTACTGGCCCCTATCCAATTCACAACAGCGTGGATAAATTCTCCTCCCCCTCTCGATGACCCAGCAGGTGTATGGATTCCAGCTCTGGGCTTGGAGAGAAAGGAAGCTGCATTCATCGCAGCAGTACAAGGCTTCAGTGCATCGAAACCCAGGGCAGGAGAGTGGCCAGTCTCCCTAGGAGAAGGCAGTCAGCCCTCTGCTAGGAAGAGCAGGCCTGCAGCAGGGTGATGCCTACAGCTGCCTCATTGGGGAAAGGGGGCTGGGGGCAGGGCCGGCTCCAGCATTTCTGCCGCCTCAAGCAAAAAAAAAGAAGCCGCGATCGGCGGCGGCAGTTCAGCGGCAGGTCCTTCACTCCTAGAGGGAGTGAGGGACCTGCCGCCCCCGAATTGCCGCAGGTGCCGCCCCTCTCCCTTGGCCGCCCCAAGCACCTGCTTGTTAAGCTGGTGCCTGGAGCTGGCCCTGGTTGGGGGGAACCGTCCCCACTCTGCTAATTCCAAGACAGCCGGAAATGGAAGGCAGGCCTGGGAAGGGCCCCGCCTGGCTGGCTGGTCCAAGCTGCAGTTGTTGCTCCAACCTGGTCAACACCAGAAGCTTCTGCTAGCAGAGGAACCTCTGCGCTGCCACCACTCCCAGTGGAGATGGAGAGCTCTTCCCCCTCAACCCCCGTTCTCTGGTCCCCACCCACACGTGAAGCCCAGCAATAGGAGTAAAGGCCCCTCCCTCCCGCATGCACCGTACCTGCGGGTGTGCTGCCTGACTTGCTCCAGTTCGTAGATGGTGTAGGGCCGGATGGAGCGGTGGGATGGTAACCCCGGCACGGAGGGGACGGTCATGATGGTCCTGGTGAGTCAATAAGCAAAGGGGTCAGGGGAAGAAGAGGAGAAAATACAAACATCCCTGGTTATTAAATCCACTGCCTGGCATGTCTGGGGTTTGCCACATGTCCCCGGAGGGAGATCTCAGCCCCTCATTTGTACATGGCGCATGGTCACATGGCGCTGTAGCTGCCGTCCAGAAGGAGGCGTACGTGAAGCCTGGAGAACGAATCATGGATTGAATCGACCTCTCCCATTGCTGCTCCAGGGCCAGCGCAAGGAGAAGTTTACTGGGCCCTAAAGCATGGATGGGGGTCAGCACCAGAGAGACTCTAATCCCTGCAGTAACACCTTCATGCCCCTCTGGCAGTGTAAAGGGGTCTGAAAGTAGGCAGAAATGGCCCCTGAGAAACTCTCTTGGGCAAGGGGCCTCCCTGACCAGTGAAGAGCTGGGCTTGGGGCTCCATGCCAGCCCCGGCACGGGGTGGGGTCAGGGTCACGTTGGGGGCATGGCCAGAGTGCACTGCACTAAAGCGATTCCCGACTTCCTAGGGACCAGGGAAAAAGAGCTTAAGTTAGAGCAGCTCTTAGGCCGCTCTAATTTACACTGGGGGCTGGGCAGGACTGTGCAAGGCTCCAGAATGTGGGGAGTGCAAAAGGAATTTAAATTTATCTTTGCCCCCTGCCCCCTTCCTCACCTCACCACCCCCGGCCACAGCGCAGGAATGGAATAATTAATATCGGGCCAACTGCATCTGAAGTTTACACTCTGAAACCTGTCACTATTCTGGCGACTGTCCTTGCTTTCCCACTTCAGTGTCAATCAGATTCTAGCAGCTGATATGCCCGAGTTAAAGAGATTAAGGCTTTATCTCATTTGATCACGGCTCTTCCAAGTTTGCAGGTGCTATGAAGCATTCGTTCCGAGCACAGGGGATTGGAGATAGCACGACACAGCGAGTGTCTGACAGAAAGGGTCAGGGGAGGATGAGCTCCTGAAACCGGTTACTTTATAATCCTCCCTTTGTAGCACTTTCTGTGGACAAAGCTCTGCACAGTCATTGATTTATTAGCCTCCTAAGAGGTCAATAAAATATTATTATCCCCCATTTTACAGCCAAGAACATGGAGAGATTAAATGACTTGCCGAAGACCACATACAGAGTCAGTGGCAGAGCTGGACGGGACCCAGTTTTTCCATTTTGTGTGAAATTCCACACAATGAAACATTTTTTTCTGTTCCAAAATGGGGGGGGGGGGAAGAGATTAGAAAACTCCTGCAAAACAAAATTCCATTTTTTGTTCTGATTTGGGGGTTTTAAATTTGTATCCCTTTGTAATATAAAAGAAATTTCAAAACCAAAACGTTCCCTTCTGAAACTGTCGCCATGGAATGCTCCGACACCATCGGAACGCTTTGTATCAGGGGCTTTTTCAAACAGATTTTTTGTCAGCATCTACATCAGGGGTAGGCAACCTATGGCACGCGTGCCGAAGGCGGCACATGAGCTGATTTTCAGTGGCACTCACACTGCCCGGGTCCTGGCCACCCGTCCGGGGGCTCTGCATTTTAATTTAATTTTAAATGAAGCTCCTTAAACATTTTAAAAACCTTATTTACTTTACATACAACAATAGTTTAGTTATATATTATAGACTTATAGAAAGAGACCTTCTAAAAATGTTAAAATGTATTACTGGCACGCGAAACCTTAAATTAGAGTGAATAAATGAAGACTCGGCACACGACTTCTGAAAGGTTGCCGACCCCTGATCTACATGTTTCACTGTCCAAGAATTGGCATTTTCTGATGGAAAAATGTTCCCCTGGAAAATAGCCAACCAGCTCGACCAGTGGCAGTGCTGGGATAACAACACAGTAAGTCCTGGCTTCCAGCTCTATGCTCACACCACTGGAGCAAGGGGTTTACCCCTGGCACCCGAACCGCCCCCTTTTGTGTCCTGTGACCCCGTTGGTTTGATCTGGTAAGGTGGTTCCTGTGAGCTGTAGCCAATGAACCTAATTACTGCAGCTAGTCGCACTTGGGAGGGTTTCTGCACCATAAGGGTTAGAAACTTGCTTAAGATCCAATAGGAAGTTTGAGGGGTGCCCCCAAAAAGCAGCTTCCGAACCCACCTCGGGGACATGTCACCAGTGTTTGAATCACCATGCTAAGGCGCACAGGGGCACAGCAGTGTGAAAACGGTGTACGTGGATGTGGGGGGAGGCATGTTGTTTCCCTCCCAAACATGGGGAAAATACATCACTGCCCCTCTTCCCCCACCCTATTTCTTTCCTCATGTCACTTAATCCATGTCGCTGAACTCAAGAGACCATGAGCAGCGGCTGCCCACCAGCCCCACCTGTAAAAGGCCGCAGCACTCTGAAGAGCCACGTTTACGCCAATAAAACATTTGCATCCATGCGCTCAGGAAACACAGTCCAGTACTTACGGGCCGGGCACCACCATTTCCAGAGGCCTGTCGCAGGAAATGCAGTGGAAATGAGCCATCAGTCTTCTGTTGGGATGAAACCAGACATGGGAATCATTACAGGCTTAGGCCCAGGGGCAAACGGTTTCTTTGGCTCTGTGCTAAGGACAATAGGACTGAATAAGAAGTTACAGAGCCCCAAGCCTAGAGGACCACCGAGGAGCCACAGAGGGCGCTAAGAACGGTGACCTGGGACATGAAATATTTCTATAGCTCCATTGGGTGACCATATCGGCAATACACTGGCCAGGGAACTAATTTTATTCAAGTAACTACGTCGGTATTTCTATGTATTGAGCCAGATCCACAGCTAGTGTGAATGAGCACAGCTCCAGTGACTTCAATGGAACTACCTACACCAGCTGAGGATCTGGCCAGTTATTTGTAATATATAATGATAATAATACTCAGAGTTACTAAGATGAAAGGGGCTGTACTTGGCTTGTGAGCACTTTGGGGCAGGGACTCTTTTTGTGCTGTGTTTGTACAGTGCCTAGCACCCTGGGGTCGACTAGGCCTTTGAGGCGATACAGTAACACAAATAATAAACACCAAGGGCAAAGTGACACATTAACTCCTTCCACACCCCCTGTGAGGTGGGCCAATGTCATTATCCTCAGTGCACAGGTGGGGAAGTGACTTGCCCGAGGTCGCCTCGCAAATCAGAGGCAGGCTCAGCGATCTTGACGCCAACTCTCCTGCGCTAACCACTAGCTGTCATTGCCAGCGTGATTAAGTTTTGTCGTACACATAAACCTTGCACCTGTAACTGCTATGAAATCATTTTACACACCAGGCACTGGGTGTCACACATGTATCGATGGATACGAAATTTACACCCACGTCCACACTTATCATACACACTGGTCTTTTACACACTACACCCAGTCTGCAGTTCTATCAGCACTAAACACACCAGGAAAAATTTGCTTAAAAGCACATGTAACTTGGCACAGAACTGTGATGAAGGGGTGGAATTCGGCACCCACATAAACCTTAGGCAACCCTATTAAAGCTGTGGGGGGAAGAGGGCACAGAACTGGGACCCAGATCTGCACTTTCAGAGAGCAGGTAGCTAAGAACCCCAAACTCCAGAACAATCCTGCTCCTAATCACTCGTAACATTAATAATGCAAGGATAGGATCATGAATCAGCAACCTGTCCTGAGTTGACATGAAAGCGCAATCTCTCTTGCAGGGACTGCATGGCGGCTCTGAACCTGCCCATTTATGTAAAGATCACCCTACAGGCAAAACTGAAATCAACCACATAGGCACCCCTGCCTTCCCCCGAGAGGGTGCCTGATGCTGGGGGAAAACCTGACTCATCTTATCAGAGTTTGTTTGCTTTTATTTTCCACCCCTCCCAGTGGATCTGATGTTAGGTTCAATAAAGGAGAGAGCACACAAGTACATGTGTGGGCTGGGAAGTGGAATCTGGATGTCAGACCCTGTCTGTATCTTACAGAACACGTGGGCCATACAAAACTGTTATTGTGTCATCTGGCTAACAGGGTGCAACAGGACTCCCCAGGTTTCATTTCTCTGGCAGCCCCTGCAGTGTGTGGGCCCGTGCATCGGACCTACACACTGAGCACGAGTGCCCTCTAGTGGCCCTACATAGGGGACAACTCACAACTGGTGGCATTTCACTGTGTTGGTAAAACTCATGGGAAAGTTTCACTTCACTTCTTTCATCCTAGGATCGCCAAGCACTTTGTGAATGTTGACACCGCTTGAGGAGCAAACCCCTGTGAAGTTCTTAAGTAGATATGACACATGAGTAAACTGAGGCAGTAAGGGGCTTCCCCAGAAGACACAATGAATCTGGCCAGAGCTAGGAATAAAAGCCATGAGTCCCAATCTCCCGCTGTAATCGCTGAACCATACACCCGCCCTCACATATTCCTCCAAATGGCTCTGTCTGAAGAGGCAGCGATCTCTGTTATATAAGGGCTTTGTACTGCTGCCCACCACCATAGTATCTGATGGCCTTCCACATAAAATCAGTAGCAACACTGAAGTCCCTAGCGCACTTCAAGAGCTACCAGCTCTTAGGCTTTAAGACAGGATTTTTCAAACCTGTGTAAGGGATTTAGATGCCTGTTCATTTCCAATCCCTTAGGCAGCTTTGAAAATCTCCATCTTCATTGTTAGCAGCCTCCCTGTTCTGCAACTGAGCTTCTGCCTGCAACAGAACGACAGGAGCAAAGAAGCTGGAAACACCTTTAGGTCAGGAAAGTTGCAATAGTATGTGAATAGGCGAGCACTAGAAAAATCCTAAAGCCAGGTCTGCACACATTTTTTATACCACTATAGCTATGTTGTCTAGGAGGGTGATTTTTTTTTTTAACCGACTGTGTTATAGTACAAGCTCTAGTGTGGATGCAGTTATACCAGGATAAAGTTGCCTTATAGTTATTCCCCTTCCTGTATGGAGCAGCTGTACTGGTCTAAGCATATTTATACTGGTATAATTACATCCACACTAGGGGATTGTAGTGCTTTAACTATCCTGGCATGGTTAAAGTGGTACAACTTCTGTATGTAGATAAGCCCCAAGAGAAGTCAACCTGGCTGAGGTTATCCCAGGAAGTCAGAGAGACCAATCCCTTGGTCTACTGTGTTTTCCTAAAGCTGTAGCTGTCCATCTCCGGATGTGCTTACTTCCTAATTCCAGCAGCATCGTCCGCTTCGTACTGCGGAGAGCTCTCCTTCAGCTGTTTCCGGATGGCCTTCCAACGCTCTTCCAGCTGCTGTCTGAAGGGATCTAATTCCAGGCGGTCCAGCTGCAAGGCAATGCACAGTTCGTAAAAGCTGTGTGCGCATTTGTATGCGTGTGTACAAATGGCTCACCAATGGGTTCAAAGGCAGTGAACACCCAGGAGAAGAGAGATGCTTCCTAAAGGGAGACATGGAGGTAGAAGCAGGAGCTGTGGGATGAAGCTAGGCAAAGGAAATCATAGGCTGTCCCATCTCACCCTGGGAAGTTTCCCCTGCTATTCAGATTGGAACAGTCTCTCAAGAAAAGTGGTGGAAGCTCCATCACTTGGGTCATTTGGAATAAGATGGCAGGAAGTGTTAGGAAATGTACTGCAGAGAACCATCTTGGATTGCTGGGAGTGATCTAACACTGAATGGGGCCTTTCCATCTTTACCTCCTAAGGTTCCTAGACCCACCGAATGTCCACAGATCATCTCTAAGTGATGGGACAGCAGCAGGGCACCACTAGAACCACACGGGCAGCACATCAAACAAGGTGGGCAATTCTGCTCAGCCCATAGTCAGGGGGTGTCACAATTCAGGGCAACTACACCTGTATTTCCACTCACTGGCCCAGCCAGGGCACCTGCTCTCTGGCTTCCAGCTCCCCAGGTGTTGCTTCTCCCGCCTCTCATTCCCTTTTGACCAGGGTATTTCCAGACTGCACAGTTCCCTGCCTTCACTGTTTATTTCCCAGCACAGACAGGTTGCCCCAGGGCACCCGCTTGCTTTCTCTTCGGAGATGGTTTGGCTAACAGGTGTAATTGCTCCGGTTATGAGTACCACACAGCTCGTTCTATGCAAGCCTCTTTCATTCTTGAGGTAAAAAGCATTACAGAGAAAACATGTTAAAAACAAAGAACCTCCACGCACACTAATAAGCCTACCAGAGATCACCCCAACCCTAACATGGGCTCAGGCAGGAGCAGTCCTTCAAACCCCCACCAAGGGGCTGCCTTGTGGTTTCAAGTTCACAGCTTCAGCTCAGAACAAGCACCCAGTCTTATGGGGCCTCAGTAGGCCCAGGCCTTCCAACCCTCCCCTAACGACTGGGGCCCTCCGTGGACCAGGGGTCCTGTCCATTGGCTGGATCAGGAAGAAGGCCCTGAGCCAGTTTAAAATCAGGCTATTTACCCCAAATCCCTTTCTTTGTCTGTAGATCCCTGGAGTTTGAACTAGTACACAGCAGCCTGACCAGGGGGGTGGTTTCTCTGGGGATGTTACAACCTGAGTGAATTTGCCTAATCACTCACTGCTGGTCTCCTATTTACCCTTCCCATGGAAATACATACAATCCCACCACAACACACACACAACAACGTTTTTAATACGATGGACCCCAAAGGAATTAACTTAATTCAATGAAGTTCATTTGAGGATATTGCAGGGAACTGTCATTCTGTCACAAGGGATACATCGGTCAGTACTGGGGAATGCAGAGCCATGCGAAACAGGAAGAGAGGAAAACAAAAAGTCATGCCTGGTTTAGCACCAGCATGCTCAGCATTATCACAGAATCCCTGCCCCAAGTAGTTCCTGGTTTAAGGGCTAAATGCATAGGAGGCAGGACACCTTGGGTCACATCCCCTGCACCCTCTGTGAGGCCAGCAGCAGCTGGATGAGATCTGGCCCTGCCCGGCAGGGGTCCCAGATCTGGCTTGGTGTGTGTGACATGGCAAACTGTTCCCTGAGCACTCCTAGCATGCACGACGAAGTCCCCTTGCCCCTGGGCTCAGGGCTGGATCCATTACAGGAGGCAGAAGGAAATGAGAATTAAAAATAAAACACTGCTGGTCGGGTTCCCATGTACACCACAGCCCCTTTGCAGTGCTCTGGCAGCGTGAAAGGGCCTCGCGCGTAACTTTTGCTCACTTGAAGGCCCCAGAGTAATGTAAAGGGGCCCTAGGGAGAATAGGACCCAGGCCCTGCATGAAAACCCCAGCAGTTATAGCAGATACAGTGTTTAGAATCAGAGGGGTAGCCGTGTTAGTCTGGATCTGTAAACAGCAACAGAGAACCCTGGGGCACCTTATAGACTAACAGACGTATTGGAGCATGTGTCTGACGAAGTGGATATTCACCCACGAAAGCTTATGCTCCAATACGTCTGTTAGTCTAGAAGGTGCCACAGGACTCTTTGTTGCTGTTTACAGTGTTTAGAGCGGACCAAGCTCCTCATCCCGTCCTGCTAGAAACTGGGCCAAGTCCCTTCCCCCATTTGCCCTTCCTGTGGCTGGCAGCTGGCTAATGCACTGGGTGGGGCTGTGAGTCATGCAGAAGGCACTGGCTCCAGCTTACCTTGGAGTCCATCTCCACCAAGATTTTGTCGAGCACTTTGTGCCAGTCCTGCTCCTGCCCACTCATCTTGTTCACCAGATCCTGCATCATCTTATTCAGCTGCTCCGTGGTGGCATCAAACTGGGTGCGGCTGACTTTGCCAGCCAGGGCGATCTTGTCTGCTTTCTGGCCAGGGGGAGAAAGGAGAGTGATTGGGAGGAGGCGGAGGGAGGAAGAACCTCAGCTTGATCTGGGGCACAAGAGAGGCATTCCACCCAGCATTCCCGTTCCATGGGGCCCCACGTGAGCATACAGCTCCCCCTCTCTACTCCCCAGAAAGAGACACCTCCCTCCCTTCACAATCAAGGCTTTGGTGCTCTGAGTAAGGGCTCCATTCTTCAACTCTATCCATTTTCTTTCTCCCCCCTCCCTTTTGCCAACTTAGATCAGGCCCTTCCTCATCAAAGCAGATGCTGCCACAGCATTTTAGATGGCTGGCCTGGGTCGGCTCCTCACCGATACCCCAGGAGGACTCTAGCATGGACCCTCCTCTTGCGTACTCTGGTATGGTCAGGAGTAGCTGCAATTGGAGCTGCGGGTACTCAGCACCTCTGAAAGCTCAAGGTGTCTCATTCAGACACTGAGCAGCTGAGACACCAAAATAAGGGGCCACCACTGACAATTCCGGCTGCTGTGTAGGTAATGTAAGTGTCACGGTGTGCGCGCGACAGGGGGAGTCTCCTTAAAGTTGCATTTAGAGGCTGTAAAATGCTAAGTAAGCATGGCTAGCACCTTTCATCAGTAGATCTCACAGCAATTTACAAGGTGGGTGTCACTAGCCCCATTTAAAAGAGTCACAGAGAGGCGAAGGGACTTGCCCAAGTCCCACACAGAAGAGCCAGGAACAGATCCCAGCTCTCCAGCCTGGGATCCTAGCCAGGGGACCACACCACCTCCCACTGAATAGAGAGCCTAAACATACATCTCCTGTGCCTGTGAAAGAAACCACGTGCGTCTGTCCCACCCAAGCTGGTGCTGCACACCCTCTTACCACGTCAATTTCTGTCTCCAGATGCTCCTTGTCTGCTTTCTCCTTTTCCAACTTCTCCAGTGACTGGAAGAGAAGCTTTACAGAACACAGAAGAGGCAGAGATGAAAACCAGTCAGAGAACGGGGAGGCTGAGATTACTGCACAGTCCTTGTCATTACCCAGACCACCAGCAGCACCTGCACGTGCTCCCTAGTAGCCTGAGACCTCTTGGGGCTCAGATATCTTGAGTCATCACTAAACACAACAGCAGGGTGGTGAAGGGGGCACATCTGGGCCTAGTCAGTGTAAGAACCTGCAGACAGGAGGGCTGTCCATGTGCTATTCCCTGTCTGCCCTTTGATCCCCTCTCCAGATCTCCTCTCTCTCAAGAGGGCGCTCACCTACCAAGACTCACTGGGCGTCAGGCTCCTCGTGTTTTAATGCCTGTGGTGGGTGTCATATTTCTGGGGTCAGTCTCTGATGACAGCCTCAGCAAATCCTCGGTGTATCATAACAGGCAACTCAGTGGCATGACTCAGTCTCCTGCAGTACTTGATGTTGGACTAGGAGAGAGCGGCTCAGGGGCTAACAAGTCCAGAGCCACCTACCTATCCTCTGTGCTATGTAGAGCCTCAGATGAGTTGGGTTCTCCCAGGGCAGGAGACAGGATCCTTTGTCTCTTCTGCCCGTCCCTTTGTTTTCCTTGCTAACGAGCGTCCACGATGAGGATGCACAGTGCTAAGAGCATCCCTGATTACCAAGCAACCCAAACCCTTGATGAGTACAGGCAGCACCTTATCCTCTAGCCAGGCCCCCTGCCGTCACTTACAGAGATATCTTTCTGCTTCTGCCGATGGTCTTCTACAAGGTTCCCTGTGGTGGCATTGAGATTCTCACAGTCTCCTTGCACCTGGAGGATGGTGTTTTGGATGCGACTCAGCAGCTCTTCGTCCTGATTCAAAGGCAATGGAGGGGAAAGTGAAGCTCTGTAGCAGATAATTACTGACAGACACAAAGCCTTCGAACCACAGAGCAGGCCTGGCATGGGCAAGAGGTAGGACGCCTCATCCCTCACGTGGAGGGCTCTCTGCTACAGCTGGGAGAGCAATTCTCCAGGGCCCAGCCAGTGCTTGGCTTCACTTCTGAGGCTGCCAGCCGTCGATGTGCTTTTGGTGACACGGACACCTGCTCACTTGCACATGGAGATCTGGATCAACAGCATGCGTCACACAGGCCACTGAACAAGTCACTTACATGGCATCCATGGCAAAGATTTTCAGCCACTACTAGTCAATTCAAATGAGTGACCTCAAGGTGACAGGCTCCATAGAGAACTCTTCACCAATCCCCAGTCCCCCTTGGGCAGAATGATATATGGGGTATCCAGGACACATCCCTTCCTGCTGGACACAGTCCAGATAAAAAGTGGTTCCCAGTGGCAGTCGAGGGCCTAGAGATCTGTGCCAGAACCCACGGGTTGTACTGGAACTGGCTAAGTATGAATCTGTTTGATTCCCTGAGCTTTCCTTTTAGGAGTGATATTTACAACATGCCTAGTGCTGGCTATTGTTTTTGCAGACTCTGCTTCCAAAAGAGGGTGCATACTCCAGACATGCAAAGCCAGCACTTGTGTGTGTGCACTGTCGCTGCTCACCCTAGTCTCAGATCCGTTTGTGCAAAACGAGCCTGTGCCCACTTTTGCAGACACAATTAGCTACTGTGACTTTTAATGTGAAAGAGAAGCTGCAGCTGAATAGTTGACCCTAGGAATCATTCCAGCATCTCCTGGGACCCGGCTCAGCTAGCGGAAGGCGCCGCCATACCCTGCCATTCGGATCAGCTAGAAAATGACTGCTGAAATACGACCACGAACTTTTCAACTCCCAAAACATTTCCCATACGTTGAGCAAGTAAGGCTCACAACCCCCAGCCCCAAGACATAAGTATTTTTGTCCCCGTTTTACCAAACAGGAAACTAAGGCATGGAGAGGTTATGTGCCAAAACAGTGATAGGAAGAGAACTCAGGAGTCCTGGCCCCAATCTCACGCGCAGATCTCTAGATAGATCATAACATTGCATCAGTTCATCATAATGGGGCTCTGACACAGTGAAGAATGTTACGGTATCAGTGTCATAAGGCCACTAATGTTGTCCCACACAGGAGATCAGACACCAAGAGCGGCAGGAACGTAACTCTGCCGCCCACATCCACACAAGGACTGGGCTGGCCTCGTTCTCCTCTCTAATCTCAGGTTCATCATTAATAGCAGATGTTCTGTGGGATTTACTAATGCGACATGGGGTCACGTGGAGCCCAATTCCCCATTCGGTCACGAACTAGGGTCTTCTTCCAGCTCTGCTGGTGCTGATCTGAACGGCGTCAAGCCAGAGACGGGATAGTCCCTTTATGACACGGGTGCACGGTTGGAAGGGGAGGGAGAGAGGTGGGCTGGACTGTCTGGCTTGCAAGTTGCACATAGAACTTGTGCAACGTGTGTCTGAGGGCAGGGTGGGAATCTGCGCAAAGCTAGAGCTACAGACCGCAGAGCAAACGGAGGAATGGAACCCTTGTGATTTGCACTGGACTCAAACTGCTACGCCATTATCCCTGTTCAAATCCCTGCCTCCTCTTCTTCTGCGCCATTCTGGTGAAGCTGAGTGCTACCGGAAGAAAGTGACTGCGTTGCCCTCAGCCTGGCACAGGACAGCAGGTAATGAGCAAGCTGCATCACATGTAGAGCTCTGCTAATCATAACCTGCAGCATACTCTGCTAATCCGGTCTTGGAATCCCACACACAGCTCTACCAAGGCACCTCAGCCCCAACCTGCAGCACCCCCTGCTATGCCAGCCCCGAGGGCATACCGTTCACACAGCTCTGGCAATGCACCCAAGCCCTGACCTGCACCCCCACCTACTGCAGTCCTGGGACTTCACACAGCTCTGCCCATGTGCCTCAGTCCTGGCCTCCACCACCCCTGCTATTCCAGTTTGCAGCTTCTCTAGAGCAGAAACCACGAGCCATGCTGAACGCTGGGATGGCTTTGTAGGGCTGGGCATGAGCCCACTAGGCAGTGGGAAGACACACAAAACTCACTCTGACATGTGACCCCTAAAATCAGGATTTGAGACCAGGCCTGGAGATGAGGGATCAGGGCACCCACCCCCCAGGCCAGCCAGCAGGTGTAAACCAAGGCTAAACGAGGAGCCAGAACAACGATGGGCTTCCCAGGGAGCCGGCAGCGATCTGCTCCTGCGTAGCGTGCAGCGCAGAGGGGCTGAATTGGTCACAGTCACATGACTCCCGTGTGCAGCTCTTCCCGTGGGCTCTGCATTAGGAGCAATCAGCATGCCCTGGGCTGCCGCCTGCTCGTCCGACTCACTGCTGCACTGGGCTGTGGACCCAGATCCCAAAGTATCCAGTCTGAACCATCCCCTCACAGGGCTATTGAAATCCTCCATCCCTCGCTTCCCCCAGGTACTGCATTACATTCACAGCTTTAGCTTGGAAGTCTGGACAATAAAGCAGGGTGTTTCCCTTTGGCCGGCCTTACCTGGCTCCTCAGCTGCGGCCTCTTTGCTGGCTTGCTTTCCGCGTGCCTCGTCATGAAGCTGCTAATTAAATCCTGCAGCTGTTCGTAGCGTTTGAACAGCTGGCTAACCTGCTCGCTGACGTCTAGGCTGCAGGCCGGGCATGTGCCATGCGGCGCTGCCTCCCCAGGCTCCGGGCTAGTGGGCATGCTCATGGATAGCAAGGTGGAGGAGGAGGCCATCATGTTCTCTATGATAGATCTAAGCTTGTCTAACTGTAGGCAGGGGAGAGAAGGAGTTGGGTTTGAAACAGGCACCGCCCAGCAGAATTTCTCTGCATGCTAGGGCACCCGGGCGACAGGTGCTGAGCTCTATCAGAGAGGTGTCTCCAGCACCCCATTGCTGCTGGCCAGCAGGGATATTAGCAATGCCCGAGGCAATACATTCTGGCCAAGACTCCAAGGATTTGCCCATGCATGGATGGGCCCTAGGCTACCTTCTCCAGTTAGCAGCTGCTGAAGCAGTGCTCCCCCTAGAGGCTAGACCTAACTGCCTTGGAGTCTATCATTAAGGTCCCTATCTTGGGCCAGTCGGCACAGACTGGAGCTCTAGAAGTATTGCAGAAGATGTACTGGCTGGTACCTGAGCAAAGCATCTTATTGCTACCAGACCAAGGAGTTGGGTCTGGCTCGGTTGCATAAGGCAGCCCACTGAACTGCCCCCAGGACAAGCTAAGAAACAGCCGTGTCTCTACCCTGCTTCCCCTCAGATAGCAGAGCAACGCTTTAGCCTACAGCGAGCTTTAACAAACCTGCTGCATTCCGGGAGGCAACAGCCTGGGGATAAGCACCTCCTTGGGGCACTACCCAGGGCTGTCATCTCCTACACCAGGGGTGGGCAAACGTTTTGGCCCAAGGGCCACATCTGGGAATAGAAATTGTATGGCGGGCCATGAATGCTCACAAAATTGGGGTTGGGTTGCAGGAGGGGGTGAGGGCTCTGGTTGGGGGTGCAGGCTCCGGGGTGGGGCCAGAAAAGAGGAGTTCAGGGTGCAGGAGGGGACTCTGGGCTGGAGTGGAGGGAGTGGGGTGCGGGGGGGTGTGTGAGGGCTCCGTCTGGGGGTGAGGAGTTTGGGGTGTAGGAGGATGCTCCAGGCTGGGATCGAGGGGTTCAGAGGGAAGGAGGGGGATCAGGGTTGGGGCGTGGGGAGAGGATCGGGGTGCAGGTTCTGGGCGGCGCTTACCTCAAGCGGCTCCCGGAAGCAGCAGCATGTCCCTTCTCCAGCTCCTATGTGGAGGTGCGGCCAGGCGGTTCTGCACGCTGCCCCGTCCACAGGCACAGCCCCTGCAGTTCCCATTGGCTGTGGTTCCCGGCCAATGGGAGCTGCAGGGGCGCTGCTCGGAGCGGGGGCAGTGTGCAGAGTGGAAAACCCTGGCTGCCCCTACGCATAGGAGACGGTGGGGGGACATGCCGCTGCTTCCGGGAGCCATGTGGAGCGGCCCCCGACATTGCTCCCCGGCTGGAGTGCTGGAGCGGGGGAAGCCCCAGCCCCTGCTCCCCAGCAGGAGTTCGAGGGCCAGATTAAAATGGCTGGTGGGCCGTATCTGGCCCGCGGGCCATAGTTTGCCCACCCCGTCCTACACCAATGAAAAACGCGTCCCCAGCTCTGGAGGGAGCGTCCTGCTGAGCTCAAATGCCCCTTCCTTCCCCTGCAGGATCCAGGGAGGGAGGCAGCAGTTAGTGAGGCAAGACGCCCTTTGGAGCCCATCTAACAGCTTCAACCCACTCCACAAGGCGAGGGCACTGGCTTCAAGAGGAGGAAATCTGGAGACCTTTGTACTGAGCAATTGTCCGACATCACAGGGGAACTGGGCAAGCAGAGATACTCAGAGTTACCACTGCGCCAACCCCAAAGGGCAGCTGTTTCACAGCAAGCCAGTGAGCAGCCCGTCCTCTCGCCTCAAACCACCTGACCTGTTCCTGCAGGTAGAGGGCTGTGTCAGTCACCGACTGCTCCAGCTTGGCTTTGCCATGATCCTGCTGCTCCTTCAGCTCCTGCAGCTCTTTCTCTATGTCGTGCACTGTCGATCTGGACCACAGAGCCAACAACAGAAAGGGTCATTTGCTGAGCAGAGGTGCTGCCATGGGGCTTGGAGCACGGAGACAGGGACCAGCACCCACCCAGCACGGGCAGGTGCTAACCCTCCGCTGTGCCAAATGCAGGTCCCCTGAAGTCAGCCTTTTTAGCCTAGGGCTGAATTTGGCCCCTGCCATGGTTGCTGGGAGGTAACTCTGTGGTTTAGATACTATCAAACCACATAGCAACACACAGTCCATACAAGGAATGCAGCCGTTCTTACGGCTCTGTCCAGCTTCTTTGATGTGGGTGAGGTGGGAACGTAGAGCCAGTCTGAGGCACATGCGAAGACCAGCTGCAGGGGTCCCTCTGCTTTGAGGAGAGGCGAGGAGGGGTGAGGTCTTGCACTGTTAGACTCTCTTCCCCTTCCCAGCATTCTCCTAGGAACCCCTCCCCTCCAGCATAATGGCCCAGTGTTTCCCTCACTCCCTCTTGAAAGATGACCTGGTGAACAACAATCCACTCCCCAAACCAGCTGGATCTTGACATTCCCTCCCACCCAGTAATGGCAAACCCCTTCCCCCTAGGGTGACCAGACAGCAAATATGAAAAATCGGGACAGGGGGTGGGGAGTAATAGGAGCCTATATAAGAAAAAGACCCAAAAATCGGGACTGTCCCTATAAAATCGAGACATCTGGTCACCCTACTTCCCCCCCAACTCCTCTGCCCCGGGTGCCAAAACCCTCTCACAGCCACTTAGCAATGTACCTCCCTGCCCTGCCCAATGTCCCCCCCTAGGTGTGCTATTCAGGTTATAGATGTTGGCCTGGCACAGAGCCCTGCAAAACCTAGAATCAGGGCCTGGAGCCCTTCAGTTACTACTTCTACTTCTCTGCTTTCAAGCAAGCCCAGTGGTGTATACACAGATTTAACACAGTCCAAGTCTCTGATCGGTCCAGGAGGGATACATGGCTGCTCCCTGCAGTATATTAACCAAGTGGAACCATGGCTACTCTGCAGGTAGTTCTGTTTGACGAACCATGGCATATGGGTCACCTGTTACAAAACAGTTCTACATGCACCAAACCCTTTGGGAGGCTGGGAATGAGCCTAGCTCATTTTTAAGCCAGCCCTAGTGGGATGCGGGCTAGTTAGCACAGATGAGCCCTATAGGTTATGCAGTTCAGTCCTGCATAAGTCCTCCAGAACGTGGACCAGATGCTACAGCTCAGCCCCATCCCGGGGAATGGAATAGGGACAGCATTCTCGGTCGTGACGAACTACTTGGGACCGTGAGTAGTTAACTGTAGTTCAGTTCTGCATCAACTCAGGTCTGAACCTGGTGAGACAGAACTAGATATCACAGCTCAGGTCTACATGAGGGATTCGGATCAGAAACCTTAGATTGTATGAAAGTATAACAAACGAGGCACTGGAATCCAGCTCTACAGCATAGGTACGAATCCTCTGGAGTCTGGACCAGTATTAGAGTCCAGCTTTATTATAGAATCATAGAATATTAGGGTTGGAAGAGACCTCAGGAGGTCATCTAGTCCAATCTCCTGCTCAAAGCAGGACGAACACCAACTAAATAATGTAACCTGTCTGATAACAGGCCCCTGTTTTATCAGAGGCCAGCTCTACAGCTCGTGGGTGAATCCTGTAGGACCAAGGCTTGTTGTTGGAGCCTGTTGCATTAGCAGCAGAGATGCACACATCCACAGCTCTCTTCTCCTCTTTTTACCTGAGGTAACCTAACTGCAGGTTAATCTGACTGGATCCCTCCACTTTCTGATCTGCTTCTGTTGCCACCTCTGCTTCAAGGACATTCTGCAGCTTCCTTACCTAGAACCATGACAACCGTGAAAAGTCAGACTTCAGGCACACATCTGCCTGCAAGGACTTCCTTCAAACTGGC
Organism: Terrapene triunguis; assembly: GCF_002925995.2. Taxonomy (NCBI): domain Eukaryota; kingdom Metazoa; phylum Chordata; order Testudines; family Emydidae; genus Terrapene; species Terrapene triunguis. The sequence continues at coordinate 15,956,338 of NW_020664543.1, forward strand.
TGAATAACTTCCCACGCCCCCGGCCCCAGTGCGTGTGCTGGGTTCAAATACGGCTAAATGCAGCCCTGATGTAAGCAGATGACACTCTAATTATTTCAAAGGATTTGCATCCACTCATATCTGAATTTAGCTCAGTGTATTAAACACAAAAATGTGATACACACACACGCTCGCACACACACACTTTTTGGAGTGAATCTCAAAAAGAGGGGATCTTGGACTAACCTATTCAGTAGCTAGGAATCTGCACACTGTCCCACTCACCCAGCTGTCCTCTCCCTTCCAAAATGCCCTGAGCACAGAAAGCAACAGGGCAGTCTAGTGTACATCGTGACAGAAAATAATCCTTGGCAAGACACAGAGCAGAGGTGGGCTTGGGTAGGACTGCTGAAGAATCTGGGGCTCTCTCTGCAAGGGGGCTAGGTGGGGAGGAAGCCTGGAGCAACCTGTTCTGAGGGACACAAGGGCCAATCTCCCACCCCCTCTCCTTTCCAAGGGTTTCTCCCCCACCTCATACTGATCTTATTATTGTTCTTAATATTCTGAGCGTGCCGAGAAGCCAATGAGTTCAGGGAACCGTTGTGTTGGGCACTTTACTAAGACACTGTAAGAGAGTCTCTGCCCTTAAGAGCTCACAGTCTAAATAGACAAGCCAGACAAAGGTGGTGGGGGGGGATGAATTAACCATTGTACATGGATAATACTGGGAACAGCTTAAGGGCTGGATTCTCCAGATTAAGCAGCCCCTGGATAATTCTCCCTTTGTAGGGGGACTCTCCACCAGCGTAAAGCTGATGGAGGCAACTGTGATGCCTCCTGCACTGGCATCCCTCTTCTAATGCATGGGAAGGGAGCAGGCGTGTTAGGGCTGGCAAGGGGTCATAGCAGATCCAGGCTCAACTCCACCTGATTTTTCACTGGTGTAACGTCCTTGAGGGAATCAAGCCCTAAGTGATTTGCTTAAGGTCATAGAGGCAGTCTGTGGCAGAGTCTGAAATTGAACCCAAAGGTCTCCAAAGTCTCAGTTCAGAGTCTTAACCACACTATGAAACAAGAGGGTTGTTCACCACTAATGCCGATACCACAACTCCACAGCCTATAGCACATGTTCGGACCCTGGATGATACAGTATCAAAGTCCCTGTCTCGCACACCATCCCAGCCAACCACAGTGGATTTGTTACCATTGCTGATTCCATGGTTAGGTTACAAGACAGCACACCAGTTGCTCACCTTGGCCTTTACATCTTTCATGTCTTCTGCTGTGGCCTTCAGGGAAGACAGCTGCTCCATGAGGTCAGCAGGCATGCTGGAGAGGTTCTTAGGGACTAGACACCACCACAGAAATACAAAGGAAGCACTTAATTGATTGTGTACATAAGAACGGCCATACTGGGTCAGACCAATGGTCCATCTAGCCCAGTATCCTGTCTTCCGACAATGGCCAGTGCCACTGCCAGATGCTTCAGAGGGAATGAACAGAACAGGGCAATTATCAAGTGAGCCCTGTTGTCCAGTCCCAGCTTCTGGCTGTCAGAGATTTAGGGATACCCAGAACATGGGGTTGCGTCCTGACCATCTTGGCTAATAGCCATTGATAGAGCTATCCTCCATGAATTTATCTAATCCTTTTTGAACCCAATTATACTTGTGACCTTCACAACATTCTCTGTCAACGAGTTCCACAGCTTGACTGTGCGTTGTGTGAAGAAATACTTCCTTTTGTTTATTTTAAACCTGCTGCTTATTAATTTCATTGGGTGACCCCTGGTTCTTATGTTATGTGAAGGGGTAAATAACACTGCCCCCATTCACTTTCTCCACACTATTCGTCGCTTTATAGACCTCTATCATATCCCCCCCAGTCGTCTCTTTTCTAAGCTGACCAGTCCCCGTTTTTTTCCCTCTCCTTGTACGGAAGCTGTTCCATGCCTCAATCATATTTGTTGCCCTACTCTGTGCCTTTTTCAATTCTACTACATATTTTTGAGATGGGGCAACCAGAACTGCATGCAGTATTCAACGTGTGTGCATGCCATGGATTTATATAGTGGCATTATTATATTTTCTGTCTTATTATCTATCCCTTTCTTAATCATTCCTAACATCCTGTTAGCTTTTTTGACTGCTAGTGCACATTCAGCAGATATTTTCAGAAAACTATCACCAATGACTCCAAGATCTCTTTCTTGAGTGGTAACAGCTCATTTAGACCCCATCATTTTATATGTTTAGTTGGGATTATTTCTTCCAAAGTGCACTACTTTGTATTTACCAACACTGAATTTCATCTGCCATTTTGTTGCCCAGTAACCCAGTTTTGTGAGATCCCTTTGTAACTCTTCGCAGTCAGCTTTGGACTATCTTGAGTAATTTTGTATCATCTGCAAATTTTGCCACCTCCCTGTTTACCCCCTTTTCCTGATCATTTATGAATGTGTTAAACAGCACTGATCCCAGTAGAGAACCCTGGGGGGATGACTGCTATTTACCTCTCTCCGCTGTGAAAACTGACCATTTATTCCTACCCTTTGTTTCCTATCTTTTAACCAGTTACTGATCCAGAAGAGGACCTTCCCTCTTATCCCAAAACTGCTTACTTTGCTTGACAGCCTTGGATGAGAGACTTTGCCAAAGGCTTTCTGAACGTGCACGTACACTATATCCACTGTCATGCTTATAAATAAATCTGTTAGTCTTTAAGGTGCCACCAGACTCCTTGTTGTTTTTGTAGATACAGACTAACACGGCTACCCCCTGATACTTGTCATGCTTATTGACTCCCTCAAAAAATTCTGATCGATTGGGGAGGCATGATTTCCCTTTACAAAAGTCACTTTGACTCTTCCCCAACATATTGTGTTCATTTCTGTGTCTGATAATTCTGTTCTTTACTATAGTTTCAGCAATTTGCTGGTACTGAAGTTAGGCTTACCAGCCTATAATTGCCAGGATCACCTCTGGAACCTTTTTTAAAAATCAGTGTCACATTAGCTATCCTCTAGTCATCTGATACAGAGATTTAAGCGATAGGTCACATGCCACAGTTAATAGTTCTGCAATTTCAAATCTGAGTCCCTGCAGAACTCTTGGGTGAATACCATCTGGTCTTGGTGACTTATTTCTGTTTAATTTATCAATTTGTTCCAAAACCTCCTTATTGTCACCTAAGTCTGGGACAGTTCCTCAGATCTATCACCTTAAAGAGAATCCCATACCTTAACCAATCTCCCTCACACTCTCTGCAGTGAAGACCGATGCAAAGAACTAATTTAGCTTCTCTGCAACGACCTTGTCTTCTCTGAGTGCTCCTTTAGCACCTCTATCACCCAGTGGCAGCACTGATTGTTTGGCAGGCTTCCTGCTTCTGATATACTTAAAAACTTGCTGCTAGTTTTTGTGTCTTGCTAGTTGCTCTTCAAATTCTTTTTTGGCTTGTCTAATTATACTTTTACACTTGCTTGACTTGCCAGAGTTTTTGCTCTCTTCTATTTTCCTCAGTATGATTTGACTTCCAATTTTTAGAGGATGTATTTTTGCCTCTAACTGCCTCTTTTACTCTGTTGTTTAACCATGGTGGCATTTTTTTTTGGTCCTTGCACTGTTGTTGTTTTTTTATTTGGAGTATATACGTTTAATTTGAGCCTTTATGGTGTTTTTAAATAGTTTCCATGCAGCTTGCAGGCATTTCACTCTTGTGGCTGTTCCTTTTAATTTAATTTCCATTTAACTATTTTCCTTATTTTTGTGTAGTTCCCCTTTTTGAAGCTAAATGCTACTGTGGTGGGTTTCCTTGGAACTCCCCCCCTGTAGGAACATTAAATGTAATCACATTATGGCATTACCAAGCAGTTCAATTATATTCACATCTTGTACCAGATCCTGCGTTCCATTTAGGATTAAATCAAGAATTGCCTCTCCCTTTGTGGGTTCCAGGACTAGCTGCTCCAAGAAGTAATTATTAATGGTGTCTAGTAATTTTATCTCTGCATTCCATCCTTAGGTGACACGTTCCCCGTAAATATGAGGGACATCCTCATTATTACTGGGTTTTCTGTTTTTGTAGCATTTCACAATCACCATCACCATCACCATCATGGTCAGGTGGTTGGTAGCATATTCCTATGGCTATACTCTTACTATTCACGCATGGAATTTTTGTCCATAGAGTCTCTATGGTACAGTTTAAGCATTTAAAATGTTAGTATATTTGACTCTGCTTTCTTTCACATATAGTGCCACTCCCGCACCATCATGACTTACTCTGTCATTCCTATGTATTTTGTACCCTAGTACTACTGTGTCCCATTGATTATAATCTTTTCACCACATTTCTGTGATGCTGGTTATGTCAATATCCTCATTTAATACCAGGCACTCAAGTTCACCCACCTCAGTATTTCGACTTCTAGCATTTGTGCACAAGCACTTATAAAATGTGTCCGTATTCAGCGGTCTGCCTTTGTGTGATGTAATTGAATTGGATTCTTTTGTTTGATTGTTTCTCTTCAGTTCCTACTTTATCTGCTTCTATCCCTTTCCTCTTTACTAGGATACAGAAGACCCCTTTAATAAGTCTATGGCTTAGCTCAGAGGCAGACCCTGAAAGCAGATTACCAGCTATCGCCTCCAAACCAACACAAGCAGAGATATGAAGCTTCCCTAAGAATGGAATTGCACTCCCTGCGCCCCCATTTAGCCCCACAGCCCCCATCAGTGCCCCCCACTGGGATATTTTGTATCGTTTCAGGATGGGGGATGGAAATGCAACAAGATACTTTGAAGTGAACCAGAAAATGATCCAAATGCGATAAAAGGCCCCTTTTCAAAATGGTACCTTGGCGCGAACCCTAGACCCCCGTCAAAGTCAGGGCAAGAGTCCCAAGGCGGAATATTTATGACCGTTAAGTGTACCACTCGGGATATTTATGCCCTCAAATGACAGCCCGGTCAAAGTAAGCTGCACCCATTCCAACAAGCGCGTCTCACTGGGGAGTCAGCCCAAAGGTATGAGCAGTGTGCCAGTCACTAAGGAACCATGGGAAGGGATCCAGGCCCCAGCCAAGAGCACCACTGCTCACCCAGACACCCCTGTGGATCCAGCAGAAGGCTACAGTCAGCACCACTCTGGGAAGCCATACCCGAGGAGTGTTTGCCCAGGAAACCGCCTGCATCGCCCCCTCCCAGAAGGACGTGATGAAGACACTGGCTGATGGGGAAGCCCCTACCTGCATCCGAGAGGAATTGTCGCAGCTTGTCGAGGTCGGCGTGGCTACACTTGAATTGCTCCAGGTGGTTTATCTGCTCCTGCAAGGTGGTGCAGAGGTCGGTCAGCTGCCCGATCTGGCGCAGCGCTTCCACAGTATCCGAGTAGCGGCTGGAGGCGCTGCTGGACCCGGAGGACTCTCGCGGCGTGGATGAGGTTAGACGTTTGTCCTTCTCTTGTAAAGGTGACGCCGGGGATGTAACGGCAGAGTAAGGTCCAGGTGGAATTGCGAGCTGGGCTGCTAGAGCTGGGGGACCTGCTGTAGGTGATGTGGGCTGGAATGCTGAAGTGTCTGCTGGGGTCCCAAGGTAGCCTGCCTGGGTCCCTGGAGCTCCAGGCCAGACTCCAGGAAGCCCCACCTGGGTCGCTGGGGAACTGGGCCAGGTGCCAGGGAAGCTCGGCTGGATTCCTGGAGCACCTGCCTGGGCCCCGGCGGAGCCTGCCTGTGCCCCTGGGAACCCTGGCTGGGCCCCGGGGAAGCCTGGCTGGGCTCCTGGCTGGGCCCCAGGGAAGCCTGGCTGGGCCCCAGGGAAGCCTGCCTGGGCCCCAGGGAAGCCTGCCTGGGCTCCTGGCTGGGCCCCAGGGAAGCCTG
>NW_020664543.1:15982194-16039503 GCF_002925995.2 Terrapene triunguis
GGGGGGGGGGGCAAGCAGGGGAGAGAGTTGGGGTGCACAGCAGGCCCACTACAGTCCCAGACTGCACGCCGGGGGGACCTAGTCACATAGAGTGTTGGGGTTCTTAGGGATTAGCTTGTTTTGGCCTTGTTTTGAAATGGGATTAGCTTGATTTTTGGCTTATTGTGAAAGTCAGGGTACTTATTTACCGTGTGAAAGTTGGCAACTGTGGTCCGGGGCCACCAAGCAGGGCCAGCATTAGACTTGCTAGGGCACAGGATAGAAAGCTGAAGCCCCACCATATGGGGCTGAAGCCCAGGGCCCTGCCCCATCACCTGGGTCTGAAGCCAAAGCCTGAGCAATGTAGCTTCACGGGGGCCTCTGTGGCATGGGGCCCTAAGCAGTTGCCCTGGTTGCTAGCCCTTAACACCAGCCCTGGCTTTTATATGCAGAAAACCAGATACTGTGGCACATGTGGGCTGTGGTGTTTTTATAGCATGGTGTGTGTGTGGGGGGGGAGGGGCCCTCAAAGAAAAAGGTTGAGAACCCCTGATCTAGGCCAACATACTGTCTCCAATGGGGGGCCAGTACCAGCTGTGTCACAGGAAATAGCCATACAGTAAGGCATTAGGGATTAACTCTTCCCCCAGGGAAAGTTTCTTCCTCATCCCCAAGAGGCTGGGTTATGCCCCAAAATTTAAGTGTTTATATGTTCTTTACACATCCTGTTGGTTTTTGTTTGTTTTGTAATATTGTAACTAGGCCTGTGTACCACATAAATGTGCAGTGCTTTTTTGACTATTACTGATCTCTTGGCATTATGAGATCCTGTGGCAATGAGTCCCACAGTAATTTTGTGCTGAGTGAAGAATATACTGTATTATCAGAAAACGTGCTTTGACAGTTTCTCCATATAGGATTTACAGCACCACATCAGTATCCATCCTTCAAACTTGTGTATTTTGTCTCAAAGTATTTTCTACACTGGTAAAAATATCACTTCATCCACTGCTGCAGTAGTCAGCTCTGCACTGGAACACAGCAGCTGTCTAGCAGTGCAGATCAATTCAGGACAGGAAGTAAATGCTGTAACTGTATCCATTTGAAAGCACAGGACGTTAGTTTAGGTAAACAGATTGAAATCACCAAAATTAGAATTTGGCCAGGACAGTGATGTTTATCCATTACTCTTATGAGAGAAGCCATGGCCTCCCCCCTGGGCACTGTGAGGACTGTTAACGTAGTGTTCTGTACCAGCTCTAACTTGGCACCTGTTTTTAGGATAATGCTCCCAAACCTCAGTCAGTGGTAGTGTTCCTGTGCTTGTAACCCCAGCACAACTTTCTCCAGCATGACGGTTATTTCCATGGATGGGAATCCTCCAAGGGTAGAGGCCTGATCCTATACTACTTGAAGTCAACTAAAGTCCTACTACTGACTTCCATGAGCTTTGGCTCAGGACCTTCCCACGCAAGGCTGGACAGTGTAGTTCAGTTTCTTCAAGCAGGACTGTTTTCTTGGACAGTGAAAATGATGTATTTAGTAACGTGATGGGGGAAAATATTTTCAGAGACATTCCAACTATTTTCCTGGCTCCAATCCCACTTGTCGTCATTTTAACCTTACGACAGTCTTCCATGAGTCATCATCCCTTCAGGTTGCTAGGTAAAAGCAAAGCTGAGGGGAGAGTTGTGATAGGATGTGTGTTTTTACAACCGCTCCACCCAGGACCAAGGCAGGGAACAGTTATTCTGTGTGCACATGGATTAAATATTGATAGGAAAGGGACTTCCATTTTCAGTTTTCCCCAAGACTAGAACCCATTAGCTTCAACACCGAATGAAAGATGCACAGATGCCAGCCTCACTCACATGGAGTATTAGGAAATGAATGCAAGCCAAACATTCTGGCCCTACCGCACATGTGAGGAGCCAGCCAGATTCTAGCTTAAGTAACTCCCCTGCATAAAGGTATTACATGAAGTGCTCTTTAACTCTCATTTCCATATTGTATCAAGGCCCTCCAGGCTAAGATGGATCCCAGCTGGGTTATTACTTTAAATGCATAAAAAAAAAAAAAAGTGTCAGTGGTTTTATCAGGACAGAGCCTCAACATCCAGCAGATGTCAGCACACCACATGAAACAGAAGAGGCCTTGGCTACACTTGGGGATTCACAGTGCTGTGAAGCGCGAGTGTAGTCGCGCCGCCAGCGCTGCGAGAGCTCTCTTGCAGCGCTGTATGTACTCCACCTCTCCGAGGGGAGTAGCTTGCAGCGCTGTGAGAGAGCGTGCAGCGCTGCAGGCGCTGATTACACTGGCGCTTTACAGCGCTGCACTCGGGGGGGGGCGCGTTTTCACACCCCTGAGCGCAGCAAGTTGCAGTGCTGTACAGCGCCAGTGTAGCCAAGGCCAGAGGTGAACATCTCCCCATGACGGTCTATACGCAGTGAGGGAAAGCACTTACCCCCACTTACGAACATCCACTGTAATGTTGAGTTCTGACAGCTGCTTGCTTGCAGCCCTCCCAAAAGAGAGGGGACAGGGATACAGAGGCTTCTGTGTTTTCTGTTCTTCTAACCAGACTGGTCATCCACAGCACAGAGAGGTTGCAGAAAAGTAGAAGGGGAAACTAATCTCTTTTCTACAAATGAGACTATACTAAGGATATTTAAAAAACCAGCAAACCAACCTCACGTAGTCCTCAGTGCAGAAGTGCTTGAGCACAAAGTGAAGTTTAATGGGGAGTGTGTGTGTGTGTGTGGCAGGTGTTCTTCTCTCCAAACCCTGGGCAGGGTTATAACAGGCTGAGCCAAAAACTGCCATGTGGACGTCTCCTCTCCCACCCCTACAACCGAGATTTTGCTAGGTTCAAACATTTGATCTGAATTTCACTGTCACAGTAGGTCTATGGCCCCAGTCATGATAGTATCTGAGCACCACCCTAATGTTAATGAACTGGTTCTCACAGCAGTCACAGGTAAGGAAATCTTCATTTCAGCAAAGGGGAATGGAGACACAGAGATTCAGTATCTTGCCCAAGGTCACAAGTCTTAGCGCAGGGCCCTAAACCTCAGGATGAGCCTTCCCCTGTTTTAACCTGCTTTACGGAAGTAAAAAATAAAATGCTTTGGGGGCAGGGACCATCTAACGTGCAGTCATTAAAATAGCAGTAACTCAGGGGTTTTGGTCTGCACGTCCTCCACGCAGTAGATCTGCAGGCACAGCAAAGTCTCCTTACTGCCATTTGGTGGCTAGGCAGGCAAAGAGCTGTATTGCAGGAACAGCTGGTCATGCTCATATTGTTGCCTCATCCTCCAGTAAACCCCCCCCTCCCCCCCACTGCCATTTGTTTCATGCACCTGTGGCATCTTGTCATTAACCAAGATCATAAGAACTTTAGGACATAAGAACTCTTTACGGTGTGTAACACAACAAAACCATGGCTCCTGATTGGGGCCTCTTGGTGCAGTTTATAGAAATAAGTACCTCCCTCTGAAGAGGGTATTAATTCTGTACCTTATTGACAACAATTTGAGCATCAATATCACTCATTTATGCAGTGAACTCCATGCATCTGATGAAGTGGGTTTTAGCCCACAAAAACTTATGCCCAAATAAATTTGTTAGTCTCTAAGGTGCCACAAAGACTCCTTGTTGTTTTTGCAGATACAGACTAACACGGCTACCCCTCTGAAACTGTCATTTATCATGGTAATTTTAGCAGAAACAGGTGCTCAGGGACCATGCACAGAGCCTGTGGAGATAAAATACTGCTTCCATCACCTTCCCAAATATCTGACTCTGTTCTAGGCATCACTATTGCCATGCATTAATAAAAACTAAAATAAGCCAAGTTTCCGCTCCTGAAGTTTCAGGCTCACCACTTCCATATACTGCAGAGATGGCTGGGGAGACAAACCCAAGGCAGGCTCCTCTGCTACCGCACTCATTTAAACAAAGCCTCTTTTATAACAGGGAGAATTACTGCAGTGAGATCCTTCCCTCTTCCCCTCCATGGTCTTGGTATTTGCTTAGTCACTGAACTGGAAGTTCTCAAGGACGACCATTAGTAGGAAAGAGCAATAGCCAAGTCTCGTTCAAAAGAAAACACAGGACCCCCCCTTTAAAAACGGAAAAGGCTTAAGGCTCCTAACCCAGGTACACTAACAAATGCAGGATCATGCCGTATCAGCTTAACCTATAGCTCTACAGCAGGAGGCCCTTGGGGAGATTACACAAGCCTTAGCATCGTATAGTATAAACCATATACGTTCACCCTGAGTTATTTTTTCCTGCACATATTTATGGAAATTACTCAAAGCCACACATCTTTCCAATAGACATGCAGGTACAGGAAAGGCTTATCACTAGCAATGAAATCAAAATAAAGCTGCAGAAGTGATTGTCAACATTAGAGTGAAGTTTAACCTAGTGCAAAGAAGTTACCCTGGGCCCTTTGCACCACATAACGTCTGTATTAGAAGTTTAAGTGGCGTTTAGTCCCTGGGGTAACTAACTCTTAGGGCTTTCTCTACATGGCGAGTTAGTGCATAGCCAGCCAAGGTGTGAATCTACAGCAAGCAAGTCTCAGAGATGGGTCTACAGACTCTGGCTCATGTGATGCTCCTCAGAGCCCATGTGTCTATACAGCGATTTTTAATACCAGAGTGGGAGCCTGAGTGCATAGCCCCAGGCTCAGACTTGCTGCCGCGGGTTTCTGCTTGCCATGCTGCTGTACCATTAAAGAGCCTTGTTCTGCAATCCATTATGTATACTGAACTTTTGAATGGTCCCACTTCAAGTCAAAGGGACTATTGCTTGAGTAAACACTACTCAGTGCAAGCAAAGGGTTCAGAATCATGCCCACATGACCCAGCCAGGCTGATCTGCATGGGCGTACGTAGAGATTAAAATTAGCACCAGGAAGACGACAAACCCTGAACTGCAACTGTCTCTACTAATGCTGTTGTCACTGTAGCAGGGGTCAGTTTCCATGTCGGGCAGCTCATCCAGCATAAACATGAAGAAGTTTGATTGGTTGGAGACTCAAAACCTCGGGCAGGATTCCTTGCTCTAGGATCAAAAAGAAAAGCCATGACCGAAATAAATTATTTCAGTCATCTGACAGGCATTACACCTGCTAGCACAGATGACTTAATACAGGCACCATCTGCAAGGAGGGCAGTACAATTCTTTGCAAAGGCACAAAAGATGTAGAAAATACTTTCCACCCTACGGACTTAAAATAAGTTAGCTGGACTTTGACCCTGTAGAGGATTAGACAGCTGTGACCATGACGTTTAGTAAGGGATGGATATATATATATATATATATATATATATATATATATACACACACACACACACACACACACATGCTATGGTCTTCCTGAATTTGATCTGTTACTGAACGTTTTGCTTTGTAAGAATCGTCCCCTATTGCTCTGCACTATGATGTGCCTTAGCTCAAAGGAGCTCTAATGGCATTAGAATATCATAGGCATCAAATCCTTATGGTGATCATAAGCTTCATGTGTCACAGAGCTAAAGGCCCAAGAAAGGTGTAATGGAACCAATGCAAATAGTGATACTATGCATACTCAGCAGGCTTGTGTCTGGGCCATTGGAGTGCTTTTTGCAATAAATTTCAGAGAAACGCTCAGTTGAAAATGTAGAGTTTATTAGCATCCACTCTGGGAATTTCTCTACGGCTTTCTAACAGACACAGGCATGAGTGCTCATGTCACTTTTTCCAAAGAAATTAGCTAACAGCATAATCTAGATCAAGCAGATTTTATGAACTCTATACATATATGCCAACCACACAGCTGTTTTCACTCTGCCCTGGACAGGAAAAATGCATGAACATAAATACATCTGCAAGAAAGAGGTGCCCCAGGGCTTTCATTACCTTCTCCTATGTCCTTTACTCACTTCAATGCAGACTGCAAAGACATAAGTATAATTCTAAAGCAGCTTGCACATTGAGAGATTCAATTTGGAAAGGCTCTTCTTCGTTAGACATTAAACTACAACCCTAATGGAGATTTAAGACATGTGCAGAAAGCAGACATTTATAAGCCACCAAGACCATTTTGAAAGTTTGAATTTGGGAGAACGGAAGCTCAGTTTAAACTGCTTCCTCTCCAGTACTGTGCAATTTAAACTGAGCTTCTCTCCGTTTTTTGAGATATCAAACAAGGGCATGAAGGATCTTCACTCTTCCTATGGCCTCAGTTGAGGGTGGTTTCAGAAAGTGGATGCTAAACACATTACTAAATGGACTTCTAGGAATTCCATGACATCCTGAAGTAAAAAGCCATGTCAACGTGGTAAAATGTAGGAGGGGAACATAAATGCCTATATTTTACACATGCTGCTAAATAATTCTCAAAAGTAAAATACTCCGAGAAACTTGGGAAGACTGTTTAGAACCTGAGTGATCTATCAGCAAACAAACAAACGAGAACTCCCCGTCCCCCCAGCCTCCTTCACCTTAAAATCAACTCTCAAAGTAATGCCATCATGTAGCTATTTAGATCATTAACCTCTCTCCCCATAACTTCTGAGAAAAGTGGCAGATGGTGGGTTGAGAAAAGAATAGGCCAATTTTCTGTTTTACAAGAATAGAACATTTAAATTTTCAGGAGTTTAAAACCAAAACAGGAAATCTAAATTTATTGCTTTTTAATATCAGGGTTGAGTTAGAGGGAGAACACAGGAGATGGGATGGGAATAAAAATAACATGGGCAGATAGACCAAGACTTTCTGAATGGCACCACTGCTATAGGAAACTAAATCCTACAAGGCCCCCTAAACCCCAACTCTGATAACTGGCAAAGCCATAACAATAATCAAGTCTTTCAAAAGGCAGAGGAAACTGGGTGGGAGAGGCCTTCATCTAAAAAAACTGACAGCACACCCTGTAATGATAGCAGCCACCAGGGCTGGATTCCATGAAATTTAAAAAAAAAAAAAAGAGACTCAGTTAAGTTCAATGCCAAGCCAGCTATAGTTCAGGCAGATGCACTGCAAGCTTCCATATAGCTCTTCTGATGCATTTTAATCCTCATTTGCGATCTCTCATATTGCAATTCTCGGCCTTGTGAGCACAGGCTGCCAATTGGACCAAACTGGTTGAGATTTTGTGATGTGACCGATTTAGGACTATGGCCCAGTCAAATTCATTCTGACTTGTGTCCCACGACAAGATTTGAACAGAGACGAATCTGAGGCGAGAGGGCAGCCAACTAATGAACTGGGCCACTTCACCCAGGGTAGGGTCTACCTTAAAGTAATTAAAAGGGGATATGAGGACAGAATGTTTTCATGTTTGTAAAACTGGCTATCACTAGGAACAGCTGTAGCCTAGTACTAATTAAGAACAATGGGACATGAGTATTTATGATTTCTTCACATACATGCTTGTCAGTCAATCCCTTCAATAATACTTCAAGTACGGTACCATGTTAAAATATAACTGTCAGCAGCCCTGAGGAGCCACATACATAAAGTCATGGTAATGGAGTACAGTTGTGACTTTTTCTAATACTTAGTGAACAAAGTCACTAAATTAAGAACAGTCCCGTATATTGCTTACAAGAAGATTCAGTCTGGAGATCCAGATCAGCAGCTGGATTCCAGAGAGAAGGCAAGGTGCTCCTGAATCCATAGTTCCATACATGCTCAGTGGCTAGGAGATAGGAAGCTAGTTCTATAATATGCACTTCACTCTACTGAGGACCTTTTGTTTGCTGAACATTCAAGGCTCTTCCAGGACTCCCAGCATAAACACATGCTCTTTGACACTTTTAGAATTTGTTGTACGTTGAAGTGGGAGTGAAATATGTAGGTAGAAGTTGAAGGGCAAGTAATACTATAAACAAACCCCTGCTGGACAAGGCAATCTGCACTGTCTTCTCCCAAGCAATAGCCTCAAACTACTGATCACAGAGCCAAGTTGAAAATATTCTAGGTTTTGGTAGTGTGCATATTGACCTGACCTCCTACATGGCGGATGTTTTTGGAATATGCCCTTGGATCTTATTACAGCCCAGCAAAACTCATCACAATTCACTAGGGTTGCTTTCCCAGCCATATACTCCTTGCCAACAGCCAAGGATGTGCGTCACTTGGAAAAGGAGCAAGCAACAAGGCCTCTCTGTCTAGAGGCAGGAGTTCAATGGGTGTTTCAGAAAACAGGTTTAAAGCATCTACATTTTCTTTTACTTTACAGGGCTGCCTCGTCAATGTATTTAACATATTTACAACAACAGACCAAAATGGCAGCTGTCCACAGGGAAAAGGTCCAAAATAAAAATCCTATGCTTTTTAGCTTTTTGAACATTAGAGTTTCAGAAAGTATAGTCATCTCTGAGGCAGACATGCAAAGTTTCCCTCATACAATTCTGCCAGGGTATATCAATCCCAGGCAACTTCTGAGCCAACAGCCAAAAATCACAAATTGTGCTTAATTTTCAATGTAGACAAGTGTTCCAGCAGGGATCAAACTCACATTACTTGCCATGGAGTTGTGACAAAAATCCAAGGCTCTAGAGATAAAGGTTGACCTATTCTACTACTATGTTCCCACTCCTGCTGAGATAAATAGATTTAAGTTGTTACAAACATCGACAAATCTAATTTATTTAAGGATTTAACTGCCACTGGGTCATTCTAGGCTGCCACTGTTGAATACACTTACAGCCAATAACTTCATAAAAATAAACCTATGCTGAATAAATGAAATTAGAAAAGGCTACAAAAGTTGGCACGGGGGTTTTCTGCACATCACCCTACTTGCCCAGGCAGCTTAAATGAAGTGTTCCCTTCTGTATTCTATAGTCAATCCATGGACTAGAAGCAGCATCAAAATCTTTACTTCATCAGTCCATGTGCAGCAACAAGACTTCCAGATTCTCCTCTCATGAGACTACAGCTTTGTTTTAAAGGGTGAGAGGCAGACACTAAATAGCTTTCAGGCAACTTTTACTTACAATTCAAAGCCTCTCTATTTCCTGATCAGAACTAAAATGTAATCCTCCCTGCAAGGTGAACAGAAGAGGCCGCAAGTATCAGGGCTGTTCAATTTTACTTTTGCTATTCAATCTCGTGGCTTCAGTCCTTAAACATCCTACACCCTCCCCCAGCAGAAGAAACAGTTGTGTTATGTCTATAATTTATGGCATTGCATTTTCATGCACATTTCCTTCTCCCTTCTCTTCAGGAAACCCAGGACAAGGGCAACATTGCAATCTAGTCATCCACGGTGATGTTGCGGAAGAGATAAGCCATGGACTCCCCATTGTGGATTCGTCGAATGGCTTCAGAGAGGATCAAACTGATATCCACAGTCTTTATCTTGGGGCACTGCAGCTTCTGAACTTCATGAGGAACTGTGTTGGTCACCACCACCTGCATAGAGATAGAAAGGAAAGAACATTAAAACTGCCACCAACACATCAATTCAGATTTAACAGCTACCTAAGAATAACTCTGAAAATCAGTTGTAACTGAAGTTTCTCTGGGTAGTTAGAGGTTTTGGGGTAGGTGTAAATATCACTAATATTATATGATTGAAATGACAGATTTTCCAAGGCTGATCATTTGAAGAAAGGGCCAACATCAGTAATGCTCTGCATGAAGTTCCTCCACGTGGACTAGCAAGTCTGATTACATCAGGTTCTTGACCACTCAGGGTGGAATATTTGATGGCTTGATCCAATAATACCCCACAAAGTCCATGGCCAGACAGGAGAGGCAGAGAAAAGTAAAATAAATATTACAGGAAAGCAAACACATGCACATGGGATGTGATGGAGAAGCAACCATGTGAATGGTTTTGCTAGAGGATAGCAAAGGATGCAGACTCACTGTACCAGCTCACTGTACCAATAAAATAGGTGAAGTCTGCCCTTTGGAGAAGTTTGGCTATTAAAACAAATGCCATAAAATTCAGAGGGGGGACTGTCCCCTAAACAGAGTTTCTCTCCCAGACTGTCTGGTGCCAAAGGCTCCTTTATTAAGGCAACTCAGCATAATTTCCAATGGTGGCTGTGCTTTAGACCCTCCATCCAGATAGGTATTAATAAGTTTATATGTAGATGGGAAATCTACATAGAGGACAAGTAGCAAAGGGGTAGCCGTATTAGTCTGGATCTGTAAAAGCAGCAAAGTGTCCTGTGGCACCTTATAGACTAACAGACACATAGGAGCATGAGCTTTCGTGGGTGAATACCCATGCATCCGAAGAAGTGGGTATTCACTCACGAAAGCTCATGCTCCTATACGTCTGTTAGTCTATAAGGTGCCACAGGACACTCTGCTACATAGAGGACAGACCCTTAAGGGGCCATATGCCTTTGAGCTAAATGAGATTTTCCATTCTCATCTTCTAAAAAAATGGATAACAACCCATTTCTGATAACTATATTAGAAGCCTCATTTAATGTCTCCATTACTTTCACTCCTGGATCTATCTTGTCATCTAGCAAAGACCAGCTTTATTTTCCTCTCAAATATATGTAAATTTGATGAATTGTTTCACTCATGGAAAAATTAACATTAGTCTCAGGTAAAAGCTATTCAGTGCAAGCAGAGGCTAAACTTACCCCAAATAAAGCTTTGAAAAATCATCCCATACCCAGTCCCAGTCAGAACAGGTAACGTTAATTGCATGCTGAATTGTATGTTGGTTGGTTTTGTGATAGACTGTTACCTAGTAAAAATTGTGTGATGAAAGTCATTTTACAACTGTGACCTGGAACCTTGCTGTCTAGAGGCAAAAAGCTAGTTCCTGAATCCATGTGGCCACCATCCAACCTTTTCCCATCTCCACAAGACAAGCAGCAGTGACATACCTCATCGACTGCGGATTCCTCGATTAGACGGGGTGCATCTGCAGATAAGATTCCATGAGTGGCCATCACAAAAATCTTGTAAGCACCACGCTCTTTCAGGATTTCTGCAGCTGCTACAAAGCTTTCCACATCATCAATAATATCATCCTAAGAGAAACATAAACCCCACAATCAGAACCAAGAAGTTACCACTTGAAAGAAGACAGACTTTGATCTCTTCACATCTATAGCAGCAGAGTCTGTATATATTTGAGGAAGTTAGGGTCTATCTTGACTACTGCTGAAGATCCTTTATACACCCAGGCAGAATACACCAGCTCTGATAATTAATATAATTTTATTTATTTGCAGATATTTCTATAGTTCTCACCACTGTAGTATCAGAGTGCCTCTCACACAATGACTTAAATCTCAGCTCCAATGTGAGGTATAGAAGGAGTCCCATTTTAATGAAAGGGAAATGTGAGGCACTGAGATTCTGACTTACTCAAGGTCACACAGGACATTTGTGGCAGAACTGGGACTAGAACCCAGAAGGGTCTTGGACTTTCAGTCTTGTATCTGCAGGAGAAGACTATCCATCCTCTCAATGATACCAAAACCCCATGCCACCCATCTCAACAGCAGTTCAGCAGGATGAATGGAGACCAGCAGCAAGTGATTTCCATTCGGAGGTATTCATTTTTGGGTTCTGGTGTAACTGTGCAGGAAAATTTGAGGGTCCACATCCCCACGTTTTGAACACAGGGCTGAACACTGGATATTAACAGGGTCTGTCTGTCTTTCCTATTTAGATACACAGGAAAGCTGGAGAGAGTTGAGGAGAGGATGGAATGTGAACATTCATGTTCTGACACGATAGCGTCGTGTCATTTCTACTCCAGAACAGAAATCCCAGCTACACGGAGGCATAAATATTTAGAGATGGGCTAGAGAAAAAGATCCCACCCCACCGCTCTAAGTCTCGTACCACAATGATGGCGATTCTTCCCCCAACATCTCCGACTACAGTTATTGGTGGCTTCTCTTTGGCCATCATCACTAAAAACAAAGCAAAGCCTAGTTAGATTCCATACATGGCAGTATTACTACATGCATATATCCATTTATTGCACTGCAGGACAGGCTCCCACTTTTTTCAATTAAACCTTGGTGCATCAAGTTTAATATACACGTGCATCACTTCTTGCAATTTATATGTATATACCCCATAAGACCCCACAGAACTTCAATTTTATAAATCACTTTAAAAAGGGAGAAGTAGAGGAGCTTAATAAGAAATTAAGAGTGATTTCCAGAGGAATCAAGCACCTGCATCTCACACTCACTTCAACTGAGCCAGCTGGTGCTTAGCATTTTTTTCCCTTTAAACGTCTTAAAATTCCTTGTCAAGGCAGCTGTGATGCAGCTGTTGGTCCAAGTGCAGCTCAAGCAGTGGTGCTATTCTCATCTTAAAGCGCACTTCTGCTCCAAAAAGTGACTAAAAATGGTGTTGTGGGCTTCCACATTTAGCTTCCTTAAAGGATATTATCAAATGTCCCTGGTTGCAAGAGGTAGTTTTCTAATTGCTAGCCATGCAAATTGATCTGGGGATCTGAGACTCAAGCTGGGTTATAGAGTAGCAGCCGTGTTAGTCTGTATCCGCAAAAATAACAGGAGTACTTGTGGCACCTTAGAGACTAACAAATTCTCCTCTATCCCCAATAAAGTGTCCTGCAGACCAGAAAAGACCCTTTATGACACCTGCATATGTTCAGGGCCGTCCTTAGGCATACGCACCTGAAAATTTGGGGCACCCCTAAGTCTTGGTGTCCACCCTTCCACCTCTTCCTATCCCTGTTCTACCCTTCCTGCAGGCTCCCACCACAGCTGATTGCTGCAGCCTGGTGAGTCTTCCTCTGGAGGGGATCTAGTACTTAAAAGTGAAAAAGCCTCCAGCCTGCCAGACCTATTAGCACAACATTAAAACAGTTAAAGAGCCATTCAAGTGGTAATGAAGCCATTTAACAGGCATTTGCCAACCCCCAGGTATATACTGTCAGTTTCTGAAATTTACTGACGATAACAGTTGTGCATTACTGTAATATTTACTCAGAACATGTTAGTCTACAGGACCTTAGTTTAAAATTTGCTTTAAAAGTATTTCATTAGTGTGTTGCTGAAGATTATAAAATCACATCTCTAAGAAATCCTTGCATAGATTTTTAGATGCACAATCTGAGTATTCATCTTTAGCCTTAAATGCTTGGATCTTCAGACATAGTTTTTTAAATAAATCCTTCAAAAGACCACCCTTATACACATGCGAGCCTGGGATGCCGTTGGGCATAGGGGCACCAGTTTAATAATACTGCATAGGGCACCATAAATCCTAAGGACGCCCCTGAATATGTTCATTGCTTTCAGTAGCTGAATTTTGTAATTAGTGTTCAAAAGAAGGACAAACAAAATCCAGCTCAATCTTAGCATTACAAACCCAACACAGGAGTAAAAAGCACTAAATACACTTATTACTAAATTCTGTAGATGACATATAAAAGGATCAGATTCGTTGAGTAAGAAGGTGCCAATCGCTCTCTGCCTCCACCCTCCCACCCCTCCGACACACTTCAAAGAGCTTTACTTTCATATGGATCTGTGGCATGCAGAAACTACATGTACCAACAGGAAATGCTCCATCTTGAGGCAAGCAGTGTCAATATCAAGGTGGAGCATCACATGCTGATACGTACTGTCTACTTTGCACTTATATTCTGGATTTAAAGACAAGCCAGACAGCCATCTGCTCCACAAACTGGATGTGGCCCTCAGACTGCTGGCAAGTTGTTAATAAATCCCTCACCTGGGCAACGACTGGCCACCCTTGAGCCAAGTACATTTAAGAAGTCCCTCCCCTGACAATGAACATTTTGATTTATAACACAAAAGTCTCAGGGCATGTGTATGACACAAAAAGGATATCTAAGGGTATGAAATGTACATTGCATGAATCTGGTGAATGGATTTAAATGGCATGAATCGTTGCTCAAATGCAGTAGTAAGGAAGTGATACATATCAGCCCAAGCAAGCCCATCATGAAAACTTTCATATTACCCCATTTAAAATTCTACATATGCAACACCTTTTACATAACTCCTTTAGAAATGATTGAGGGGATTAGAGTATTTTAAAATAAACGTCACTGATACTTTTTCATAGCCTCCCACTGTAAAGATAGGTGCTTCAATTACTATGATTCAACTGTACAGGCTTCAGAAAAGTTAAGAACTTTCAGACACCTAAAAAATAATGTTTTTGAATATATTGTTACAAAATGTATGCACTTGTCTAATACCTAGCATTCTACCAGGGCAGAAAGAAAAGCCTTATCCTATTACCAAAAAAAGGGATTTTAAGCTAATGGTAAGGAAATCACTTTTAGTCATACTGGATCAGGATATCTCACCTTAAACTGATTGAAAATACCCCTCTTGCACAGACTAATAGAATAGTCTTAAAATGATGTCTAAGATACTCTGTAGTTTGGAATGTTAGTAGCTTTGGCAGAGGTGGATATGTGGCAGAGTACAGGTGAGGTAGATTTAGGTGTACGATAAATGTGATTTATGGGGACCACAGTTTCAAATGTATACGGCTACTACATGAAGCATATAAAACAGTACAGTGTAAGGAGTCTCATGTAAAGGACTCATTTTCCTTTAAACCTTACTCAAATTTTAAAAAGGCCAAAGATTTATGTTTTGAACAGAATAAGTCAGTCAGTGCTGAATTTTAGTTTAACGTCTCAGTTAGGCAGCTAGCCTGAGTCCTAACTGAAGTGCTCTTTGAAGCAGAGATTCCAGAGCCGCTCTAGAATTGTTTTCTACAGCTTGCTTGCCAATACATAGAGAGACAAGAGTGTAAAGGGAAAAAAACAGTTCTCATGTAAAGGGGAGGGCAAGAGGAAGGGTACTTTTAATAAACCAGGATTAAACTTCACAAGAGATAAGCAGGCTAAAATATTTCAACTGCAGGCCCTACCTACCAGTTTTGATTAATTATTAATCTAGTTTAGATAACAAAACTCTTGGTAGGAAGGACTGAGTTATCAAATGCCCAAAGGATTACATCTGGCTCCCATCCCAACCTTAACATACATTCCAGAGATGAACAGGGTTCTGCTTACAGCAGACAGGCCAGGGAGAAGGATGGTGAATGGATCTTAAGAGTTGAAATTCAGCACTATTTTACTGGCAAACATGTAACTCTTCATCTGGAGTTTGCACCTTTGCATTGCATAACAAATGAAGTATTCCTTACCAGTAATTTCATCTCCAAACTATGCTCAGAGTTTTGACAGTCAGCTACCAATATTAGCAGCAATTAGTGTCCTTCCTTCCTTCTCTACATTTAAATGCTATATTTAAGCCTTTTTTTTTTTTTTTTTAAGTAGGGTAGGCAGCATGTAGACCTACCCGATTCCTAAAGAGCTGTTCTCCCTTTTTCTTGATCAATTAGCTCTGTAAAGAAAAGAAAAAAAAATTGCAAGCCAATATCCACCCATAACCACATCAAATCTCAAAAGAACTTCGATTGCTCCAATGTGAGGTAAAACACATGCCGAAGTCATTGTGGTCAGTTTCTCCTTCTCCAAAAACCTTAGTCATAGTGACATTTACAAGTCAGAACTGCTGGGAGATGGTGGCTTGAAAAATTGCTCTAAATAGTAAGTGAACATTTCCCTCCCAGGTACAAAACCTTTGTTTCTATGTAGCTGAAAGAGGCAAACAAAGTTTAAAAAAAAGTAGGCCAGACTTGGATATCAGTTACTCTGGTGTAAGCCCAGAGTCCCTCTAATTAATTATATTTACAGGGATGTAACCAAGATCAAAGTCTGGTCCAAGGACTGCAACTGCTTCTGAAGAGTCAGGAAGCTGGTTTTAGCGTTTCTAGTATATATATATTTTTAAAGGGTCATACACCAAATGAAGAGTAGTCATTTTTATAAATAGGACCATGAAAAATGTTTCAGAGAATATGTGGAAAAACCCAATTGCTCAGCAAAAAGCCCTAATCTTTGTAAAGGCTTATTCCTCTGATTTAAGTGCTGGATACAATTATCACACTTCATTAAGAGTTAAAAAAATCATTTCATCTGGCATAAGGAAATGGCATTAACCTGTGCTCAAACTTGCTGTTCTCATTCAGTGGCCAATACTTTTTAAGGAATCTTGTGGTGGCTTCAGTTCAGAGGCAACAAAAAGTTATCACAGTTTGTATGTGTTAAACTTACATTCACCAAGTAAAATAATGCTGTATTTACAACAGGACAACAGAAGAACCAATGACAAATAGTTATGCAAAGTGATGCATCTAGATGAGTACAGATTTTTTTTTTTACGCCCCCATTCTAAATACAGAAGAGGAAAAAGGCCCACAAGTTCACTCAGTTTTTTTACCCTAGTGCCTTTGCTTATGACAGCCTGGTTGTTGGTTTGAGTGGCATATTGCTTACATACATCTGGTAGCAAGCCAAAAGGCTACCTGAACGATTTAACATGTTACACACATTTTCAGAAGGGAGAGTCGGCAAGCACAAACTTATGTGCATTTGTTAAAGCACAACAAGCTTGAACACAAAGGCTCCATAAACAGCTACAAATACAAAACAGAACAGCCTTATAGGGATGTCCTGTATTAAGGGCTCAAAGGTTTCTGGTATTTTGAATTTTTAGCAGAGCAGTTTAAGATGTGCAGTCAAAAGTGTCCAACTATGGCACTTTAATACAATATAACTTTCCCATGTGTCGCTGAGTCAAACAGACAGTGGGTCCTGCGATGCTCTCTGGCAGGAGGGTAAAACATGAACCAGGAGCAGGACCCATGAAGTAAAGGCAAACAGTCCCATAGGAGCTGGTGTTTGGGCCAAGAGTAAATGTGGCTAAGGCCAGCTGACCCACTAGGAAGCCCACCCACAACTGCATGGACCATAGTTCTCTTTGCAGAAGGCCATGCATCTCCATGTAGGTCTCTGAGTCCTACTCCCACTTAGGTCACATCCACACTGCAGCTGAGAGGCGTAATTCCCAACTTGGGCAGACAGTCACACGCTAGCTCTGTTCAAGCTCACACACTAAAAACAGCAGCATGACTGTGGAGGCAAAGTCAGGGCTAGCCCAAGCTGCTGCCTACATATCTAGTATCTCAGACAGGGTTGTACTTGCGTGGCTAGTCTGAGCTGCAGTGACCACACTGCTATTTTTAGAGCATTAACTCTATCACAGCTAGTTATGTACGTCTACCGGAGCTGGGCATTATACTTCCCAGCTGCAGTGTAGATATAGCCTTGGACACAGACACCATTCTGTCTGTTCAACCACCACTCTAGCTCACAAAACTGGAAGTTCTGCACCGATTTCTGGTGGGAAATCCACGCTCTACAGAAAGGAGCATATGTCCAGGTGAGTGGCTCCTTCCCAGGAATACCCCAACTTTCTAGTGCCTACCTTATATCCAGAGGGGCTTCTACAGAATCAAGGATGTAATTCTGGAGACTTTGCTCCCTCCTTTGGCAACTAAGGACATTTTCTGACCCTTTTGGCTCAAGGGAACCCAAGTTCTATGTTAGTAGTGTATGCTATGTTTTATAACACTGTAGGAGAGCTAGTTAGATTCTATTCTGCTTCACCATCAAAACTAGCAGGAAACTTCCATGTCCGGATATTTTTGTTACTGGTGCAAGAGGAAGAAAAAAGAATCCAGCGTTATTCAGAACCTAAGGATTTTGCTGAAGTGGCATTTTGGAAAAACCTCTGGACTTGTAAACAGAACTAACTGGATCAGGAAGAGTCAGAGGATCGATACAGGACCTCAATATGCCGCTTTTCCTAACTCCAACTGCACTTTAATTTTAGCACAGTGAAGAGCAAATACATGGTACTCGCTACAAAATACAGACTTCATGGATTTTTCTTGAAACAGATACTTTTGTTGTTTTGTAGCCTAGCTAACAGAGCCCAGCACTTGCTCAAAACCAGGTAGCAAGTAAGACTCAAAGGCTGCAGAGAATCAACAAATAATTTACATAGAAGCACTACTGGCAAGGAGCAAGGCTCACCCCAGAAATTTACCCTGTGTTTCCCCTTTTTAGTCAACTTCAGAGTAGCATAATTTGATTTTTACACATTTGTGTTTCAGGCACTGAAGAATGCAAGGTAATTAATTAGACAGGCATCAAATTTCTCGGATAGATAAATAAGGAGGAAGGTGAGAGACACCAGCTGAGCTCATGTCTTGATAACAGTGGACTGAAAACATTTCTCCCCTGAAACCATAACTACACCGGATTGGACAAACCTATGTGCAAGCTACCATTAAGGAGCACTCAATTTAAGCCCCAAATCTGATCTACCTTAAGTCTGTTACAGAATCACAAATGTAGGGCTGAAAGGGACCTGGGGAGGTCATCAAGTCCAGCCCCCTGCACTGAGACAAGATCAAGTAAACCTAGACCAACCCTGACAAGTGTTTGTCCAACCTGATCTTAAAAACCTCCAATGAGGGGGATTCCACAATCTCCCCTGGTAACCTATTCCAGAGCTTAACTATCCTTATAGTTAGAAAATTTTTCTTAATATCTAACCTAAATCTCCCTTGCTGCCGATTACACCCATTAATTCCTGTCCTACCTTCAGTGGACATGGCGAACAACTGACCACAGTCCTGTTTACTACAGCTCTTAATGTATTTGAAGACTTATTATCTGATAAAGAATCTCTTTGGATTTTCAAGTTCTTTAAAATCTGCTATCACCATCCACGTAAGCCTTGACGCAAGATCTACATGCTCTACCCCTGGGGGGATTCTGCGGGACTGTGCACCCACAGAACCCACCCACCCCCCACTTCCCCCTGCAGATTTCCTATGTTTCCCTGCAGAACACGGTAGGGAAGCCACGTGGGGGTGGGTGGGGACCATGAGTGCAGTTTTTTAGGGGGCACATAGGGTTACATGCCACTGCCCCCCCTCATTCTGCAAGCAGAGAGCTGCCCAGTTGACAGAGGCTGTCTGGGTCCCCGCACAGCTGACTCTGCAGCTGAACGGTGCCTCCTGGGTCCTGTGCCAGTGGTGCTTCCCTTCTGTGTGCTGGGAGCCTTCCTGTTTTCTATTCTGCAGTGGGGCTGGGTAAGGGGGGGGGGAGAAGAGGAGGTGGAATAGGGCAGGGGGAGAGGAATGTGGGAGTGAGGGGAAGGGGATAGAGAAGAAAAGGGGATAGGGGCATCACAGGGGGAAGTAGGAGCCCAGCATGTGGCATCTCCTCAGCAGTAGCTGGGGCTCCTCCATTAAGCAGGCCCATTGAACTCTCACCCTGACAAGCGCTACACCCGGACCCCTCCAACGAGCCGCTCACACCCAGACCACCACCCCACTGA
This sequence comes from Terrapene triunguis, assembly GCF_002925995.2. Lineage (NCBI taxonomy): Eukaryota > Metazoa > Chordata > Testudines > Emydidae > Terrapene > Terrapene triunguis. Next base: position 16,001,445 of record NW_020664543.1, read on the forward strand.
TCCCCGACCAGCTGCACCTGGACCCCCACCCCCATCAAGCCCCACTCCACTCAGCACCAGGACCACCACTCCCCACTGGACCCCACACACCCAGAACCCCCTGCCAAGCCCCATCTCCCCATACCCAGCCCCCACCCCACCCCCCAAGCCCCAACCACCTTCACCTGGATCCCCTGCAGCGTCCCATTGCCCCTGCACCCAGAACCCCACAACAAGCCTCTGTGCATCCAGATCTCCCACTGAAGCGCCTGCACCCAGATTGCCCCACACAGAAACCTCTCACCCCACACCTGGATCTCCCCACACTAAGCCCCTCCACACTTGGATCCTGCTGGGATGAGCCTGCCCATCCATACCTGGTGCAGAGGGGCAGGGTCCTGGGGTGTTTCTGCGGCAGGCCCAGCTCTTGCACTGTGTCAGGGTCATGTGCAGCCTCACTGCCAAGTCCCTATACCGTGGGAGGTGGGGGCTTCAGGGTGATCTCCCACCTCAATGCAGCCAGTGGCCTGTGCGCCCCACTGCCATGCTGGAGCCACATTTATTTATTAACAAATAAAATTTGCAGAATTTTAAAATGTGCGCATCATTTTTAGGCACAGAATTCCCTCAGGAGTAATACTCTAGTTATACTAACGAGTAAAAAAATTCCACCCATACCTCGGAATCAAGGAAACAGACCAAAGCACCTATGTTAAATTTCAGTTCCCATTAGAAACAGGAAGGAAAAATGCTTGCAAGAGGACAAAAATCATAGACTAACATTTGCTGTCAGAAGCCAAGAAGAGTCTCCTGCTAGCTTCAATATGTCCTTTAAGTGTGTACTTGTTATACTAACACTTGTGACAATGACAATTTCCTTTGTACCCACTTTGTCTCAGCATCGTAACTAGCTAATGCATGAAGGATGTTGATCTCTAAACATCACATCAAGGACAAGAGAGGAACACACACTTTTGGTTATGTGTTCATTATCATTCTGCAAGCACTGGACCATCTACGCTATTGGTAACCTCTGCAGAGACAGATATCACTGAGCTAATCTGCTTGATGGAATGTTGCTTTCTGCAGCTGAGGTACCTGTCCATGTCTCCTCCCCCGCTTCCCTCCCCACCGTCCACCTTGCTCTAGTCTCACATACATACACACACAACGCATCCATGACTCTAAACCCTAACCTTAGGGCCCAAAAACATGTACCTGGACAGCTAAGAGGGAAGGGAAACAGTTGGATTTTTTTCCCCTTATCAGTACTGCTACCACTGTTTGAATCCTGATGTTGCTAGCAGGATAGTAGCATAGTTCCTTAGAACAGTTTTTTTAGGATTCTGGACCTAAAAACAACATTATAAAACTGTGCTGCCGGCTAATACAAGGGTGAGGATAGAGAGAGCATACAAGGTAGCATTCTGAGTTCCAAAAGTTCTTAGAAAGACCCTTATTCATACTGACCAAACAAGTCACATTAGAATGCTCCCAGAAACAATATCTAAATGACACTAACTAGCAAGGTTTTGTTCCCAGTACGGACAAGGCTATTATAAAGGCTGCTGTAGTTCTAGGGCACAGCCTCCACATTCAGAGGACAGCAGCCAAAAAAACAAAACAAAAAAAGACTGCATCCAAAAGGAGAAAAGGGCTACCCACCCAACAATCTCTCAGCTCAGTGGCTATTATTCCCTTGCAAATTTCCCTTTGGTATTTCAATAAGATGGTTAGAAGTCAAGTTTATTTCATTAACATGAATAATTTTGCCACTCACTGATGAATAAATGCTGTCTCTACATTGATGTTTGTCACATTCTCCCGGCACTAACGCCAGCTGAAGCTGCACTGGGACTAGTGTAACAGTGGGAGATTTGACAAAGACCTCAGCGTAGACAAGGTCTTCAGATCTAACTTCAACCTTGTCTACATGAGAAGTTGCACTGGTATAGTTTATATCAGTGGTTCTCAAACTTCTGTACTGGTGACCCCTTTCACACAGCAAGCCTCTGAGTGCGACCCCCCCTTATAAATTAAAAACTTTTTTTTTTTATAAATTTAACACCATTATAAATGCTGGAGGCAAAGCGGGGTTTGGGATTGAGGCTGACAGCTCGCAACCCCCTGAGGAGTCCTGACCCCCAATTTGAGAACCCCTGGTTTATATCAGTAAAATGAAGCAGACAGCAAGCTCCCATCACCATGCCTTCCCCCATTGATCAAAAGTTAAATGGAGACGGAGTGCTAATCTTACAGGGCAGCTCTAGGCCAGAGTGCACAGTGGCATTTTTGACAGTTGGGGGAGAGTGGCGGCCGTCATCCATGTCCTGCTCCGTACACTGAGCCTCTCCATGGATCACTGCTAGTCCCAGACGCAGTCTCTCGGCATAAGACTGAGCCCTGCATGAAAACCAGAACAGGTTAGAGGGATACATGAGAACACCTCTGGAAAGGCCCTCTGGCTTGGTATACTTTTTAATCACACATGTTTAATCCTTGCCTACAATCAACAAGGGAATTTAGGACTCTACCACTGTGCCACTCAACTTCCAGACAAGCTCCTTCCACTTCCTAGCAAAATGTGTAGGATTGGTGCTAGGAAAGAACTGCCTTTTCAAACCCATCTTCTTCAAATAGCCCAACGCCCAGTACCTCCCCTCTTCTCTGCCTCGCCATTCCATCACCAGGAGGTTCTTGGTGTTCCTCCGCATCCTCTCCCTATGACAAGCTGACTGCCACTGCCTTCTCAGGCCTGCTGATTCAAACACAGACCCTTACTGCAACCACCACTGTACCATGGTGTGGGCCATGGGCTAGGTGCCACTTCCTCCTAATGGCAATCTCCACATTAGCATTGGATAGAGGCAACAGGTGTGACTATGTAATCTGACTGTGCCCAGTACTGGCTCTATGACTCCTTAAATGTGTGAGAAGCTCAGACATTCTTGAATACCCAGGTAAATAGAAACTGCTCAATACGCCAGCTGTTGGGAGCTCTAAATCTGGGCATTTCCCCGCCAAGTGCAAAGGTCAGTTGTGTGACAATCCAGACAGTTGCACCTCAAAGGTTGGCAGCACTAAGTTTGAATCCAGCATTTTACTGCAAAACAGTTTGACAGACAAGTTTACTGTCTCAGTTAGGAGACTCTGCATTTCGACATGTACTCCATACTACCAGATCACAGCAGGTTTTATCAAATGTACACCCCGACAGCCAGGAAGAGTCTATTTACCTTTTCGCTGCATCAGGGGATTTGGCGACAATAACTGCATTTCTGTAATCTGGAATCTGGATTAAAAAGAAAAAAAGGTTACTAACATGTAAGTAGTGAGTCTAGTACTAGGTACAGTACTTGTTCACCCAAATTGTAATGAGTTAGGAACAACAATTGTCTACACATCTTTACAATCAAGTGCAACAGTTGGGGAACCTCATGCTGTAGTACTAATAAAAGGAGATAATTCCATGCTAACACCAGTGATATAAAGAAGAGCAGTCAGGCATTTGTATATAACCTGCCCCACGATAGGACAGAGTACTCAAATTAAACTTTAATACTCAGAATTCTTCATGCAATACAATTAGGTCATGGAACTCACTACTAAAAAGACATTTTGTAGCTCTACACCACCTTTCTTTATTGGCTTCAACAATGTACAAAGTGCACACTGCCAAACGCAGCTACTTCTTTGGGTACATCTACATTGGATGTAGACATACCTACACTAGCTCTGATTGAGCTAGCGTGCTAATGACAGACGTGTAGCCATGGTGGCACAAGTGGCAAGATAGGCTAACTGCTTGAATACTTAGGGTTGGCAAGCCTGGCCCAGCACAAGCAGATGCACTAGAAACAGAAGTGCACTAGCTTGATCAGAGCAAGCATGAGTGTATCTACCAGAGACAGAAGTTACACTTCCAGCTCCAGTGTAGACATACCCTGAAATGGAGGGCAGAAGCCAAGTGGTTCACAGCATATACTGCATGAGAACGGGGGGTGGGGGTGGGGGGGGAAAAGAGAGAGATGGGAAAAGATTTTTTTTTTTTTGGGTCCAAAGACAACTTAAGGAAAGGGCCAGACATGGAAGATGCACTGTACTCTACTTATCCTGAATGAAGGGATGAGTTGATTCTGCCAGCATTTAAACATGCTGTTCCAGAGATCCTGGGCACTCTACTAAAAAGCATCACTCTTGCAGTCTGCATGATTTTGCTGGGATCCAAATCATACTTTCTGAATATCTAAATAAAACAAATTGCCTCCCCACCTTTGCATAGCACTGCTGGAAACAGTATAGCATAAAGTCCAGCTATAATTCAGCTCACCAAAACATCCACTTCACCGTGAGAGAAACAGCTTAATAGGATTTTAAAATGATTAAAGGCATGAGTAAGAACAGTATCTCAAATGACACTAAGAAAACAATTGTCTAGAACAATGAAATTCATACTTCAGAGCATGGCCTTATCTCCAGTTTTGATCAGGAAAGAGTTTCCAAACTGCTACAGTATTGCACAATTTGGTCTATTTCACACTTTCCTGGAAAGCATTTGGTATTGTTCTCTGTCAGAAACAGACTACAGGAACAGACTGACCATCAGTCTAGCCCAACAAAACAATGCTATATCATGTCAAGTACTGGTTAAATGCAAACAAGTATAGATAAAACTAGAGTAACCTTACTTCTTCCTGTATATACTGAAGCAAGAAAGGGGATGCCCTTAAGTTGTCTACTGGAAAGCTGAAGAAGCCTTGGATTTCCTTTTGATGAAGATCCATAGTGATAATGTGTGTTAAACCTAAAAACGCAAAAAAGAGTGAATCACCAAATAGCCTCTCCTATCCTCTGATACAATTTCTGGAATATATGATCTGTGCGTCTCCAAATTTCATGGTCTCTAAATTATCCTATGTCAATATATTGTATGCCACATTTTAACAGATGTATAAGCTGGTAGAAGAAAAAGCTTTGAAGCAAGTACTGACAACCAGCCACACTATTATAAAAAACAAAGCACCAGAAAGAGCATAGCATAGGCAGATCAATACAGCATTCCTAATCAGATATTTGTGAATCATCCCCAGATACAACTGTAAAAAGACAGCTGAACAAATGTTAGTTCCCCCAACGTAGGCCGAGGACTTGGGGACAAGTCCCCAAGTGTGAGGGGGGAGGTAGGGAAGGGCAGTTGATTCCCAGGGGTGCATGGTAGTTGAACAAGTTATAGAGGCTAAAATTCCTGCTGCCTCCTTGCACGACACACTCACCTGCTTTGGCCAGCATAGAAGCTAGCAGTTTGCAGACTATGGAGCCCCTCTTCCTCATTTTGCTTTGTTTGCTATAGGGGAAGTAAGGGATGACCCCAATAATATTCCTGGCGCAGGAAGTCTTCAGTGCATAAGCCATTATCAACAATTCCATTACAGCAGTGTTCACATCTCTAAGAGAGGTTTGAAAACCATTCCAAATATTAGTGTAGAAGAACTCTGATAACAATTCCCTCCCACAGTCTCTAGCTTCTTTGCTTAGTGTTCAAAAAGTAATTTGCTTTGAGCCTTTTTTGGATAAACCCTCAATTTTTGTTGCTATGAATGTCACATGTGATTTGATAAAGCTAAACAGACTTGCTTGTAGCTCAGTAGCCCACTGAGCTACCAAAGGCTAATTGAGAGCTACCACTTCCCACACTTAACTCTTATCCCTTCCTTTTTCTTGTTTACAACCTTCCACACCTTTTACTGCTCAGGCTATCAGCTATAGAGAAAATGAGGTTCTGCTCGTGGCATTTGTTGAGTTAAATATACTTAAAACCATAGATCTTCAATCAGCTTTAACAACAGATCAAGCTCTCTTACGCAGAAGTTCATTGTTACTATTTATGCTATTTTTGCTATGGAACTTAGTGGTATAACAACTCAATGCTTGTCAAGGTGCCTAAAAGGAGGGAATTTGTTCTACATGTGGCAGTTGGTTTTACATAGAAACAAATTATCTTAGATCAACACACCCTGCTGTAACTTTGTCTGGAAGAAAAAGTTTCTTCCAGAAAGTATCAAAGTGATATCTTTCTCTAATACTTCATTGATCTCTGTTAGTATTTTGTTTTGCTCATTGTCAGAGGTGAAAACGTAAATGAGCTTTACTGTGAGAAACAGGAAGCTCTGAAGGCTCAAATTGCATTACAGAGGACCATGATAAAGAAGCTGGATCTTCTGGTCACAGCAGTGTGTATAGATCCCATGAACCAGTGTCTCTTGAGATACTCTCAAAGAAGAGAGATCAGGTCTTAAATATATGTTGTCAGAACTTGTTGCCTAACAAACTCCCTCCAACATGATTTTTTCTAATATATATGCTCTATTTCAAACAGGTATTATTTTGGGGAAGTTCTATGGCCTACATTATACAGGAGGTCAGACTAGATGATCAAGGTGGTCTCATCTAGCCTTGGTATCTACAATATCCATTTTTCCACCAAAGAGAGAGAGTGTGCCAGCAGAATACACAGTAAGAACTGGATCATAATTACAAGCTACTTCCTAAGAACTAAAGGACATAGGTAGAGCCCTGCCTAGATATAAAAAAGTGGATCTGCATCCGCCAGGATCAACCACAATCCGATCTGCAATCCAACTTTTACCTGTATCCACATCCGCACCCTCAGCAGCAAGCTGTCTCACACCTCACAAGGGCTAGCTAGCGAGGGGGGGTGGGGTCTTGCAGGGAAGAGGCAGCGCAAGGGTGGGGACTGGGAGTAAGGGACAGCGCGAGGGCAGGGTCTCGAGGAGAAGGGGTGGGGGCATCGCATCGTGTTCTACTCCCTTGGGCTCACAAGCGACAGCACACGGCAGCAGCAGTGCGTGTTGCATCACAGTGGAGCGGAGGGGTGCCGGGCCGGCTGGGTGTGGGCCCTGCTGCCCAGGAGCCAGCGGGATAGGCCTGGGAATGCAGCCAGCGCTGCCTGAGGGGCCCGACCTGCTGGACAGGAAGCAGCATGGCAAGCGGGTGCTGGACAGCCCTGACCCCGACCTGCTGCGCCTCCCAGGCTGCCCGAGCCAGACGCCGCGGGCCAGGTGCCACCAGTGAGTAGAGACCTGCATGGTTGTATCTGCATCCGACGCACTATCCGCAAAAATGGTCTGCGGATATTAAGCAGATATGCACGCATTTGCAGGGCTCTACACACAGGAACTAACATGCATGCAAGGAATAAGACCTTGAATCTCTAGTTCTACAGATCAGATTTTCTATCTCTAGTTTAATACCCCTGTTGTAAAACATCCTTTTGGGGATTTTTCTCTTGCTTCCATCACTGCCCAGAAACAAGATGCATTCTATTACTGTTGCAACAATTAACATTTCACGCTAAACATTTTGGAGGGCAATGATTTTGTAACTAATATGTCATCCTTTGCAGCCTGTATAGTTAAGTTAGGATCTGAATCATGGAACATTTTACATTTACATTGAACATTTTAAGGAAACTAGTGACTTCCCCTCCCTTGCCCAGCTCCAAGCTGTGCAGATGTGATATTTTGCTTGGAGGCCAGCATCGCTGTGCTACTCATGTTTTCAGGAAATGAGAGGCAGGCTGCATCAAATCACCCTATCAGTGCTAAACCCCCCAAGCAACAGCTTCTATTGGGTAGACCCATGGAAACAGTGGTGTACAGTATGTGAAACATTCACAGATCATGACAGAGGTCTGTGAGAAAGACTCATCTTGCCTAACTTTTGCCATGTTGACTGGACAGCTATGCTTTAACTACACAAATCTTTCCTTGAGCCCAGTTTGGATGAGGAGACTTTCTAGCACTGTGTTGCTTTCAACTGAATATGGTGGGCTTGTTCACCAAACATTCTATCCTATCCTGCCAATAAGCTTTGACTCAGCTACTCAGGACTGAAAGACAATTTAGAGCCTTGTGGAAAATATATGCACCACAGGGTGGAAAATCCAGTAATATCCTCAGAACAAAGACAACCTTACCCACCCTATTATACCAGCTATCATGGGCAAATTCTCAAATTATAAATCAGTCCTGCAATAGGTCACCAATCTTCACCCCATATATGCCTGCTTTTGTGGGGTACAGAACAGTTGTGTAGTCATTTGGTGACAGAGCCTAAACAAGTAAAGCTAAGTGAACCAGCTGTCATTAGGGTCAGAAGGGATCATCACGATCATCGTCTGACCTCCTGCACATTGCAGCTATGCTGGGCAAGAGGAATGTCATGGTAAAACCTCAACTCTGAGACTCCCATGAATAGAGCCCTGCAAATCCGCAGATATCCAAGTCATATCCATGGACCACTTTTGCGGCTAGTGGATAGGATGCAGATACCACTGCGCAGGGCTCTACTCACCAGCGGTGCCTGGGCTGCAGCATCTGGCTTGGGCAGCCCGGGGGGCGCAGGTGCTCGGGGTTGGCGGCAGAGCCAGTGGCTGGGGTTGGGTGGCAGGTCAGAATTGGGGCTGTCCAGCACACACTCACCGCACTGCTTCCTGTCCAGCAGCTCAGGCCCCTCGGGCAGCGCCAGCGTCCCCATCATGGCAGCACTGGCTGTGCTCCCAGTCGCAGGCCCATCCTGCCAGCTCCTGGGCAGCCCCACTGTGATGCAACACGCACTGCTGCTGCCATGTGCTGTCGCTTGTGAACCCCCCGGCAGGAGCAAGCAATGCACCTTCCCCCCAGCCCCTCCTCCCCGCGCTGCCCCTTCTCCTTGAGACCCCACTTCTGTGCTGCCCCTTACCCCCGGTCCCCAACGTCAAGCTGCCTCTTCCCTGCAAGACCCCGCCCCCCCACTTGCTCCCTCCTCTCCCCCTCGCTAGCCCTTGTGAGACAGCTTGCTACTGTGGATACAGGTAAAAGACGGCTAGCGGATTGTGGGTTGATCCTGGCGGATGCGGCTCCAGATTTTTGTATCTGCGCAGGGCTCTACTCATGAAGTTCTGTCTTCCACAAGTCTATTGCAGCTCCACAGAAGCCACTGCAGGCATCTCAGGCTACTGATTACTGCCCTTCATCCAGTCACAGCATTCTGACCACACTGAGTTCCACTTTCCCCCTGAACACCAGGGTACCGTCCCTGAGAGCACGGAGACCAAGAGTTGTCAAAGTGACATTCCATTCAACTTCTGATTTGCTTCTTGCTTGTCAAGTGTTATACAACTAACTAGTCCCATTTCTTTATCTCCATTACTTCCCCTGTCCTCTGGAAATGAACCTCTATTTGTGGTTCTTCGTGAACATTCTGAGTATTTGTTAGCCTGCTGGCTCCATCAGCCTGCATATACAATGGTACTTAGACACAAGAAAGCTTTGTTTGCGATGAAACACCCAGCCAAGAATTATATAAAACAACCCCCTGCCTCTCAGAAAGGCAAACTAACAAAGAACCATTTATTTCCTTCAGTGGCATAGCCATGTCAGTGGGGCTGGGAGGTGAGAGAAAGATGCTATCGGTGTTACATTTTTGGCTTTAAAAAACAAAAACAAAACCCATGTTTAAAGGTCACTTTGGAACTTTATGTTTTATACCACCTTCTCTTGAATTATACTCTTACATCACAGGGGGAAAAAAAAAACAGATGAGGGTTGAGTACCACTGATTTTGAAGGCTTCCGTGACAGTGGCTAGGTTCTCCTTTTCAGGAAACCACCCCATATATGACAAACAGAACAGAACTGAGGAAGGAGAAGAGAAACTACTGTGGTGGGTAAACAATTTAGTAGATTGCACAAAAGCAATAAACTCATTTACGTGGCTTGTCACCTTTGCCTCCTTATGTCTATGCCATCCCTCCTTTCTGGAGGAAGTACTGCACTACTACTCATTCCCTAAGGGCCTGCACCAAAGTTGTTCAACAAACTGTATTACCCCTGGATTTTTTGATTATCACCATGAATCATATTTACGCACTCAGCTCTTACGCCTTAGCCTATATACCTCCTCCTGAATGGCCTCTGCATCTAAACAGTTTCCCTGTTTACAGTATATTTTATCTTTCACCATTACTCCTGCAGTCTGGAGCCTTTGCGATTTTCCAACCTTTCCTTGTGAAATTCACGAAGTTATTTATTCTAGCGGTTTGTGATGGGGTGTCCATCCCACACAAGGCCTGATGGGGATAAGGTGGGTCAACTAACTGCATAGGCTGCACTGGGAGGAGGAGCCAGGGAGCGATAAAGAGGACGTTCAGCTGCACAGGAACAAGAGGGCCTGTATAAAGCCCAATAGCGGAGAGTAAAAGGGGGCTGCAGAGAGAGAGGGTGCAGTCACTCAGGGTAAAAGAAGGCAAAGTAGGAAGCAGCCCTGGGATACAGCAGCAAGGCTTAAGATTACAACAAGCAGTCGAGGTCTGTGCAGAGTCCCTAGGCTGAAATGCAGTGTAGACGGCGGGCCTGGCTTCCCTTGCCAGACACTGGAGAAGTGGCACCATTAAGGGGCAGTGAAAGGGAAGACTGTCTGGGACAGTGGATCTCAAGAGACTTTGAGAACGCAGCCTGCCCTGGAAGGGAAAACTACAGGGACCTGGCCAGCGAGCCAAGCCACGAAGCGGGACAAGTTGTGTCCCAAAACACAGAGTGACAGAGTACAACTGCAGAAAGGGGTGTCAGCCTGGCAGAGCTAATCCCCAGATGCAGCCAGAAGGAGGCGCTCCAAAAGGTGGGTAGAGCACCCAGTGACATGGTTAAACAACTAGCTCAACAGAACAGTAATTCTACTATGCAACATTTAACAACACTCCTGGAGCCTGGCAGCTCATTCCATTCACACCCCACTACCTTCACCTTAGCTTCTGGTGTATCAATTTACTATCAGCTCTTCCATCTTTATTACTTACAGCATGATTACATAGTATTTGAACAATATTTCAATATCAAGTTTTGTGCTGCTGAGGAGTCTGTCAAGATGGGAAGTTGCTAAACAATAATCCATTCACTTCCTCTCCTCACACTCCTGCTTGGTGGACTTAAAATCTACTGCAGAATGGAGACAACCTTCAGCTTGTCCTCTCTAAGCAACGCAGCGAAGCACACATGAAGCTGAAGAATAAAGAACCCTGTCTGCATCACAGAGGCTGCTCATTTGGAGGACAAGTCCTTTCAACACTCATTCAAAGATAAAAGAGCAGAGATTTTTTAGACTGGAATGATCAAGTCAGGTCTGGGGAAGGGCAAAATTCTTGACAAGTTGACAACAATTAGTGAGACATTTGTGTTTTCTCCTAAGTTACTGCCTGCTCAAATTTTGAGTTGTCATTTCCCCGATTAAAATCCCTCATCTGTCTCAGTTTTACATAAGCAGCAGTGTTTGCCCAAACACCCCCATTCTATTAGCAGGTTTTGATCCTGCTGGGGAAAAATAGTGGGTCTGGTTAATCAATCGGGGAGGAGACTCATTTCCTCACCTGTAGGTAAGTGATGCGAGAATGGCTTTTCTGGGAATAGACTAGCTAAGGTATAGGCTGAATAGTTTTGAGAAAGAAACCCTCAGAGCAGCCAGCCCTGGGGAAAAGATTCAAGCTGATCTTATGTTGTCATTGATATTTTTATTAATGAAGCCAAGCCTTAGGAAGGGGATGATTTGGACTTGTTTAGTATATGGACTGTGTTTGCAGAGCAGACTGGAAAAGGCTTCTGCTCATAAGATGTTCCACCATCAATTTGTTCTTGAGTGCTGGTGAGCAATGCAACAACAGAATGTGCAACTTGGGGCAAAGCCCTGAAAGCACATGAGTTTTTTCACTTTGCTCACCAATAACAATGCAATATTCACCTCTGGTAATTTTGCATCTTTAAGAATAGTATGAGACCTAACTTCAACTACTTTTTTTTTTTTTTTTTTAAATACTCCAGCACTGATTTTCACTGACTGCACTAATCACTTGGCAAGAAACCAGCAATGAGTGCACACCTTCAAACTCAGCTCTTTGCCTTCGCTGACACTTCATCTATCCACCTATTCTACCGGAATCAAGCAAGATTCTCAGGGTAGTGGATGGTTTTCTCAGCCCATCATGACTTTCAGTATTTCTTTGCCCTCCTAACCCAAAGCCAGTATAGTCCAACCTAGAAAACAAGTAGACCCACCTGAAGAGGAATGCCCTAAAGCACAGATGGGCAAACTTTTTGGTCCAAGGGCCACATCTGGGTATGGAAACTGTATGGAAGGCCATAAATGCTCACAAAATTGGGGATTGGGGTGTGGGAGGGGTTTAGGGCACGGGCTGGGGGTGCAGGCTCTGGGGTGGGGCCAGAAACGAGGAGTTCAGTGTGCGGGAGGGAGCTCTGGGCTGGGGCAGGGAGTTGGGGTGCGGGGGGGGGTAAGGGCTCCGGCTGGCAGTGTGGGCTCTGGGGTGCAGGAGGGTGAGATCGAGGGGTTCGGAGGGCAGGAGGGGGATCAGGGCTAGGGCAGGGGGTTGGGGCGCTGGAGGGGGTAAGGGGTGCAGGCTCCAGGCAGCGCTTACCTCAAGCAGCTCCAGGAAGCAGTGGCATGTCCCCACACCGGCTCCTACACGGAGGCGTAGCCAGGCGGCTCTGTGCGCTGCCCCATCCGCAGGCGCCGCCCCTGCAGCTCCCATCGGCTGCCAATGGGAGCTGCAGGGGCGGTGCTTGGGGCGGGGGCAGCGTGCGGAGCCCCCTGGCTGCCCCTATGCATAGGAGCCAGAATGGGGACATGCTGCTGCTTCTGGGAGCCGTGCGGAGCAGGGGCAAGCCCTGAACCCCACTCTCCGGCAGGAGCTCGAGGGCCGGTTTAAATCGTCCGAAGGGCCGGATGCAGCCTCCGGGCCGTAGTTTGCCCACCCCTACCCTAAGGCCTACCCAAGAGCCAGAATGGAATGGTACAATGTTGTGGAAGCACAGGAAGCAGTCAGAGCTTCAACATTAATTCAGTTTCACATCATTACAATCAAAGGAAAGGAAAGAGTAATTCAACCTGTAATGAAAGCAACAGCCCCTATTGTTGCTAGCTCTGCTGCTTGGTAATTGGAAGGCAGAGGAAATTACACATCCTGAAATGGAAGTGCCAATCAAAATCACTGAGCAAGAGAGTCTGCAAGGACAACATAGCACAGAACAGACAAGTTTTCATTCACAGCCATCAGTTTTATTTGTTGTTGCTTGAAGTGGCACACTTAGCCTATCCGATGAAAAGCTTCTCAGCTGATTGTGGTACAATCAACTGATCCACTGGGAATTTTGACAGCGAAACACCACCCTCCCAACAGAAATGGACATCAAGGCAGCAGCACTGGTAAAAACACACTATTATTGTAAGCAAGTAGATACGAAACCTCAGAACAAATCTACTGAGCTGGACATTCAAAGCACACTCCAGTGGACGGGATCCTCATGATCACAGATTTAAATTAAGCCAGAAAGGACCTACCTGGGTATTGTCTGTATAATGAAGATATCATGGCCCCGGACAGATTCTTTTATTTCAACTCTTGTTTCTGAAGATGACAGAAAAATAGTCAGCACTAAGCTGCTGCTTGGGAATGAAGCAGATAACGCAGCACATTAATAGCAACTTTTTCCAGCAGGTCAGGAATAAGGGCCAGATAAAGCAATGGAGTTTTAAAACCCACCCAATCTACACAGAGAAAATTTACATATCAGATCATAAAACAAGTGAGCCGGCTGGATTTTCCACAAGGCTGCTCTCGGGAACCAAGGAGTTTGCATGATGTAGCATTGAGATATTTGTAGTTACAATGGGATGTAATAAACAGAGGGAGAATTAGGCTGAACTGCAATAACTTTACATGGGGGGAGGCAGAGAACTACTCAACTCCTACAGGTTGTTTTACCTCCAAGGAAGCATAAAGCTGTCCGGAGGTTTTCTATTTCCTTTCTCTTGCTGATGACAGCTGTCAACACCACACTCAGTGAACAAAGAAATATCAAACATGTAACAGCCTATAGCATTTTATGAACAGGGGAATAAGCCCTTCTATATCTTAGGGAGAGGTCAGCACTGTGCTTACAGGCTAGTACACAATAAAATGCAGTACAGAATTCAAAGCATCTTTTGTTTTGCTTTTGAAGTAAGCAGACACTCTCCCCCATTTGGAGAGAGAGAGTTTCAGGTCAGAAATCAAAGTCTCCACTTAAACCATCTCTCCCTCGCCACTCAAATTTCAAGTTACAATAAGCCAACTAGTGAACCAGCTCTGCAAGCCAGAACAATACTACTAGCGTAGGAAGACTTTTCAAGCACTCTTTTTCCATACATTCATGATAAAATAAAAGGCTAAGTTGGTGGGAAGGGGAGAGAAAGATGGGGCAGGTTTAGCACGTTGTGAAATTCAAAGTCCAATTATTTGGGCAATTGTGACAACTTAAAGGGATTTAGCTCAAAGAGATAATGATTTGCTGTGCAGTGATGAAGGATGAATCTGTACCCTGAAGCAAATGTCCCAATTTAAAGGTTATATCACAGTAAACTCAAAAGACAGCGAGCATGAGCCAAGACTCATGCAGAAAGAGTCACTCAATCAGTCACCATAAGTTACAATGGCAGTCTGCACAGATTGAAGAGCAAAACCTGAAAGCACAAGGAGTTATGGATGATGCTCTATAACTGTATAAGGGCAGCAACTGAAATCCCAATAGCTTAAAATATCCGTATTTTGACTGCTCAGGACTGAATCAGCACCCAGTGACGATAACCTCTTCTTGGGGTGTTTCAATGCAAAACTGGCTGAATGTTCCTCACTGTTGTGGCAAATAAGCAAGCCAACAGATATACTGCAAGGTCTTATTGCTGACATATAAAACATTTATTGTCCTAGGACTGGAGGTACTTATAACAGTGCACATCATTCTATGTACCACAAGGCAACTGAGGTCAGCTGGGTGGTCCTTGCTCCATTTCAATCTGGTTTGGGCCTGGCTCCCTAACAGATAAGGAATTCTTCAGATGGGATCCTTTTCGTAACTGTCCATCAGAGTCCCTCGCCAGTTTAGAAACTCATTGTATAGACTTCCACTTCAATCATTCCTCCTGTTTCTACTTACTCCTCTGTACAAAAATGGCAGTGGAGAATTGAAATGCTAAATTGCAGCTAGGCCACTGAGCTCTTTTTTGGGGCTAATAAACACATTTGTTTCAACAAAGCCCTCAGATGGTTGAAGACAGGTGCCCAAATACATTTAAATAAGAGATAAAGTTGAGCAGGGTTCAAAAAAGAACTAGATAATTCATGGAGGATAGGTCCATCGATGACTATTAGTCAGGATGGACAGGGATGCAAAACCATGCTCTAAAGTGTTCCTAGTGCCTAGCCTCTATTTGCCAGAAGCTGGGAATGGGCGACAGGGGATGGACCACTTGATGATTACCTGTTCTGTTCATTCCCTCTGAATCACCTGGCATTGGCCACTGTGGGAAGACAGGATACTGGGCTAAATGGACCATTGATCTCACCCAGTATGGCCATTCATATGCAACTTCTAGGGCCCTCTTTGAGTAACTCTTTGAATTTGCATTCTCTCTAGACTGAGGACAGCACTGGTAGAGAGATCACCCAGTCTTTTATAGATGGGGAAACTGAGGCATGGACCAATTTATTGACTTGCCTAAGGTCATACAGGAAGTTTAGCAGAGGCAGGAATAGGAATGATCTCCTGACTTAAAAATACAAGATTGTCCTTTTCCCTATAATGTTTCTCTGTTACCTGGTCCCTTATTACACAAGTTTGGTTAGCAGATTTACCACTAGTTAATTTCTAAATGTAATAGTGAGACAGGCTTGCAAGCACAGTAACACTGACTCACCTCCATTGGTTTCCTGGTACACCGCAGATTTTCCCAACTCAACACCAAGACGCCTGATAAAAAGGGGGAGGAGAGGGTTAAAAATAGATTAAATTGGTTTGTTTTCTAAAGCATTGATGTTCTGAGGTATTAAATGGCTCACCACATGAAGTTTAGCCTTATACAACATAGTATCAAATAAAAATTACAGCATGTGTAAATCATTTATCAAATTACCAAATGGAGAATTTAGTAAAAAAAATGCAAGCTGCAATGTTCAATTTAAGACATTCATTTTAAAAGCCATGTGTATTAAATGTGACTCTCAAAGCTCTTTACTTGTGAAGGTATTAAAAAAGGCCATACAAATTATCTAGTCTCTTCATGAATGCTACCATCATTCCCCTGCCAAGTTACTTGTTTACTTTAATGTTATAAACAGTATGGTAGGAGGCAAAAGCAGAGCTGGGGCAGACTGTTTGACTGCAGATTAATGATATAGCAAGAATAGTCTTTTCAGATTTATCAGATGCTATATCTCCAATGGTACAGAATGAAGTGTACTCTCAGCCAGAAAATACACATTTTAAAATGAAATGGGATAGAACCCAAATGACTGCAAGAGTCTTGTACACATTCCTTATTACTGACCTAGTATACCTGCCCCAACTGCACATAAGATTAATACCCACACTGGCGTCTACGAAAAAACCCAGAGCTAGGAGATTTCAATCTCAGAATAGAACTGTACATTGAGTTTGTGTGCTTCTTCGCAACACATTAACACACTTTTAAAAATTCACCCCACTGACCCATCTTCCCTTGCCATCCTTCCAGGGTCCCACTCACCTGTTTGGATTGGTTTCATTTTCAAATAAAGTTTTCTGATTTTTCAGATTACTTTTTACATTTTTCTGATGTCAGAAATACATAAAACTAAAACCGTCCATTAGCAAGAAGTCAATTAAAGGCATCTATTTTTTATGTACAGATACACAGAATACAAAACATAACTGTTAGAATTCTACCTACTGTTATATACTAAAGATCCTTTTAACAAGCCTCTTAGGGGTATGCTGACACTGCAGTAAAAGACCTGTGGCTGGCCTGGGCCAGCTGGCTCAGGCTGTGGGGCTATAAAACTGGAGTGTAGATGTTTGGGCTTGGGCTGGAGCCCAGGCCCTGGCACCCTCCCCGTCAGTGTCTTAGAACCTGGGCTCCAGCCCAAACTCAAATGTCTACACTGCAATTTTACAGCCTCACAGCCCAAGACAGCTAACCCAAACCAGCAGCAGCTGTGTGGAAGGTTTTTACTGCAGTGTAGAAGGACTCCATTATTTTATGAAGTAGGTTTCATTACATTGTGTGCGTATTTAACATATTTCCAAATTAATTTGCTGTATTAAAAATTTAACTATACTAGAAGATAATTTGTTTAAAAGATATCTGATTACAGGTATAATTCATCTAGAATGCTCAGCTAAGGGCTTGGCTACACTCGAAACTTCAAAGCGCTGCCGCGGGAGCGCTTTGAAGTGCGAGTTTGGTCACGGCGCCAGCGCTGGGAAAGAGCTCTCCCAGCGCTGCAGGTACTCCACCTCCCCGAGGGGATTAGCTTACAGCTGGGGCACTGTTTACACTGGCGCTTTACAGCGCTGTAACTTGCTGAGCTCAGGGGGGTGTTTTTTCACACCCCTGAGCAAGAAAGTTGCAGCGCTGTAAAGCACCAGTGTAGCCAAGGCCTAAGATATCTCAATGACATGTAGATGCTCTCTCTATTCTGCACAAGTGTGTGTTTCAGCTCAGCTGAGTCACAGGGTAGTTAGATTGAGCCCCGAATATTCATGGCCTTTTCAGGCTTTTCAATGAAAAGGATTATTCACTGAATTACCAGTTGTAGTTTTGTGTCTAGTAAATACATTCTTTTAACACACAGGTTTTCCTGTTAGTTTCATGGATTTTTGCATAAATACTGCAGTTAGGAAACAAACCTCAAAATAAAGCTTATTTTTGAGAACAAAATTATCTTCATGCTTGTGTCACAAGCCTGTTCTAGCCACAATTTTTATTGCCAATGGCCTACAGCCAAAAAAAAAGATACCATAATTAGCTGTGTAGGATGAGGGGGTGGTGGTGAAGTGCAGTGATGGTGCAGACATTCATTTATAAGGTGCTCAAGTGTCTAAAAATGGCTTCGTCTTCAAAAGATCACATATAGCCAGAGATGTACTGAAAAGGAGCTGGTGGCTAGGATACTGTGGTTTTCGCCTACTCTGTGGGTTTTATTTGGATTTTGAACTGCCACCTGCATTGGACACAAGGGAATTCTATTTACTGTCTCATTTGAAGGACAACACTAGGTGGTACTATCGGTCTGTGGTATTATTAAAGGGTAGGAAAGGAAGGTGAATGTCTCCAGTTTTTATTACTGTCCGGGGTCCACATGTATTGCTATTATATTGCTTTTCAACCATGCATATTGAAGTACTTTACAAAGGAAGATATCCCTTATCCCTATTTTACAGATTGGGAAACTGAGGCAGAGAGTTTAAGTAACTTTCCCATTGCACTCTTAGTATTAGTCAGCAGCAGAACCAGGAACAGAATCCAGAGATGAATCCCAGTTCTGTGTCCTGTCCAGTGGAGCATGCTAACTGCTTAAGAGTGCAGGCAGACAAGACATGGGTCCTAACTCCTAACGAAAGGGATACAGCAGCCTGCAGTGACCTAGCAAAGTTTGTCACCCAATAACAAGGTAGCTCCCTTCTAAGTATCACTGCTTCAACCTAAAGCCGTCAGCTTGCTATGCACAGCCAAGCTCTGATAAACCTGAATGGAGAGCTGTCAGGCTGTCTCAGCAAATGCAAGTCCTTCAGTTGAAAGACCTATAGAGCATTAGCTTCCATTTTGTAGCCTGATGGGATTCTGCAGCCCTCCTGACGACAAAGCCTGAAACTTAAAACCATGGAGGTTTGGCCTGCTACTGAGAGATTCAACTCAAAATCTAGAGAACAAAAAAAAAAAAAAAAAAAAAAAACAAACCCAAAAAACCCAAAGCATTGGAAAAAAGATGCAAGCTCTTTCTTCCATGAGTGCACAGAAATTCACACAACCATTTTTTGGAGATGCATGAATTCTGACTTCACAAACAGGCAATTTATTCTACTTTCTCCATTTGGAAAAGGTGTTCTGCTAAAGAGACTGTCACCCAGACACCTGTAGCCAACCACTGATCTAAGGATAGTGAGCAATATAAGCATACGGGAAGCCTTTAAAATACTTTAGCTGGAAAGATCTTAGCAAAATGCCATTTGGAAAGTGGCAGATTCAACACTGCATAGTGTAAGAGAAATAAAGAGAAGGTTTGCCATGCTTTGAGAGGTTGCACTGGCAAGAGCCCAGTTACACAGAACAGGAAACAAGAGCCTGTTGCTTCAGAATTAATAGAGTAGACGATGCAAGCTAAGTTCTGTGCTGCTGAAATAAGAGGCTAAAAGAAGGCAAGTTAGCTCCCTGAACTGGTGCAGCCTGGGTTTAGCCAACAGGACAAGAGAAAGTAAAAGTATTGAGAACACACTTGTGGATACTGGGATACTGTCATCAGCCCACAAACCCTACCTAAAGCATTGACCGCTGGGAAACACTGGAGAAGGCAAGAGTTGCATTTCAAGTTACCTTTTTTTAAATACATAGACTATTATTTGTACAGCTTTTTCTCAGTAGACACACACCTGATCTGCAGTGATGGTGTACAGAGCCCACCAACCAATGGTTTCATAAAATCCAGGCAGTTCAGGCCTTTATTACTTAAACTGAGTTGATATAAAGTACTCTAAGGGCAGGTCTTCACTACCGGGGGGGTCGATTTAAGATACGCAAATTCAGCTACGCGAATAGTGTAGCTGAATTCGACGTATTGGAGCCGACTTACCCCACTGTGAGGACGGCGGCAAAATCGACCTCCGCGACTCCCAGTCGACAGCGCTTACTCCCACCTCCGCTGGTGGAGTAAGAGCGTCGATTCGGGGATCGATTGTCACGTCCTGACGAGACGCGATAATTCGATCCGAGAGATCGATTTCTACCCGCCGATTCAGGCGGGTAGTGTAGACCTAGCCTAAGTTGGCTTAAGTGTTTCTACACAAAGGAGTTATATTGATTTCGTAAAATCAGTTTCTGCACACTTGTGTAGCTAAAACCTCAGTCTTCAACTCTGTCCTAAAAGGATGCTGATAGAACCCTGATCTAGTCAAGGCTGTTATCAGTTGCTTGTTTACCCCTTAAAGGCAGAGGTGGGGCAAGGGCGATGTCAGACTCCCTCTGGAGAGGACTGAATTCCACAGAATTACTTACTATCATTTATGTCAACAGGAGGTTTGCACAAAGGTCCAGGGTAGAATATGGCCTTACGGAATAAACTTATAGTTAGAAAGACAAGGTGGGTGAGGCAGTATCTTTTATTGGACCAACTTGTGTTGGTGAGATAGACAAGTTTCTGAGCTTATACAGAGCTCTTCTTCAGGCCTGGGAAACATGCTCAGTGTCACAGCTAAATACAAAGTAGAACAGATTGTTTAGCATAAGTAAATAATACATTTTAAGGGACCATTCAAGGTGAAGTAGCCCATTAACACCCCTCCAGTCATAAGGGGGAAAAGCACCTGGAGGTGCAGGGTTGTTGAGGTCCCAGAGGCACGAGCATGAGCCTGAACATCTACACTTCAATTTTACAGTCCCCATAGCCCAAGTTAGCTGACACAAGACAGACATGGTGTTTAATTGCAGTGTAAGTGCTACAGTCAAGGCCCTGTTAACTCCATGCCAAGATGGTACCAAATCCCCCATCTACAATTTTGTGACAGCAACCCCTACTTTCAGTGGCAATGTGAATTTATTCCAATACTCTGGATTACCCTCCATTCTCATCTCATCCTCAACAGCTCATAATTGAAAATATTCATTGATGTAAAGTTATTATTTTCAAGAATGGGCTTCTTCGCTATGCTGTGCAGGTGGCCTGGCTCCATTTCCCAGGCATCAGCTCTCCCAGTGTTATCCAGGTTACCTGTCTCACAACCTTCCTCCTCAGTTGTGTCAGGGAAGCAAGAATCTTGTAGCATCAGCAGCTCACCTCTCTGGGTCCTTGCCTTGGCCGCTGCACTGTTCTCCAAGCAATTCAACTCATCAGCCTACAATTCTGGCTCCCCAATTCTTGGCTACAAGGTGAACCTCTGCTGCCTGGCTCCATGGAACAGTGCAGGGAGCATGCACTAATCCAGTTAACTCCACCTTGTGCTGGAAGATGGAGAACAGCTCCCAGAAGTGCAGACACACAAAACAAGATGTCAGATGCCTGGCTACAGCAAAATGGCAAATTCTGCAACAAAGACACTGATCTTTGTGGCACTGTAGGAAAATGTTGAATTCCACAGCCAAAGTATCATGGAGTCCATGGAGCCCTGACTGAGATAGAATGTGGCAGTTCACACCTCTCAGCTGATTCAGGCCTTTTCCAAACTCAGGCAGACACCACCACATTGGTTTATGCTAGGTTCACGTTTTGTTTTTAAAGTGAGAGCTGAGATTCTGGAGTACAACTCTGCAGCATGGAGTGAATTCCGCAGCACTGTAAAATACACCTTTCCCTTTCTTTCTAGATTATACTGAAGATATTTTAAACTGACAGCATGGTGGACTTCTGTCCACACATTTCCTACAACCTGTCATTTTTATTTGTCGAGTCCTACTTACAATTCAGATTTTAAACTCTTTCAGGTAGGGGTTTTATCTGTCTCCTGTGAAGCACCTTGCACAATTCTGTGCCCTATAAAACAGTAACAACTGAGAGAAGACAGTACAGCCTCTGCTTGATGGTACTTCATCTATATGACCAGGTAAAACAAAGATCCTTACCACAAGCAACAGGTTAGTTTGGGAGTTTTCTTCATTTTTTATAATTAGGTGTATAAAAAGACTCTTCACAGATGAGTTAGCATGGGGAGGATTATACCTTCTGCATTTGCTTCCTCCACTCTATGACAGACACACCAAATGCGCATGTAAATTATGTGGAGATAATTTTCCATTCAAGCCTCAATGTAAATCAGGATTTAACACTGAAATTAAAGAGAAAATGCTGTTTATATTTGCAGCTGAAACCTCCCAACGAGAATATAATTTCATCCTGACATTGTCCTCCTGGTGACAACACCTCTTCATTAGGCTCTACTCGGTGAGACACCAAAAAAGGCCACAGTTTGTTCAAAATTGCCTGGAGTGCTACGGATTGTAGACCATGCTTGGGCTGACTGAATGGGAGTGACTGTGCCCTATGACCAGGATAGCAGATGGCAAAGAAATCCATAGCCTGAGCATGAGCTGCCTCCTGTAAAACTTCTAAATACAGTCTACAGTCAGCCATTCTTTCTAGTGCAAGAGCAACCCTGCAACAAGTCGTCTGATTTCTCTTGATTTTGAATGGGTGAAAGGGGAAAGACAAACAGTAGATAGTTTTCCTACTATACACACACAGAGATTAGGTTTCATGTGATCAGCTCACATATCTGAGTAAGTCCTATTATCTCAAGGATACAAACCTGACTTTTCCCCTCACATAACTAGAGCCATGCAAATTCGCGGATATCTGCTTTATATCCGCAGATGCAGCTGTATTGTTTACCATCTTTGCGGATCGAATCCAATTTTTTTTTCATCCATGCAGGGCTCTAGCGCAGCAGTTCTTAATGGGGGGTCGTTTCAGGAGATCCTCCCGCAGTGCTCCAGCCCCACCCCTGCGCCAGGGCTCCAGGCTTATGCCCATGGTGCCCGGGGACCCCCTGAAACCACTGATGCCGGTTGAGAGCAGCAGTTCTCAAACTTCATTCCACCGCAACCCACTTCTGACAAAAAAAATTACTGCATGACCCCAAGAGAGGGGGGACCGAAGCCTGAGCCCACCCAAGCCCCACCACCCCAGGGCCAAAGCCCAAGGGCTTCAGCCCCAGGCAGGGGGCCTATAACGGCCCCGCCGCCCCGAGCAGTGGGGCTTGGGCTTTGGCCCCATGCCTCAGGCTTCAGCCCTGGGACCCAGCAAAATTAATGCCAGCCCTGGTGACCCCATTAAAACAGGGTTGTGACCCACTTTGGGGTCCCAACCCACAGTTCGAGAACCGCTGCTCTAGAGGGTGCTGGTGCGGATCCAAATTTTTGTATCCTCACAGGGTCTACACATATCTGCAGACTTGAAAGAAGCTAAGCACCTGCAACTTCCACTCGAATCATCAGAAGCTGCAGGTGCTCAGCACCTCTCAGGATGAAGCCTCGTGGGCATCATTTGTTCTAGTCAGGATGATAATCAAACAGTTGAACCATTAGCATATGTTATGCAGATTCTCCTTTGCCCCTTCCAGTCTATTACTCATGAGTGAAGTTCCCCTAATGTGTGAGAGAAAGCAAGCAGAGAAGCATTATGCAAAATAAATTCCTGTTTGGTAAGGCTACTAACTCCATCCAAGTCACCCAGAAACTCCCTCTCAAGGTGCCTCAAAACCCTATACTCCAGGCTGGGCAGTGACATTCCAGCAAAGAACAATGCTGCACTCATTTTACATTCTTTCCTGACACCACCTGCCATCCTTCAGTTATCAGTTCACCTCCTTTTGTCCTAGGGCACCAATGCAGTTTTATTCTCTGAGATTTGGTACCGTCCTGCAGTGAGTCTTTATGTTCTAGCATGAAGGAAAGTAGGTGCTGTTCCCCACTCCTTCTATTCCGGGACAAATAAAGACAGATGGTACACAGAGGCCAGGGAGCATGAAACTAGCAGCCCTGTGGATCTGTACTCTGATTCCCCCACATCATCCACTCTTTTGCTTTAGCCTTCTCCAAGAGACCCCTGCAAGGAGGGCTGGATACAGCTTTTTTCTGGAACCCAATAGTACTGCCTCCTTCAGCTAAAGAGAGTTGCTCACGAGCTAGGAGCACTTCTCTGGTTTAAAGGGGTTGTGTACAGGGCTCACTATGATCACACAAAGATCAGAACTCCCATTTTTAATCCTATCCTTATTAGTCCATTCTGTTTATGCTCACAATTTTCTTTCTGTCTTTAGATCCCCATCATTTTCCATACTTAGAGCCAAATGAATGCTTATCTATACACACACACACACCTGCAGTATGCACAGGGTTAATGGTAGTACCTCATTCCAGAACACACTGGCATTCTCATGCATTTGGTAGGCATTAGCAGTCTTCAACTCCTCCTCTCAGCTAAAAGAGTGATGAGTGGTACATAGCATTTGTATCCTCTGCATGAAATACTTTCTGCAATCAGAGAACAAGATCCAAGTGCATCTGTGGTGCTCCAATATTTAAATTGTTTTGTTGGTAGAGCAGATGTTACTACCTCTGAATGCAGTGCCCACTAGAGCTGCAATGGTCAAGGAACCATCTGTCTCTTACAAAAATTGCTATTTTCCAAAGGAGGCTTAAAATCAGGCTACACAGGTTCTCCTAGCTACAATGTGACACACAAGCCATCAGTCCAGGAAAGGGATTCTAAAAAAAAAAAAAACCCGAACCCAACAGTAAAAAAAACCCACAAGTTTATCTGAGATGCAGGAGAGTCTATAGGGTAGCTTTGGGGGTGGGGGGTGCAGAATTGTACTGCTGTAACTGAAGCGTCTTTGTTGTTTAAAAAGGAAGTTTTACAAGATATTAAGTCATTCATGATATAGCATATGCTTATCTCCAGCACTGTCAAACATAAGCCAATGAAAAGTTATGGAAATTCAAAGTTAAAGCTAAATCTGTCATTTACTCACTCATCATACATTAGCAATGTAGGTGTCAGTAGCAGAGGATCTTAAAACTCTAAACTTGCTATGTGTGCATAAAGTGGGTATTTGAACCTTGAGAGTTTCATTCTTGGGAGAATACAAAAGCCAGATGCTTAACATTTAATCTTTTGAAATATTCCGCACATTCTCTAAACTGCAAGAGAGAATAAAGTGGGTCTACTCGTGTACTTCCACTACTCTTAGTGAAAGAATAGAAACAGAGAACCTAAAGTTAATATTTGCAGGTTAAATACAGCTTAATTTGTAGTTTAGGTACTGAAATCCCCCAACAGATTCAAGGAATATTTCACCACATTTCCAAAGTTCACTTACCTCCCGCTTTTAACAGTTGCAATGTGCAGACTCCACACTCTTCCCAGCTGCTCCCCCCCACCCCCCAGTCCATTTAATTGCTGGCTCCCATTTAGTGTGATAATCCAGCATGATAATCAATTCTGCTGGGCTCATTCTCTGCACAAATGAAGAGTGACAGAGCTTGCATATGGGGAGTACATTTAAGTCACTCTTTCTTAATATTGCGTGTTGTTTTAAAGTTCTTTTAAATCTTATTCTAAAGGGTCTCACAAAAAAACTTTAAAGCAAACACACAATATTAGATGACAAACTCACCCTTATAAGCCTGCTCCAACCCTATTCAAAGGTGCAACTGACATCCCCAGTAGACTGCCTGCTGGGATATCACAGTGAGTGGGAAGCCAGTAGTCATGCATCTTTTGCAACCTGAAAAAACAAGGTAAATGTTATAAGTATGCTGAAGTGGTCCCACGACCTACTGGGGGAAGTCAGTACACAATACTTGCAAATTGCCTTTGAAAATTATTACTTAACTCCAGCAGGTCTTTGCCATTTCTAACTACTCTGAGCCTATTTCCTCCTAGGGTTACCTATATGTTTTGGGATTGTCACTTTAAACAATGAATGCATATAAGAATATTGACTTAATACCACCAATAGCTCAACCCTTGTAATTTAATACATTAGGCTGTAGGCACAAAAGAAGGGGACTTTTTTCCAAAATGTCACTGGAAGCCATCCAGTGGATTATGGTTATATATTCTCTGGGGGCAGCTATGTTCCTATATGCAAGGATGAAGTTCCAGACATCGTTAAATCTTCACATACATCTCTGCCTGATCAAATAAGATAGGAAAGCCGATGAAAGTGAACTTGGTAAGTATGTGCTACATACACAGTTATGCTTCCTGACCTTTGGAAGCCATAATCCTGCAAAGGTGAAAGGTCCTATATTATCCCCCACTACATCTTTCAGCGGAAGTTGAGTCATTTAAAAAAAAAAAAAAAAAGCCCAAAGAACTGGTGAACCGAGGTCAGATGCTTAATATTCAAATACTGAAGACTTTGGAAGCTGCTTCCTCACCCTAGAGGAGCTGTTTGCAGAATACCATGTTCAAGAGAGATTTTTAAGATAACAGAATAGGCGTAGGTAAAAGCACGATCCATTTGTTGCACTAAAATGAAGTTTGTAAGGATAAAAAAATATTCAAAACCTCTATACTCAGAATTGTATAGCTATGTGCTTGAGAATATTAGAAACAGCTTTGTGGAAAGAAAATTAAGCATTTCGCCTTTTTCTTTTAAAAAGATACACTCCACCCACAAATACACAAGCCAACATCTCCATCCATCCCTGGAACACCCAAGATCATTGACCCCAAACACACCACACATTCAGTTTAAAGGAGATTATTTGTGTTAAGTACAGGACAAGGTTTATTTAACAAGCTAGACAAGCCATTCAACTAGCCAAGCTGTCTCTGTCAGTACTCCAAGTTCACAGCACACCTGCATTTGCCAATATCTCTGTGTTATATATCCCCTAGAGATAAGCTGCCTCTGTGCATCAGTGAAGACACTATTACTGAAAAACAAGCACTGGGTCCCACCACCCAATTTTGAGTTGGTTATAAATTGTGGAATGGAACCTAAGAGTAAGTGGAGAAGAGACCAAAACCAATTTGATGATGACAGCTGCACCCTGCTCAACTTTAAACAAATGCCCACTCCTTAGGAAAGCCACTTTGATATCAGAAAGCTCCCACGCACTGTATCCTATTTAAAGCCAACTTAACTCAAAGCAAATGATAGAAAGAAGAAAAGTACAAATGTGTGTGTGTTACATTTTATAAACGAGTCATACTCAAAAGCACATTTTGTAGCTAGGTTTTGATAAGCTAAGTATCCCAGCAAACAGTACTTAAAAATATTTCTCCACTGAATCAAGACCAAATTCTGCCTAGGAAGTGGGCTTAAGGAACAAGCACACACCTGTCCTTAAACTTTTTTTTTTTTTTTGGTAGCATACATTGCCACCTCTTCCACTCCTCCTAAAAATTGGGTGTAGCTGACTTTTTATTAGCATACACTCCAGTGTCCTACTGGGTTTAGTAAAGAAATAGGAATGAGCTCAAAGCACGCTGCTCATTCTAGTAAATGCTGAAGCTTTCAAACAGCAAAATCATAATTATGCATCTGAAAAAAAGAATTCAGTAGATATTTTTTAAAAAGCATCCCCCAAACCAGTTACATACATCACTAATTTCAATTTAAGTCTACACAAAATTCTCAGTATTTCTCTGCTGCAGTCCAACCTTTGCAGCAGGGCGATAGGAACCTGAAAGTGAAATTAACTACAAGCAGTTAAACCAACTGGTCTACTTTCGTTATTTAAACTTAGTTGCCAACAGTCAGCATTAACAAGGAAAAGTAAATTCGATTTTTTTAAATGATTGCAGTTTTAATCATGTAAGGAGGTGTTAGTAACATAGTTAAGGAAGGGATTTTTTGTAGTATGATTTTTAACAGGATGTCCTTTTGAACTAATTTGAAGCAAGCCTCTCCCAACTAATGGCGAGCACAAGGGTAAAGAAACAAAGTTGAAATAAGAGACTTACTCTGTGATCGTCTTTGCCAGCTCGGTGCAGGCTGCTGTGGAATTCGCCGAGAAGACCCGGTAGCCACTTCTGGCTGCATTCATTGCCAAGGAATCATGCAAACCCCTTGGAGCTCGAAAGTGAGAAAAAACAGATTTGTAAGGCAACAACAGCTTTCTTGGCATCCTTTTCCACCTCTCAACCGCTATCACCGCCCCTTAGGGGGTGGGAGGGGAGATGGGTGAGCCCTCAGCAAGCGAGGATCTCCATAGCCCACTGCTACTGGCGTATAAAAGAAAGGGGAAAAATAAAATAAAAAAGCAGCAGTTGCAGCAGGCTCGGATGGCCACCTGGCAGTCTCCAAAGGGAGTTCAAAAAGGGACCAGTCAGCCCAGGATTAACTCTTTGTCCACCACCCCTACAAACCGCCACCTGTGGGAGAAGAAAGAATTCCTCCCTGAGCATACAGGGGCCGAACTCAGCACGCCCGGAGCAGCCGAAAGCTCGGCCTTTCGCTTCTAGTTTGGGTGGGCGGGCTGGAGCGGGGAGTCTATGGCTCAAACAAGACACGGGAGGGGGGAGAGGCGAAAACAGCCACCCGAGGGAGAGGCTGCAGCTCCCGGGGGTTGAAATCCAAGTTACGGGGGAAGAGCGGGAGAGGCTGCGTCCCCTGGGGCAAGCTCGGAGAAGCCGATGCAAGGGGGGGGGGGGGGGGCGGGGGGGGGAGGGAGCAAGTTTAAACACAGGGGCGGGGGGGAGAGAGAGAATCTCAGGCGAGACAGTTGAGGTGCCCCCCGGACAATAGAGGCCAAGGGACCTGGGGGGAGGGGGAGACGGCCCCAGGGAGCAGGGGACCCACAAACAGCCCCCCAAAAGCGTGGGCAGGAGAGAACAAGAGCCCCCCTCCCAGGATAAGAAAGGGGCAGAGTGGGGCTAAGAGGGGCAACGAGGTGAGGTGAGGCGCCGCTTAGGCAGCCAAGGGGGGGGGGGGCAATAGGGTGGCGGCCCCTAGGCCGGGGGCAGTAAGGGGAGGGTCCTAGGAAGAGCTGGGGGTAATACGGGGGAGGGGCCCCTAGGCTCGGGGCGGCTGCCGCGGGGCAGTCAGGCGAGTGAGTCCCTTTAAGATCAGGCTGGCAGGGTCCCCTCAGGCAGATCCGGCGCTGCTGCTGCTGCCGCCCCGCGAGCCCGTCCCGCCGCCGGCCGCAACCGCCTCGAGGATCACGTCCGACCCCGACTCACTGCGCGCGCTCGCTCGCCCACCCGCTCCCCCTCTCCGCCAACTTGCTGGCACGATCACCGAGCTGCCAGGCTAGAGCGCCGACCCACTTCGGCGGCCATTTTCTAATTAGACCTCCAGCCCTTCCTCCTCCCCCTTCCGCGCAGCCATCTTGAGTGAGGGCATTAAACTATTATCGATACCGATGGAGGTGGACCTCGGTTATCCTCCACCTGACCGGCCCCTAAGGAGGGGATAAGATAGGAAGAAACCTAGGCTGAGTTCTATCTCCGGGCGGCGCAGTTGGGGCTGTTTATTTCCCCGCCCTGTGGTTATGGCTTCGCTTCCCGGAGCCAAGATGGCCGCCGGGCTGGAGGCTCAACGGAAGGGAGGGAGCAGGCGCTCTGTAATCACGCTCACCGCAGCCTCTATGGTAGAGGGAGCGGGCTGTGGGAGAGGAGGCGGGGCCGGGTGGCCCAGGATGGGTGGAACCGTCTGCAGACTGTGCAGAGGCGCCCGTGAGGGGTTAGGGTAGCAGGGGAGGGGGACATTGCTGGGTCCCTGGTCTAAGTGCCCTGCTCTGCCTTAGGGTTCCTGGTCTCAGTGCCCTGCTGCCCTGGCTGGGGGCTTGCCTTGCAGCTAACACTGCCCACTGGCGGGACTGGCCTGAGACCCACCAAACTCATCACACACCCCACCAAAGAGCCGCCTGGCAGGGATGTACATGCCCTGGTCCTGCATTGGATTGGAACCAGCAACACTTAAGGGAGAGGACAGGCTCCTCATCCCACCCTCCATCCTCTTGCGAAACGTGCCAGCCCAGATCCCCTCCAGAAAATGTACTCCCACCTCGGTGATCGCTGTAAAGATCCACGCCCCCACCCTGTCGTGAGACTGAGCGACAAAAAATCTCCCAGGATGCCTGTAGCAGAAGGAAGAATGGCAGAAAATAAAACCCTGTACAAAGAGAATGTTCAACCTTGCACGAAAAGTATTGTGCAAGGCTTCCCTGACTTAACTAGTCCCATCCCCTTTGTTTTTAAAATTGTGTTTGTACTAGCTGCTCCCAGTTATAAACTGTCCCAAAGTTTCATTAACCCAGAGTCAAAGTTGCCAGGTGGTGTTTCATGCCCTTCCAGAACATCACGTTTAGCTACACTCAAACCTCTGAAAACCAGGACATGCAAAGTTAAAATACACACATCACCTCCACAATACAAACTGAACTCCCTGGAGCTGGCAGGGCCACTGAGAGATTCTATCTGTCAAGGTGCCCCCTCTGGGTATGTGAGCACCTCACAATCTTTGATCCAGTTGTCCTCACGTTGCCCCGTGAAATAGGGCAACGCTACTACCCCCCTTTTACAGATGGGGAATTGAGGCACAGAGAGACTCAGGTACACTGCAATGAAAACTTATGATGGGCTCATGCCAGCTGACTCGGGTTCCCAGGCTCTTTTGCTGCTCTGGGACTCCGGCCGGAGCGCTGGGTCGGGGCCACACCAAGCGGCTCAGCCCCGCTCCAGCCGAGGCACTGGATCGGGGCCGCACCATGCGGCTCCCGTAAGTTGTGGCTTGACCCCACTCCGGCTCCTACCCACTCCAATGGCCCCCTCCGGCACTCCAGTGGGAGCTGCAGGGGTGGTGCCTGCGGACGGGGCGGCGTGCAGAGCCACCTGGCCGCGCCTCTGTGTAGGAGCCGGAGATGGGACAGGCCACTGCTTCCGGGAGCCGCTTGAGGTAAGCGCTGCTTGGACCCTGCACCCCCTGAGCTTCTCCCCATGCCCCAACTCCCCTCCTGCTCTCCAAACTCCTCGATCCCAGCCTGGAGCACTCTCCTGCATCCCAAATTCCTCATCCCCAGCCCCACCCCATAGCCTGCACCCCAACCCCAATTTTGTGAGCATTCGTGGCCTGCCATACAATTTCTGTTCCCTGATGTGGTCCTCGGACCAAAAAGTTTGCCCACCCCTGCTCTAGCCCAAGCTGCAATTAAGCAGCCACTTAACCTGAGCTGCCATGCGCCAGTATTGAACGAGGGTCTCCCAATTCCTATACAAGGCCCCCAACCACTGGCCCATCCTTCCTCCATAGGCTCAGTAAGGGGGCTTGCCATAATAAGTAGACACAAGGAATGACTAAGAGAATGTTCCATTGTTTGTCCAGTGTTCTACAGCTCTGAATTCCAGCACTTACCTGCATGTGTGTTCCGACTGCCGTTAGGTGGAGGGAGTAGTTGGAGCAGATTGGCAGAGTTGTTACTATGAAAGATGAGAGCTGATCTTGCCTCAGGGATTGCCATCCGTCTGGTGGCATAAATGTCAGTGGTCTCCAGGGATCAATGAGAGGGTAAGTGAAAGGAATGTATGTCTCAGAAGACATCCTTGGGGTGAGGGTGAAGGAGGTTGCCCTGGTGGAGCAGTTGTGGGGAGAAATTGTTGAGAGACAGGGACATTTGTGGGGGGGTAGGAACGACACAGATGGCTTCCCTTCCCTTCAGCCTCCTACTCTGCAAATCTGGGGTGGTTTGTGTGGAGTAGGTTTGTGTGTTGAGTGTTTGAATGAAGCAAGTTTTGCTTCAGTAAAGAGAAGGACTTTGTCCTACAGTGCTCGAGTGCTTTGTTCCCAGAATGGGCTGTAGCGTCTGTAAGGGCAGAGTGATAATATGGGTGTTACTGGCATATTGGGGCATGGCTCAGGGAGGGCAGAGTTAAGGTTGAATTGCAGGACTCATATGTGCCTTGTCTCTGTATTTCCCGGTTTTCAGGGGGTTACATTTGCATTACCTTAACCCTTCACTTTCTGGTTTCAGAGGTTTGAGCTCTAACTCGGCATTCACAAAGTTCTGGGGCAGTTAATTTCCTTGGGGTTGTTTGTTTGTTTTAAATAATTTCTCACCACGTTCATTTACCACAGCCCAGGTGTCCCCCTCCACTGCCTCTGGCTCCTTGGCCATGACTGGACCAGCCACAGAAGACACTGGATGCACGTTAGTCCTTTCACTGCCTCTGCATCACCCCTTCGCTTCCCAGCCGTTGGTCTGGCCCGCACAGATCCTTCCTGCCCATCCTTCTCCTCCATCCCCCAGGCAGAGCTGGTTTTGGTGTAGCCCCACAGATTGAGGAGCTAGACAGAGAATGCAGGCACTAACATGGAGTCAGTTGAGACGTATTTTGAAGAGGGAACAAACATTGCAGGACATAGATATGGGGAGAGGCTTGGCGGGTCAGAGCTGAAGCCCCCTTTACTTCCCACACCACGCAGCTTTAGGGTTGCCAACCCTCCCGGTTTGGCCAGGAGTCTCCCAAAATCGGGCTCGATCTCCGGGAGGCTACTGAAGACAATCCGGGAGATTTTAGGCCGCTAAAAGTCAGGCGGCACAATGGGGCTAAGGCAGGCTCCCTACTTGCCCTGGCTCCATGCCGCTCCCGGAAGCAGCGACATGTCCGGCAAAGGCTCGTAGGCGGAGGCACGGCCAGGGCATCTCTGCGCACTGCCTCCGCTCCAAGCACTGCCTCCGCAACTCCCATTGGCCAGGAATGGGGAACCGCAGCCAATGGGAGCTGCAGGGGCGGTGCTTGCAGCTGCCTGGCCGCCCGTGAGCCTAGGAGCCACTGCCGGACATGCCACCGCTTCCGGGAGCCACCTAAGGTAAGCACCACCCAGCCGGAATCTGCACCCCGAATCCCCTCCTGCACCTCAACCCTCTGCCCCAGCCCTGAGCCTCCTCCCACACTCAAATTCTCTCCCAGAGCCCGAACTCACCCTGCACAGTCCTGAGCCCCCTCCCGCACCCAAACTCATTCCCAGAGCCTGCACCCCGAACCACCTGCCCCAGGTTGGAAACCCCTTCTGCACCCAAACTACTTCCTGCACCCCAACCCCCTGCCTCAGCCCCCTCCTGCACCCAAACTCCCTCTTGGAGCCTGCACCCCAACCTCCTGCCCCAGCCCGGTGAAAGTGAGTGAGGGTGGGGGAGAGCGAGCAATAGAGGGAAGGGGGCTGGAGTGGGGGCAGGGCCTCGGAGAAGGGGCGGGGCAAGGGTGTTTGGGTTTGTGCGATTAGACAATTGCAACCCTACGCAGCTTTGACCCTCTTTTCCTCTCCACACTCTCCTGCACTGCTCTGCCCTCCCTTCTTTAGAAGCAGTAGCCTGGTTGGGGCAGGACAGAGACTGGTGTTCCTTCCACTGATCAGGGAGGAACTGTTGAGGGCTGGAAGGGAGGAATGAGGGTGGGTATTAGGTAACTCCACACTGCTCTTCCCCTCCAAATATGTTACTGCAGGAGCGCATGCCCAATTTCCTCCCCTTGTGCCTTCTGCTCTGTCAGCACTACTAAGTTCCCACTGAGCAAACGTCCCTTTGACAAGGGATCGCAACTGCCAAAAAACCAAACAAACGCAGGGCAGCAAGTGTCAAAGTCCAGGTCAACTGCTCGGGCTCACCCGCTGAGGCTGAAAATAACAGGGTAGACATTCCTACTTAGGCTGGAGCCCGGGCTGTGAAACCCAGCGACGGGAGGTGGGTCTCGGAGCTCAGGTTCCAGCCCGAGCAGGAACATGTACACTACTTTTTTTTAGGCCTGTAAGTGCAAGCTCCATGAGCCTGTGTCACTTGACCCGGGCTCTGAGACTCGCTGCCACGGGGGGGTTATTGTAGTATAGACGTACCCATAGAAAAGCTACATTTTTGGAAATGCAGTTCTAGTGAAAGCTCAAGTCATCACACTGGGTTTTCAAAGATCTCCTACACTAGGAAGGGTCATTGTCTCTGGGTGTTCTAGCCCCTCATTAGCTGTGCCTGAGCTAGGCCTAAGGGCAAAGGTTAGCAAAGGGACAGAGCCCACAGCCTTCATTTTAAAGAAGTAGCAAAGGGCGCCGACCCTATTTCTTTAAATCCTTAATTGCATGTAATTTTAATGATGGGTCTCTAAGACTGTGGTAGCAAAAGACTCTAGTAACTGCTCTTTCAAATGTCTCTTCAATGATGGCTTGCCTCAGCTTTCTCTGAATTTTCCAGCCACCATTGCTCTCTGTGCATCAGAGATTTAAGAACTCTTCACCCATTCAGAGTTCGGAATTGCCCACTCTTGACTCCTTCAATTCCACCCCTTTCCCCAAAACCTGGAAGCATAGCTAGGCTGGGCAGTGTGCCTTGAAGGTCAACAGACCCAGGCTCTGTCAGACCAAGAGTGGGGAGGTGAGTTCCAGAGTTGAAGGCCAAAACCCCCCCTCCCCCGACAATGCCCTTCCATTTAAAGCAAGGGTCTGCCAGCTTGAGTGCTTCCGCTGCTCGGGTGTCACCCGGGGAGGCGAAGAGACCTTGTAAACAGAGCACGGAGCTGGGACTCTGGAGAACTCTTTGCAGCTCTGCCCAAGCTCACCCAGCAGGTCGGTGGCAGCAAGTCACTTCCCCTCTCGGCTTCCTTTAAAGCACTTTGAGATCTATTGCTGACTAACACTCTCTGAAAGCAAGGTATTGTTATTGATAATGTAGATGTGTAGAAGTCATGCACATCTATTGCTGAAAAGCCCATGGTCAGAGCTAGTTATTATTATTCTCACCAGGAGAAAGGCGCTCCCAAAGGAAGCCAGGTCCCACACAGGTCCAGAGTCTATACAAAACTCTCTTCTATGTCTGTAGCACTCTTTATTTGCATGCAGGATGTTGACCGGCAGCAAAGCTGTAGTGATACACTTGCGCATGGTCCCGGAGACAGCTGCTTCAGTTTGCAAGCCCAAAATACAGGGTTCTGTTGCTCATTCTGCACTCCGGTGTTTGTTTGTTGTGAAACTATAGCAGGCCTTGTTTCACTCAGAGACAGGGAGTGAGTGCAGACTCCCTGTTAATGATTGCTATGCTAGTGTGAATGAGAGGGGGATGAGAGCAGGGGGACGCATGAGGAAGGTGATGTCTGAAACTGATCACTGGCAGCCTGGCATGCAGGAGCTGAGGTGACTCTGGAAGGCTGGAAATAGTGATAACTTGTCCTGGCAAACAAAGTTGATCTGATTGAGCCTGTCTGGATGGTGAAGTCCTGCCACAAGGTGGCAGACTGGACTCTGAGGAAAGATTTCCCTATTGTTGATGGCTGTTTAGTGTCCACAATGTGCTTGGTGCTGTACAAGACACAAAAACCATCCCTTCTCCGAAGAGCTCAGCAACCCTGAGGGTTGTATATATTGGGGAATTTAGAAGAGGGAATTCAGAGCCCTAGTAGGGCTTTTGGGTTCTTCCTTGTACAGCGATGAACTGGTTTTTAAGGCTTTGGAGAAGAAGTGGGTTTTTAAGAGGAAATGAGTGAAGAGTGGGGTTAGCAGTCTTGAACAGGGATTGGTATGGCACACCTAGGGTACAGCATGGTAAAATGTAGGGAGATAGGAATGGGACAGGGAAAGAACAGGGACTGAAGACTGGTCAGCCCGTGAAACCTTGTTAGGGGTTGAGTTGAAACCACATTCAAACTGATGTGTGCATACGAGACCTTCATTTAAGATAGATATCCGGGACAGTTAAGGAGGCCACACTTAAAACACTTAAACAGGTGCAGTGACTGTGCGTGAGAGAGGGATGACACAAACTGAGAACAGACAAGACCAGAGAGAGAGGCTGAGGCAGAAAGCAAGGAGGGCCTCTGGCTCTGGAACTCACCTCCCCACTCTTGGTCTGATAGAGCCCACCTCTGTTGACCCTCAAGGCATATTGCAAAGTCGACCTATTCTCCCAGGCTTTGGAGAAAGGGGGGGGGGATTTAGTCTGGGAGCACAAGGCAGTAAAATCTCATTACATGAACAAGTAACAAGTAAGGGGGGTGTCATTCAATTAATAAAAATCTACAGAATCATAATGTCAATGGCGTTACCCTCTGTCACATGGGGGGGACTTGCTATCCCCCGGCTTCCAGCTCCAGGTCCTCTGGTTGGTGGAAGTTTTGATAGTACAGTGTTGTTAGAAATGGGTCAAGTTGGGTATCATCCGAAAGCCCTTTCTTCCACAAACACAATAGTACTGAACATGACAAACCTAGAACAGTTATGTAGAGATATATTCCAGAAAATGTTTACAAAAATCAACATTTTAAATTATACTTTAGCACAGGGTTGCATTGCTTACATAAAAAAAAAGACACTGACATTGACTAATCCTACGGAGGTTAGCCTTGACACATAGGACTGAAAACATTTCTCCATCAAAGCCATCATCAGTGTCATCTCTGGCTAAGACACCACCGCTAGACACGTTTGTCAGAGGTCAGGGCAACTGCACCTGTATTCCCCCTCAGTGGTCCAGCCAGAGCACCTGCTCTTGGCTTTCAGCTCCCCAGCTGTTGCCTCTCTTGGGTGGAAACACACATCTCGCCCTTCTGCCCGGCATATTCCCAGGCTGGACAGTTCCTTGCCTTCACTGTGTCATTCCCAACACAGACAGGTTGCCCTAGGATGGGGGTGGGCAAACTTTTTGGCCCAAGGGCCATATCTGGGAATAGAAATTGTATGGCGGACCATGAATGCTCACAAAATTGGGGTTAGGGTGCAGGAGGGGTGAGGGCTCTGGTTGGGGGTGCGGGCTCCGGAGTGGGGCCAGAAATGAGGAGTTCAGGGTGCAGGAGAGGGCTCTGGGCTGAGGCAGGGGAGTGGGGTGCAGGGGTGGGGGTGAGGGCTCCAGGATGGGGCTGGGGATGAGGAGTTTGGGGTGTAGGAGGGTGGTGCTCCAAGCGGTTCTTACCTCAAGCGGCTCCCGGAAGTAGCAGCATGTCCCCACTCTGGCTCCTATGCGGAGGCGTGGCCAGGCAGCTCTGCGCTCTGCCTTGTCCGCAGGCACTGCCCCTGCAGCTCCCATTGGCTGCGGTTCCTAGCCAATGGGAGCTGCGGGGGCAGCGCTTGGGGCAGGGGCAGCATGCAGAGTGGAGCCCCCTGGCTGCCCCTATGCATAGGAGCTGGAGGGGGGCCATGCTGCTGCTTCCAGGAGCCGCATGGAGCAGACCCCGATCCCGACCCTTCCGGAGCTCGAGGGCCGGATTAAAACACCTGGAAGGCCGGATCTAGCCCGCGGGCCATAGTTTGCCCACCCCTGGCCTAGCAGCTCAGGTTCAAATACTGACAGGAGCAGAGGGGTCAAGGGACGGATGGAATAGGAGACAGTATCCAAGATATAGACACGCAGAATTTGTGGGCTTTGAGGAATTTAAATGTGATGGGCAGCCAATAAAGGAATTCAGGGGTGAGTGCAGATTGGCCTATCCTGCTGGGATGATTCGTTTGTTCCTCTAAATCACTTTCCCATAGGAGATTAGTGCTGTGAGAGGCACTAAAGGACAGTCCTGAAGGTTGCCAGTCCCATGGGTCCCGTAGAAAAACCTCTCTCTATCCTTGACTTTTGCCTCAGTCCTGACCTGCAGGCTACAAAACCTCGAAGCACTACAATTGGTCTCCGTACCAGTCTCCATGTCTCTTTCAATTCTTGACCTCTGTGCTGAGGCTGCCAACAACGTAAACTGCCAGTTGGGGCATTGGTTTCTGTGCCGGGTATGTTTCTGTCTCGGGAACTGGCCTGAGAAACATCAGATACTGCAAAGTACCAGGCACCCTCAGCTCCCCTGGGGGTAGATCAAGGGACTCAGCCTGTCACAGGATTGGGTCCTGAAGGATTTATTTGATATTTAAGTATGCATAGTAAATTTTCTATTGCAATAGAACCTCACAAAATTCTACCCACCCACTTCTCTAGGGCAAGTAATTGGTTTTCAGTTGATGGGCAAGTAAAAGAGCATTAATTTTATTATCCTCATTGGAGGGGTAGCACCAAATGTTTTTTGTCCTGGGCAGTAGGTTTTCCTGACAGTTTTCCAACACAGCCATTAGGTAAGTTCATTATTATACAACTGGGCCTATTAGCTACTGGCCTATTTTTCTGGACAACATGCAGACAGTTACAGCATGGTTTTGCAGCTACACAAGAATTGAAAAGAGGGGTCTCATTCAGGACCTGCCAACTTTGCCAGTATTCTTTTAAGACTCTTTGGAGAACGCAGATCCCTATAATTCTTCACCATCCTCCTAAGTATTCGTGCAGTGGGCAGTGTGGAAAGTGCTGGCATGCTAAGGGTTAGGATGCAGAAAAGCCCCATTATAGGCCATTGTCTCTCTGCTTTCCACTGCATTGTCTCTTTTCAGGAACACTATATTTAGCCAGTAGCTGCAGTGTCTCTTCCAGTCTCAGGTTCCCTGGAGCGGACATGCATTACTGTTGGTTAGTTAAATGCTGTTTCTCTCCAAACACTGCTAGCATGCTCCATCTCTAATGTCAATGACAAGGAGAGCGGTTTGATACACTGCCGC
>NW_020664543.1:16049503-16116848 GCF_002925995.2 Terrapene triunguis
GTGTGCAATTGCACAATCAACTGTCTCCAGCAATCTGGCACCCAGCTGGTCAGCGAGAGACACAAGTCACAAGAGGAGCTGAGATGCGTCAGCAGATGGATTTTGTCAGAGCAGGCTGAACTCTCTGGAACGCTAAGGGGTTAAGAGCAAAGGCAGCGGCAAGGGGAGTCCGTACAAAGCCCTCTCAGCCAGAGATGCCCCTCTGAATTCTCCTGTAGAGAACTGTGAATTCAATACCAACACCTAGGAATACTTCCAGGGGGTGGGGTCAGTTTGTCACTAGCAGGCACTGTGGTCAGTGTCCCATCCACCGGATTTGGGGGTTAGGAGACACGGGGGAGGAAGGAGCTGTCAAATTCCACCTCTAACACTGGCCTCTTGCATGACTTTGGGTAAGTCATTTCATCCCCTATGCCTCCGTTTTCCCATCTGCAAAATGGAAATGACACTTCACCTCCTATGTAAAGCACTTTGAGAGCTACCACTGAAAGAATCTAGGCAGAGTTTATTTTGGAAATAATTTCTGACCTTTGCAAACTCCCTCTTCTATACAATATCTTACATTTACATATACCGCACACAGCAGATAAGACACAACGGCTCTATAAACCTACACTGTTGGAGGAGCTGGGCCCTGCAGTTCCCAAACCACCAGCCTGCCACCTGAGCTAGAAGAGATCTATCTCCCTTATCCTCTACATGGCCCGCCCACGAGAGGGCAACCACACACACCACATTAGAGCACCGTTCCTTCCTATGGGGCTTTACAGGTGATACACAGTGAAACTACAGAGAAATTTCACCGGTAGTGATGGCAGTGAAAACCCCAGCATGATTCAGGGCACTTCAATGGACTTTTGGTCTTCTATGGTGGTGTCTACAACAGAAAATTCTGCCCCATGTGACCATGGCCAGCACCACGGCTTTCCCCCAGCTCCCCACCTCAATCTGCATTTAAAAGGGTTCTCACTGGTGTGGACAGGCTCCACGGAGTTCAACATCTGCTGCTGCACAGCGTGGGAAAGCCCCCAGTAGAGGAGCCAGGAGTTGACCACTCACTGCTACTTGCAGTCCGCTCCTCTGCTCTGACCCCCATCTGTACCAGCAGGACAACCACCATTGTGCCCTGGGTTAAGGGGGAGCCCTAGTAGATACAATGTCATCGAAGGTAGCTAATCTTCCCAGCCTAAAGTGGAACCTAGCTGGGCTCTGTCAGGAATGCAGCACTGATCCCAGCGGGAGGTGCTGCATTCCAGAAGGGATTAGTTAATTGTTTATCTCCTTCCACTGCTCTATACAGCTGGCAGGGAGGAGAAGCCCATGGGCCGGGTTCTGTGCTGCCTTGCACTGTGCATTGCTATTTACCCCAGAGCAAAGAGAGCATGACGCACCAGCAGGTCGGAATTTTCTGCTCACTCCCACCAGCAGAAGCATTTTACACCCACTTTGCACAGGGCTGCAAACAGGTGCAAGGCAGCAGAGAGTCGTGCGCCCAAGGCTGCAAGGCGCCAAGTACCTACAGCAAAGCTCTGAGCAGCTCTCCCGAGGGCACTCAGCCCCTGGCAGGACTGGGCCCAGAAAGAGTTGATGTTCCCCGGGCCAGATGGCATACCATGGGGGTGGCCTGGTGCGCTCTCACAGTCTAGGGCAGTGAGGAAGAGGTGCCCCATGTTGTTTGCCTTGGCATGGGGAAGGCTGCTATTGCTGTCTTGCTAGGGGAGTAAGGGTCTGGGAGGAGCTGCATGCCAGGCCGCCCAGAGGATTCAGGGGGCCTGGGGCAAAGCAATTTCGGGGGCCCCTTCCATAAAAAAAAGTTGCAATACTATAGAATACTATATTCTCATGGGGGCCCCTGCGGGGCCTGGGGCAAATTGCCCCACTTGCCCCACCTCCTCTGGGCAGCCCTGCTGCATGCTGGGAGAACCAAAGAGTAACTGATGGAGGCTGGTTGGGCTTTTTGTGCTGACTGGCTAATACCCACCTGGCTCCTCAAGGATCCTGAGCCCAGGGTACGTAGTGAAAGAAAACAAAAATAAACTCGAGAACTTTTCACCCAAGCTAAGATACCGCTCACAATACTAAACTAAGACTAAAACAATGGAGCTAATGAATCAAGGTCAATTCCACCAGTTAGCAGCATAGTGGGCTGGAATTAAATCAATACAAACAACCATCAATTCAGAACAACAAACTTGTGACAGACATTAGTCCCATTGCTTAACGCACTACCAGCAGGCGCTCAGACACCATAGTGATGGGCGCAGTGTAAGAATCTATGTAGTATAGAACCTGTACGGCTCCTAAGAAGCGATTTAAGGAGGTGGCCGCCCGCTTGTTAATAACCCCCAATTAAAAATGTTTACCCAAGTCAGTCAGAGCTGCCATTTGGAGCTAGTAAAGTATTTTGATACCAAAACCAAATGATTGTTCACTCTCTGTACCACAACCTCCCAGCCAATTACAAAGCTGCCTCCGTCAATTTCAATTCCTCTGTGGTGGTTAACCCTTCTCCCCCGCCCAGGAACAGAGATGTCACAATACAGGCCCTAAAGAACTTGGAGAAGCAGAGTGTGGACAGCTCTCACAGACCAAAATGTGCATGAGACAGTCTGAGTTTCTTAGGACTGTTAGAACATGGAACACACTTTCCTGAGTAGCTTTGTCAGACGGTTCAGGGCTGTTTAAACCGGGGGCACCTTCTTTCTGACACTTTCCCCTTGCAGACTCTATAGGAGCTCGCACACAACCACACTTTCACACAATTAGGGAGTAAAAAGGCTGGGACGTCTCCCAGCTAATAAAAACAAAAGATACACATTTAAAAGGAAAAGAAAAGGAAAAATAAGATACTTAAGCTAAGGGGGGAGGAGAAGAGGGAGGGTTTGCAAACGCTTCAGCTCTCGCAATTTTCTGCACTTGTGCACATTAGGAGCTAGGGCTACAATCAAAGAGCCAGATGGTGATGTTGCTGGCACAGCCCTTCTCACTAGCTGGCTATCTTGGGGGCAGGGAGACTGGTCAAAGGCTGGCGTGGCCCGTTCATGGATGTCATGACTTCCTGCCCCAGAGCGTCCCATAGGGGGCTCGTTGACCCCAAAGGCTTCTCAGCCTCACCCTCGGCTCTTCAGGTTTGCAAGCTTTGGTCACCCTGCCTTGCAGTACCTCCCTCGGCCTTCAGACAAGTCAGGTGTGAGGTCGACCTTGGAACCAGGCAACTTGGTCCAATCAGGGTCCAATTAAATCACCACTAGCTAGTATCGCCTTGGAAAAGTCCTGCTTAAGCCAGCAGTTACTAAATACAGTATTGGATGTTTGCACACTGAGACTGTATGTTTGCGAACTCTCCCACAAAATATCAAAAATGCAGACCGGAGATCACTTTTAAGGAAGCTGGCATGAGCGTGCCTTCGTGTAAAGGTCTCGAGATGACATTATATCACCAGCTTACCCCAAATGTAATGCAAATCCTAGAAAAGTAACAGATTTAAAAGACTCTAGCAATATCCCTCTGCTGATATTCACCTCTTCTTGTCAACTGTTGGGAACAGGCCACATCCACCCTGATTGAATTGGCCTCGTTAGCACTGACCCCGCACTTGGTAAGGCAACTCCCATCTTTTCATGTGCTGTATATTTATACCTGCTACTGTATTTTTCACTCCATGCATCCGATGAAGTGGGTCTAGCCCACGAAAGCTGATGCCCAAATAAATTTGTTAGTCTCTAAGGTGCCACAAGGACTCCTCATTGTTTTAGCAACCAGCAGCCACTCAACATTAATTCACCTGCAAAATTAAAAATAAGTTGGACAGTTTATAGCCAGATGTAATCCTTGTCTCACAGATGAGACAATTTAGTAATCTCATCGCACAAACAAGACAGTTTAATTATCTTCATATTTAGGAACTAGGCAGACATAAGTCAGACAGCTTCTCTTTGAGAGTTTTCATCTGGATAAAAAAGCTTAAAAGCTTATCAGGATGGAACTCACTTAAGGAATAAAAATAATTCACTTTTGAATAAGGTCTAGATGCCCATATAGACCGTTTCCCTCACATTGCTGAGCCTTCTTCACTGGCTGGGACCTGACTGCAGCCAACTGGCTACTGCCTCCTGTCTTCTCTTGCCTCTGTGTGGCCATTTTCTCCTCCACTGGCTCACTGATTTGCTGCATCCTACTTCCTTTTCCTCCTTGCTTGTCCTTTTCTGAACCCCTCCCATGCCTGCCTGACCTCCAACTTCTCTCCTATAAAGCAGCAAAAAAAGGATACAAGCTCCATGTTTTTAAAAACCCTTTGCAGGTCACTTTAAAGCCTTATATTAATACTGAGAGGAAGCTATTAACCCCATTTTACAGGTGGGAAATGTAAGGCACAGGGCAGCCCATGGTCACATGGCAGAACCCAGTCAATGGCAGAATCCAAATCCCCAGTCCTGTGTTTTAGCCATAAGACCGTCCCCTCCCCCTTTCCTAAAGCAATTCCAGGTCGGAGCAGAGCAGTGTGAATGACTGATTTTCAGTTCGCTGCCCAAACAAACCAACCTCATTTCGGGTCAACCAGAAACAAGGTTTGTTTCCTGGATTTTTCAGGAAACTGAAGACGGAGGAAAGAATGGTTTCGGGTCCAACAGAACATTTGGCTTTACCTGAAACAAAATGTTTGGTTTCATTTTTGAGTTTAACTCAAAAAAATGGAAGTAAATTTCAAAACAAAAAGTCATTTCAGATCGAAATATCAAAACATCGTGTTTCGAAAATGTCAAAATGAAACATTTTGATTTTTTCCAGTTTTTTTTTTTAAACTGAAACAATTTGGCGAATTTCACATGAATTTACAAAATGTTTCGGGTGACCAGAATCTGACTTTTTTAGCCAAAAAATTTCACCTTGTTCTAGGTAGAAGCAACCCAGACTAGAGGATGGATTTTGAACCCTGGTTCAACCCCAATGACAGTATCTGGTTAAATCACATCAGGCTGCTAACTGATCACTAAGAAGTTTGTACTGCACCTAATCATCTTTAGACTTTGTTTAGACAGGGTACGTGGTGAAGTCACTAATGACATTTTCTCCTTCCCCACACAGTAGGGTGACCAGATGTCCTGATTTTATAGGGACAGTCCCGATTTTTGGGTCTTTTTCTTATATAGGCTGCTATTACCCCCCACCCCCTGTCCCGATTTTTCACATTTGCTGTCTGGTCACCCTACCACACAGGGAGCTGGTGCCAGAACACAACAAACAGGCAAATCAATAGAGACTTAACTGTCGGATGGCTACATTTAGGGACAGTACTGGCACAGACAGGAAACAGGGAATTCCATAGCTGCAGAAATATGTACGTAAAGTGGTAATAAGAGAAAAGCCAAAACCAAAGTAAACACCCTCAATCACAGTGCAACACCTGCTGGAAATAGTTATAAAGGTTACATCGTTTCCTCCGGTAAGGCCTAGAGAATTTCCTGAGAGGAAGCAAATAGCTGTTTAGTCATTTTTAAGGGACCAGGAAAAATTTGTCTCTCTGCATTATCAATTCTTAGGAGGTTTCCTTTCTCAAGAGCTTATGCTGCTAAGACTTTACAGAGGATCTCAGAGTATTTGACAAACACTTAAGCCTGACAACATTCCTTAGAGATGAACATTATCCCTTATTTACCAGATGGGTAGGTTAAGTGACATGCCCAAAGTCGCACTAAATCGGGGGCAGAATGCAACACAGAAGCCACGGTTCCCAGTTGTCTGCACTTAATCACTCGCCTAGATTCCCTCATATGAAAGCATCAGACAGAGGAAGATCAGTAGGAGAGATTTCCTATCTTTATCTTACCTTGGATTGGTTTATTTATGTATTAAGTTTGCTGGTACTTTGCCTCATGGCACCAAACAGGCTATTTTTAAAGTGTAGTCCTCCAAATGAGAGAGTCTCTCCTATATTTATGTAGCTACCTCCAAGCACATTTTCCTACCAGAGCATAACCTGCTCCAATTTTAACGTGGGAAAAATCCCCCAAGTGTAACTAGCCAGAGGATCTGTTAACATCAAATAGCCTGCGAAGGCTGGAAAATCTTACTGGTGGGAACTGCAGCCAGAGATTAGGATCAAAATGAAACTGGAGCAGTTTCATGTTAAGCACATAGGACTTGTTCCCTCTAAAGAAGGTCAGAGGCCCAGGGCTAGCTAGAATCCATCTCTCATACGGACTGAGGCCCATATCCACAAAGGTATTTAGAAAGGTAACGCCCTTGGGATCTGGGCCTTGGGGGGCAGGGGAGAGAGAGAGCTCACTAACCATGAGACTTGGCTATAGGAGTCTTAGGTTATGTCTACACAGCAACTAGACACCTGCAAGCTCAGGCTGCGGGGCTGTTTCATTGCTATGTAGACTTCTGGGCTTGGGCTGCTCCCGAGCGCTG
Organism: Terrapene triunguis; assembly: GCF_002925995.2. Classification (NCBI taxonomy): domain Eukaryota; kingdom Metazoa; phylum Chordata; order Testudines; family Emydidae; genus Terrapene; species Terrapene triunguis. The sequence continues at coordinate 16,055,919 of NW_020664543.1, forward strand.
GGACCCTCCTACCTCGCAGGTTCTAGAGCCTTAGGGTATGTCTACACTGCAGTGTACACCCATGCCTCAGCCCAGGCTCAAGCCTACCCCCCCTTGTGTCTACACTGCAATTGTGCTAACCCAGAGCTCAGGCTCAAGGTCCAAGGACCCTGCAGGACTGGAGCGTCCAAGCTTGAGTTAAGCCGGGACCTGGAGTCCAAGCCCTATTTCTCTGCAGTGTAGATGCAGCTCTGCTTGACTTGGGTCCCAGGAGTCAGCTGGAAATGCCCCATTGTGGGATAACTTCCTCAGTCTTCTCTATTCCAACAATCTGCAATCCACTCCTCAATGGAAGCCATGCCCCTTTGCAGCTCAGGTCGCGTTAACCCATTCTCTTCTGATCACTGATCTGCAAGCACACTATTGGCGAGCCTCCTGGGTTTGCAAGGGAGAGCGAACCATCAAGCCTTTTGCAAAGCCAGCTGCTTCCAACTTCCTGTAGCATGCGGGGCAGGCAGTGAAGTGTTCCCACAGTGCACCGCTAGAGTGGCCACATTTGGGGTGGAGGTGGGGCACCAGGGCCTCTGGTCTGCGTGCTGCAGTGTGGATGCCAGAGCCCTAGATTCAAGCACAGGTTAGAAAAGTCTTAACATAGGGTTAAAACACAATGTAGACGCACAAGGGCAGGGTTCCCTAGCACAAGTCAGCTGACTCGAGTCCCACTAACCGTGGGCTTACACTGCAGTGTAGAATACCCTGTGATCACCAGTCTTACAATACTGTCCATTCTTCCTTTAAAGCCCAAACTGCTCTGATGATACAGGGAGCTCCCTTTAGGAGAAGCAGAGCACCCTACTCTATATCCTCACTCTAAGCTCAGAAATGCCCTCACACACTTGCCTCAGAGACTCCTTGGGGGAAGTTTAGGTTGGATATTAGGAAAAACTTTTTCACTAGGAGGGTGGTGAAGCACTGGAATGGGTTACCTAGGGAGGTGGTGGAATCTCCCCTTCCTTAGAGGTTTTTAAGGTCAGGCTTGACAAAGTCCTGGCTGGGATGATTTAGTTGGGGATTGGTCCTGCTTTGAGCAGGGGGTTGGACTAAATGACCTCCTGAGGTCCCTTCCAACTCTGATATTCTATGATTCTATGAGGCTGGTTCTCCTCTCACATCTGTGCACATCACGGAGCCAGTGGAGTTACAAGTGTAGGCGAGATCAGAATCAGGCCAACTGACAATCTTTCGCCTTCCTCCTCCAGGTAATAATTAGAGGGATGGGTGCCTGGGATGACAATTAGCATATCAGCTCAGGGCAGGGTAAACCACCATGGGTTCACATTCCTCAGATGTGTTACCTCTTTCCCTAAACTAGTCCTGATCGTTTTTCAGTCACTCCCTCCATCCAGTCTCATTCCGCTTGCCCTGGATTAATTTCTCCTGGTCACCGGCTCTTGTGCTCTACCCGTCTGGATCGGGGCATAGCCTCTTGCTGCAGGATCCCAGCCCATCGCGCTGTTCTCTGGGCCACGCCCTTACACCTCCTTTTAGGGAAGTTTGCTTCTTTCCAGCTTTTTTTTAATCTGTCAACCACTAGCACCCCGCCCCCCTAATCGCTGAGGTCTTCTGTGCCAACTCTCTGTCTCTGCTCTGTCCTAAGCGTCTCCTGTATTGTTATTAGCAGCACCAGCCGAGCACACGCCTTCCCTGGAGTGGGTTTCACTGGGGGGAAATCCACAGCTCTCCAGCCTCTGGACGCTGACACTACTTCCCCAGGAACGTCCTGGTTTTTCAGGGGTCCCGACGGAATGCATTGAAACCAGGGTTTTGATGCGCAAGCACATCAGAATCAGAGGGGCCCCATAGACTGCAGTCCCGAAAGTGCTGGGATCCGACCCACAGAACCCCCGCCCACACCAGGGTCCTCTCTTCTCTCCCTTGAGCCAGGGAGCACCCTCGTTCCCCCCATTTCTCCCTGCCTCCCTGGATCCCCTTTCTCCCCACCACACCAGGGCCCTTCTCCCCCTTTCCCTTCCCCCCCAGATAGCTCTCCCATTTTTACCACCAAGCCAGGGGCTCTGTCTCCCCCCCATTGCCCTCCTTCCCCCCTCCCCCAGCCAATGTCCCCCATCGTGCACATCACACTAGGTGCTCTGTGTGTGCCAAAGTACCTTTCTTCCCCCTAGACTGGAGGGGAGTGGGGGGTGGATGGCTGGTGCCCTCTCTGCCTCGCCTGGAACAGGCTTGGAAGAGGCAGAAAAGAATGAAGCCTCCTCTCCTTCTGGCGGAGCATGGAGCCCATCCCTTTCCCAGCAGGGAGAGCTATTATTTCTCTTCTGTCAGTCAGGGTGTCAACCTGTTAAACTCTCTTGGGAGGATGAGTAGGAGCATTGTTCTGCTGGAGGGTGTTAACAGAGGACAGTGGCTCCACGTGGCTCCCATTTTCCTCTCTTTTGATGTACCAATTATCACCCAAACCAGTAGGGTTCTGGCTAATGATGCTTAGCACAATCCCTGAAAATTTGGACGTGATCGGATGCAGTATTCAAATGTTATTGTCAGACAGACAGACAGACAGACAGACAAAAAAAATAGAAATGCCCTGGAATTGAGTGTAAGGCCTCACAAACTCAGCTAACCATGTCGGCTCCCTTTCTTAGGGCACACAAATCCCCAACGCCTTTCACAAACTCTTCCTTGATTAAAAACTGCCAAGTCCCACAAAAACTAGACAGCGAAAACTCTGCCCAGCAGCCGAGGAACACCCAGTGAAAGGCAGAAGGGTCATATTGTTCCACAGCTATTTGGGATACTCACTCACCCTGCTATCCTAGGTATTTCTAGGGCACCAACCAATCCATGCAGGACCTGGTCTCTGACATCACCATTATTGTTTATTACTTGTATTGTGGTAGTGCCTGGGGTCCCTTGGACCAGGACCCCGTTATTCTAGGCACTGCACAGACACAGAAGAGGATAATAATTCTATGTCATTTGTACAATGCTTCCTAACCTGAGGCCTTTGTGAGGATTTTAGAGGCATCATTGTTGTGAGTATATTTCTGTGTACTGCACCTTTAAATCTCTAAGGACTCTGCTGTCTTCTGAGGTGTGGTCTACACTACAGACCTGTATCTGTTTAACTACATTGCACAGGGGTGTGGAAAATCCACACCCCCTGAGCGACATAGTTATACCAACCTTCCTTGCTGTGTAGACAGCGCTATGCTGGCAGGAGAACTTCTCCAGCCGCTAGGGTGACCAGATGTTCCAATTTTATAGGGACAGTCCCGATTTTGGGGTCTTTTTCTTCTATAGGCTCCTATTACCCCCCACCCCCATCCCGATTTTTTACACTGGCTGTCTGGTCACCCCACAGCCGACAGAGTGCTACCGCCTCTCAGAGAGGTGGATTAACTACGCTTTCTCCAATCGGCTTAGAGCATCTTCATGAACGCCCTACAGAAGCAGAAGCACCGATGCAGCATTTTAAGTGTAGACTTGCCTTGAGACTGGCAGCTGTTTTGTGAGCAGTTCTATGCAGAGGAGACACTCACATTTTGTTCTCTTCTAGAGAGACTTTACTGTTGGTCCCCTTAACGTCAAATCAAAGCAATAGACACAACATTTATGGTTGCTCTTTGTCTATAGAAAGGTGAGAATCTCATCTTTTTATGCGGCATCTCCATTACTTGAGGTTTGCAGCCATGGTAGCCCATTTTGTATGATCCTCTGCTAATCTCTTTGTGGATGAATAGTCCTTTTGATCCACTCAGGATACCACATCCTCCATCCAAGGTCTTTTTTCTCTGCCTTGCGTACGTCTGCCCTTCCAGTGCCCGCAATCATGCACCACATGCCGAACCTCTTAAAATGTGCCCTGCACTTTCTCATAGTACTTGACAAAGGCGGGTATTACTGAAAGCTTTTGGGAGGCAGGGATTTTTGTCTTTTTGTACAGCACCTAGCACATGGGGGTCCCTGATTGGGGCGCCTACTAGGTGGTACTGCCAGGGCCGGCTTCAGCATTTCTGCCGCCCCAAGCTAAAAAAAAAAAAAAAAGCCGCGATTGGCGGCGGCAGTTCGGCAGCAGGTCCTTTGCTCCTAGAGGGAGTGAGGGACCCGCCGCCCCCGAATTGCCGCAGGTGCCGCCCCTCTCCCTTGGCCGCCCCAAGCACCTGCTTGTTAAGCTGGTGCCTGGAGCCGGCCCTGGGTACTGCAACACTAATAAATTAATAAATAATATTCTCCCCAATTTTACATATAGGGAAACTGAGGCACAGCTCAGTGAAGTCACTTGAACAGGGTATCACAGCAAATCTGAAGCAGGAAGGCAGCCCGGCTCTCCTGACACCCGGCCCTGCACTTTAACCCCCTAGATCACACCTGCTCCACTCCTTTTAAGAGGCAGGATGGTAACCAGACAACAAATGTAAAACATCAGGACGGACGTGGGGGGTAATAGGCCTATATAAGAAAAAATCCCCAATATCGGATCTGTTCCTATAAAATCGGGACATCTGGTCACCCTACTGCCGCTATTGGTGCAACTGGTCCAGCAGCTGTTGGGAATCCGTTCCTGGCCTGGTAAATGGTTGATAGTCCCTAGTTCTTTGTGAATGAACCCAGAGACGCTGCCGCGCCCTAGGGACGCCGCCGGGTGTCAGCCGAGAGCAGGGCGCGCGGGCTCCAGAGCCATCCCGCCCGGTGCCAGAGCCGCTCCAGCAGCAGGGGCAGTCCCTGCAAGTGACAGCAGCGGCGGCGGCTCTGCCTCTCTCTCTCTCTGCCCCATCAGGTGCTGCTGGACCAGCTGCTAAATGAGCCAGCGATGGAGGGCGGGCAGCCGGGCCCCGGGGCAAGCTCCCCGCAGAGCGACTCCGCCGAAGTTGTGCTCCACGGGGTGTTCGCGCTGCGGGACCCGGCTCCCAAGACGAGCTACGCGCTGAGTCTCACTCGCGGCCGGGAGCTGCGCATGCAGCGGGTCGGCTCCGCGCCGGCCGGCCCGGGCGCCGCGCTGAAGCTGGCGGACTGCATCGGCTGCTCTGCCTTCGCCGGCCGGGAGCCCCAGCCGGAGCCGGCCGCCTACTTCTCCGTCTTCTGCTACCCCTTCCGCAAGGGCTGGTGGGACGCCTCGCCCTCCAGGCAGCGCCTCGCCAGGACTTTCCGCGTGTGCGTGGCCCCGGAGCCGGAGGAGAATCTGAAGCTGGCGGAGACGTGGGCTGGGAAGATCAGGGAGCTGGCTGCGCCCAGGGTACCCCGGCAGGAAGGTAAGTGCCTGGGGAAGGCGAGCAAGGGGGGGGGGGTCAAAGTCACCCCCCCACTTTCTAGGGACGTGCGGAGTAGGAGTGATCAATGCTCCCTGCGCGGGTTTCTATGCGGGAAAGGCACTCCCCCCCCTCCCCCCCGGCTTTATCGCTTGTAAACTCAGAAGTTGAGCAAAAGTAAATTCACTTGCACTCGGGAGCTTCCCCCTGTCCCAGCTCCCCCGTCCCCTGCAGGCCCCAGGGCTTTGCCGGCGGCTCCAGCGCCCCTTTAGGAAGTTGGCTTCCCCTCAACTCTTCCCCCTGGGTTCTAGCACGTGTCCCGCTGGGCTTTGCCTGCCCTGCTCTGGGGCTGGCGGTGCAGGGCGCCCGAGCAGCTGGGCCTGCCCAGACAGGGGCCCCGGGGGGCTTGCGAAGTGGGGCCCCGGCCTGATGAACGAGCAAAGCCCGAAGTGTGTCGCTTGGCAGCTCAGTTCCGCGTCTGCCTGGCAGGTGGCGTGTCTGGGGGCTGAGGGAACAGACAGGTGCAAGCCCCTCCCATTTTCTGGGTTCGCGGGGGGGGGGGGGGGGGGAGGAGGCGGAAGGGCTAGAAAGAGGTGTAACACTCAATGGGTGAGACTCAGGAACTCCTGGGAGCCTCAGCCTTGTCCTCTCCCAGCCCCAAACCTGTCTGACCAGCCTAGCCAGCGTGCCCAGGAGATGAGTGGGCCGCGGGTGTCAATTTGCTTTGTCCTCTTGTTCCTACTTATTAGGCTTCTATCACTTGCTGCTTTGCATCCAGCTGCAGGGGCATGTTTAAAGCAATGCTGGTTTCCTCTGCTGGAAACTCCAGAGGGAGAAAAACAACAACCCCTTCCCCCCCCCCCCGCTTCTCTTGCCCCTGCTTGATTCAAAGTTGTGCTGCGCCTGCTTAGGTACGCGGGCTGGGGTAAGAGGAAGAGTCTTATCTCAGGGATCCAGGTTTCACATTGTATAGTACCGAGACCGCTGCGCATAGCATTGGCCTGAGGGAATCCGGGCTATTTGGAATAGTTTGGGTCCACATCCAAACTTTGCAGCTCGGGCCTGTGTTCAAGATATGTGCTTGGACAATCGCCTCATTCATGTGTGTCAGATGCTTTGGGAGCCCCTCGGAGAACAGGTGTTCTAGAAATGTAGAGCGCGAGCAGCAGTGAGCTCTGCTGTCCTGGAACCAAGTCCCCATTTCCACATGACTTAGAGGGCTAAAGTAACCCCCATGATCTCAGGACAGCTCAAAGCTCTGCGAGAGTCTCTGGAAAAAGGGCTGCTGTCTGATCTTCCAGCCATCTTCCTGCCCCTCTCGGACCTGGGAAATGTGGCAGCTCCTCATCCTCATATTGAGTCTTATCAGCTACCCACAGTGAGAGCCTCCAAACCGACTGCACCTCAGAGACACTATGGGGGGAGGGATAGCTCAGTGGTTTGAGCATTGGCCTGCTAAACCCAGGGTTGTTAGTTCAATCCTTGAGGGGGCCACCTAGGGATCTGGGGCAAAATCAGTACTTGGTCCTGCTAGTGAAGGCAGGGGGCTGGACTCGATGACCTTTCAAGGTCCCTTCCAGTTCTAGGAGATAGGATATCTCCATTTTTTAGAAAGCTGTAACAGTTGCAATTGCTAATCTACCCAGGGCAGTGCAGTGTTTACCTAGTGACTGCAGATGGGCTGAATGATTGTGCAGATTACAGCAAAATTCCTTGGGCTAACACCGCACGTGGCTACCTTCCTCTGCCCCGCAAGGCTATTCTCCAAGCACCTGTGCTTTCCCCGCGGGACACCACGTACGTTGATGCCCTCTCGAGAGGCTGGGGCCCACTGGAAGCCTCCGTGTGTCTAAGTGGGCTTGTCTGGTGCACTGAACTACACGCTAGTTGTGACATTGAGGCACGTTGCCTTCAGCTAGTTCTTCTGGGCTTTCACTTATCTTATGTCCCTCAGGGTCTAATTTTGTACGACATCCATCATGTGACGAGTCTGGAAAGGGAGAGGCCAGCCCTGGGAAATCAGCTGCCTTTTGCCAGGGTCAGCAAATCCTCTTCCCAGAGGGGGTGTCCCACGGAGCCATCCGTACACTGCACTTCACGGTGCGAATCCCAGGGCTCTCCCTTTCACAACAGTTCCCTGGGATCTGTCACGGTCTCATTCTCCTGCGAACTGCGTGCTTGCTGGCAGGGGGAAGGGCACGGTGACTAGCTCAGGGCTATTAATAGAAACGAGCCTCTCCGTTCTAGGTCACGGGCACAAATCCAGCCCAGATTAGCAGCGATCAAGACGTACAAAGGCTGTTGAGTGGCCCAGGTGAAATCAGATTCGTGGTCTCAGGCCAATTCCTAATGGGCAAGTGTCCACCTCCCAATACCATCGCTGCAATTGGCTGCCTAGCTGGCTCTCTTGGGCCAGGGAGCATGGCTGAGGGGCAGGGGCAATGAGGGAAAAGCCAGGCTGTTGCCATCAGTGCTGTCGGGAGAGGGGCCTTGGCTTTCCAGGGCTGCTAATCCAGCACCTTCCACCAACACTTAAAGAAGCGGGGGCATGAGGCAGCTCTGCAGCTGGTTAACACAGAAACCACCTCCAGAGAGGGAGTTTGGAAGCCAACACAGAGCAGGTTCCTTCTGCTCTTGGAGCTTTTCCCCCAGTGTCCAGGAATAACCCTTGGTTTGTGTGTTCGTAGTTCAAAGATAAGGGATGAAACCAACCTGAATTCTTTCGCATCTGAGCCTCTAGGCGGTTCCAGATAACTAAATTTAGCGGAGGACTGAGCCTGACATGACGAGTGATAAAATTACTTTATTTAAAATAAAATAAAGCAAACAAGCATCGCAGTGTCCCCACACACTGGCTTGATACTCCCACTCTGAGATGAACAGTGCACCCAGGGGTGATCAGTCCCTGGATGGAAAGTGAGTACAGCCCTTTCTGTGATGGTGGACAGGCATGCCTATCTCAAATCAGTATGCTACCCTTTGCATAATCAATTCTAATCATGCTCCCCATGAGTTAACATTAAATCCAACTTTTACCATATCTGTATTTCTGCTGCCATCATTAAATATTGCTACTCCCTCATTGGCTATTTAACATTGAGCACCGTCTTAATTAACATCTGCGTAAAAGCCAGACCAGTAACTATCAATACAGATAGCGCTTTCCAAAACACTTGTAATAACCAGCGAGGACCAAAACATGTTTACGACGGGCCCTGGGGTTACGGCCGAACTTATCTGTAGCTGGCCTCTGAACTATCTCATTTCACGTCACTCCAATTTTACCAGCTATTGTCAAGCGTATTGTTAGGAGCTAGATTTTTGGGCCTACTTACATTTCAACACATTTCTGTAGAATGTAAGCGAGCATTATCTCTGTGGGCTACGCTGGCTGAAGTTTGTACAGCAGAAATCACATAGAAATCAGGCCCTGATCCTGAAAGGTGCCAGGCTGCTTCCCATGCTCCACTTAAAGTCGAATGAGTTGGGGGTTTTAGCAGCATGCAGGATCGGGCCCTTACCTATCACAGGTTAAATGTCCCGCTTGTTGGTGCCAGAGCTGTCCCCGATGAAAGGCTAGCTTGGTGCCACTGCTCATCGGCGAGCCCACCCATCTAAGGGTGCAAGGTGGGACAGAGCCACGCTGAAAGACCCCGCAGAAGCTGACGGAGCAGGAGGAATCCCTGAAATCCTGCGGCTGTTTAAAGATCGCATCCCAGTTCTTCGTTTCATGACTCCGTATTTCTGAGCACTGCCTCTCCCCCGGCTCCATAGGGGCCAGAAGGAAAGACTGGCTGGTGTGTATAAGACGTGCCTCTTGCTCCGCTGCGGTGGAGAGGCACTCTAGTTAGAAGGCCCCGGCTTTGCCTCCCCTCCTGCGTGGGCGGTGATGCTACCACTGCCTCGGCCTTTGCGACAGATCTCCCCGAGGGGAAGCGTGTGCGAGGGGAGACGGTGAAAGGGAGCGACAGACAGAGAGAGATGGCAGCTGACTCTGTGCCCAGAACACTTGGCTGTAATTCAGTTCATGAAGTGACAGACTGGGGGATAGAGAAGGTTTCTAGCATTGACCTTTCTGCTGTGAAAGCGAGAGAATCCAAACTAGTCACCGCTTCGGAGCTGGTGATAGGGGTGGGATCCTTTTGTTTCTGTCTCTCTGAAGTGTTTCCCACCCTCCAAAGCTGGAGGTGTGGGGATTGAGTAGGTGAGGCCTGGTTTATTCTGGCTCTGGTTGTCCCAACAGATGTATGTTGCATCCCTTGTGCACATGTAGGGTTTGTCTTTCCTTGCACATGCCATATGTTTAATGGGTAGAAGTAACGTGGTAGAGTAACTGTTGCTCTGTAAGCTGTAACTTGGCATTTGCTGCCATAAAGGGGCTTTAATTCTTTTTCCCAGCGAATTTCTTTTCACCCCAATGGCCTGGGGCCTTCTTGCAGTCAGATCCCAGCGTTAAACGCATAAGCGCTTGTAGTCAGGGATTCTCAAGGGAGGGTCATCTGCTCTGGATCTATCCGCTCCCAAATTTGGGGACTTTCGGTGCATGTTGAGACATGTATTTAATCAAGTATCTCCCTCGTGAGCGGGCATGCCATTGCGTGAGATCTGTGTGGCAGTGCCCGGGGATGGCTAGCAGCACGTTGTTTGTTAGGAGTGGCAGGTAACACATTCCTAGGTTTTGTTTTCAGTTTGCTATGATGATCAGATGCCAACGTAATGGGTGCTGGATCCATTTAAATCCAAATCTCAGGAATATAAAAGGCCACATCCATTCCTGGCTTAATTCCATTGTCTTCAGTGAAGTTACATCAGGGCTGAATTTGGCTAGATCTGTGTAAATCTATCTGACTGATCAGAGATTCAATTATATGCACCAGTTCATTTATTTACATATCCAGTCACAATGATCAAACTTTGAAATGATCATTAGTGTGTTTAACCACTGGGCCCAATGTGAGTTGACTGTGTCTCTCTAGATTTGTATTTCCAAAAGCATCTTTTCCAAAACCTAAGGCTAAAAGCAAATATTTCCTGAGCTCTAAAAACAGATACATAAAATTCCAATGGAAACGTTTGTTAAAGCAGTTCCCCGGCTGTTTGTTGTCCAAACACTGCAGCATTAAGAACCAGATTTCATTGGCTTATATAGCCCAATGTAAACTGAGTAGAAGTTTTAAACCTCCTCCCCTTCTTAATAATTAGAGGTGTTATTAGTAGCCTAAGGGGAAAGGGTGTTTAATGTGTGATTTTTAAAAAAAAAAAGTGTGAATATTTTTAAGAGGCCATTTTCAAATTAGAACACATTTAAAAACAATTCCTTCTGTAACACCTTATTCTTAGAGACAAGGTTTTCAAAAAGGTAATTTACCTCTTGCTATTTGTGCTGTTTATTTACTTTGCATCTTTCACCCGGCTTGGACAAAGAAACCGATTCCACTTACTATTGATGATTTCTGTTCCAGCAACACCTAGGGAACCCAAACAGGGCTGAAGGCCCCATTGTACTAACAAGTAACATGATCCTGCCTGTTTGTGGTTCCTATGTACCAGTGTGATACTGTTTGGCTTGCGTGGAGATCATTGCAGGGGCTCAGTGTCAAACGCTGAAGGGAAATGTGTAGAAAAGAGCTAAGAAATCAATGGATTTTTAAATTATTTGCCGAGAGCCTCTAGGAGTTGCAAACCTCGCCACTTTGAGAACAACCATCTACAAATGGTAGATGGTGCCCCATGCTACAATATGTTGCATTCACAGACGCACACATGTATATCTGGAAGTTTGCACCTTGGAGAGCTGGGAGAGATAAGGATAGTGGCACACAACTCCTGAGCAGTGTGCAATTTTTGCACTGATCAGTATTGGGGTATGACTGGACAGCTGCCCTCCTGTCAGGGGAGTCCATGAGGCTCTCTCAGGAGGAGGTTACCTCCCGCGCCCATGCAGGAAGCCAGCACTTCACTTTCAGCACAGGGGTGAACTTCACCCCCACAGCAAAACTGGCATTTCCCCAACATTTATAATTCCTTTAATTGCCCTCTTCAGACATGGCACAGACCTGTCCCTCCCCCCACCCCTCAGCACTGAGGGCTGCAGAAGGGGCAAGGGTGCACTTTACTGTTAAAGAAAACAGGCCATTCAAAAAAATCTCTCCAAGTACAAAAGTCCTCTGACAAAACAGCTTTCGATAATGACACTGCATGTTCCCCGGGAGTGCCATCACCCTGCACTGCCTAGTGGAGCAAACTCCACCCTGATAACCTGGAGGTGTTCACATTGAGACCCGCTGGCCTGAGGCCAGCGTCTGAAACCACTCGCGAGATGCAGCGATGTTGCATCGAGACGTCCTCGCGGTGTAGTGCCTTGGTGCAAGGGGATGGTATTTCACTAGCCCCGCCTGTGACTGGAGGGATTCGCGAACCGCTCACAAGCTCAGCTTTCGGGTCAGGAGCTGGCTTGGCGTTTGTTTATAGTGGCCAGCTGCTCCGCTCAGACCAGAATCGCTTTCTGCACACAAACACGCACAGCTGTCTACATACGCAAGGGAGCTGGGCTCAAAGCCACACCCAAGCTCAGTTCATCAGACACGGCTCCCTCTGAATCCCCTTCCATCAGGATTTGGCCCAGTCTGCCCCCTGCTAGATCAGTGCCTGAGCTGCGTTTTAACACGTTTCTTAAATACAGGTGCCAAGGTTTTGAAAAGTGGCCAGTGACTTTGGGTGCCCAATTGGACACCTGAAAGGGGGCCAGATTTTCAGACAAGGCCGAGTACTCACCCGCCTGCTCTGAAAGCCAATCCCCCCTTAAAACATCTCCAGTTGGGCACCCAGGAAACGAAGCCCCCCCAAATCACTAGTCATGCCTGAAAACTCTGGCCAGGATCGACAGCTGACTCAGCGAGGCATTTAAGCATGTGGCTTTGGGGATGACTCACGTGCTTAGATGTGTGCTGAAATCCCTTGCTCAGTCAGGGCCCCAGAAAGTCTCCCCCCTTTGCCCTGGTGCTGCTCCAGCTGCCACTGGCAGTAGACTGTAAGGACTTTGGGCAGGGCCCATCTTTTTGTTCTGTGTTCATGCAGCTCCTAGCATAATGTGGTCCTAGGAGCGCTCACAATACAAAGTAGTACCAGACTATACTCGGTTCCCAATTCCCATCTAATCCAGGAGCCTCACCGCGGCCATCGCTGTGATATTGACGTGCCTTATTGTTGCTTTGATTCTCATTCCCCACCCTGCAGAGTTTCACACTCTGTTGTGGAGCTGTTTTTGTGGTAGATACTTTAAATGCTAGATCACTGGTGCTCTCCTACTGCGGAGATGGGGCCACATGAGGATCTCAATAGGGGCATTGCTGCCCGCTGGTGAGCCTAGCAGTTCATTTCTTTCTTACACAGAGAAGCCAGTTTCTTTCAGAGAAAGGGAGTCCGACTGAACTTTGCACCCAGCGGTTTCTCAGTGTGACGGTTGTGATTGAAGGGGGTGAAGGAAAATCAGCCGGCTCTCTGAAAGGGCAGACATACCTCCCCTGACTCAGCCTCTGTCTGCTGATGCACACTCAGCTTGCCGGCTGTTCTTCTAATCTGATCCCCGAAAGAGGAACCAGGCTGCCAGATGTATGTCTCTCTCCTGCTGGGACGTCAGATGTGCCCTTTGTCCCAGAGTTACTCAAGAGAAAGGGAGGCTGTTGAAATCTTGTAGTTTCCTGTGAGCATCTCTTAGATCTTGGTGTGCCGAAGGGTCCTGCTGGGGTAGTATCTTCACATCAAATCCTGGCATCTTTCACCACCCCGCCTTCTGAGCGATGGGGGGGAGGGAGACACAGAGGCCTCCACAATCCGATACACCTGTAATGTCCCTCCATGGTCTGTTACTGCTGGCAAGGCCCATCAATAGCCAGACCCCCATGCCAGTGACTCGAAGTACCTTCTAGCTGCTTGTCATGGCCACATTCTTCTTCTCATGCCCTGAAAGGGCTCAGCAGAGGGATCCTGGCCACCTCCCACCTCGGCCGTTCCTCTGCCAGCATGGGGGCTTTGCTGTTGCAGTTTCCCCCAGGCAAGTGCTAAGAGGCTCGTGTCAAGGCTGTATCCCCACTTTGAACTTTAGGTTACAAGTGTCCTGCATGAGGACTTCTAAGCTTAACTACCAGCTTAGTTCTGGTCCGCTGCCACCATTCCCTTCCCTGGGAAGCTTTTAGAAACTTTTCACTAATTCCCTGGTGAATACAGATCCAAACTCCTTAGATCTTAAACAAGGAGAAATTGATCCTTTCCCCCCTTCTTCCTTTCACCAACTCCTGGTGAATACAGATCCAACCACCCTTGGATCTTAAAACAAGGAGAAATTAATCAGGTTCTTAAAAAGAAGGCTTTTAATTAAAGAAAAAGGTAAAAATCATCTCTGTAAAATCAGTATGGAAAATAACTTTACGGGGTAATCAAACTTAAAGAGCTCGGAGGACCCCCCTCTGTCTTAGGTTCAAAGTACAGCAAACAAAGATAAACACTCTAGTAAAAGGTACATTTACAAGTTGAGAAAACAAAGTAAAACTAAGACGCCTTGCCTGGCTTTTTACTTACAAGTTTGAAATAGGAGAGACGTGTTTAGAAAGATGGGGAGAACCTGGATTGATGTCTGGTCCCTCTCAGTCCCAAGAGTGAACAACAACCTTAAACAAAGAGCACACCAAAGCCTTTCCCCCCGCCCAAGATTTGAAAGTATCTTGTCCCCTTATTGGTCCTTTGGGTCAGGTGTCAGCCAGGTTACCCGAGCTTCTTAACCCTTTACAGGTAAAAGGATTTTGGAGTCTCTGGCCAGGAGGGATTTTATAGTACTGTACACAGGAGAGCTGTTACCCTTCCCTTTATCTCGGGACGCCGCGGTCGGGGTGAAAGCAAGTTCCATAAGTACAACCACAGCAAGGTCAGAACGTAGGCTGCCTAGGACTGTGGCCACCTCCTTTTTACCCCCACTGCCCATCTTTCCCTTCTGGACTCCTAAGAGCCAATTGTGAACAGGGCCACTTCTTCAAAACCTATGGGGTCTCCTCCTAGGCATGCCCCCATGCCACCCACGATTTAGCACAGGTGGGCACCCCGTGCTGGGGGGAGGGCTGGACTAATGGAGCCGAATGCTTGAATTGAAGCAGCAGCATTGCCAAGCCCACGCATTCAACGAGCATGAGTCAGGCCCCCCCAAAATTATGAGATCGGCTTAAAAAGCATGAGATTTTTTTTTTTTTAAACAATGATAAGTAAGGTCTGGCTTGACAAAGCCCTGGCTGGGATGATTTAGTTGGGGTTGGTCCTGCTTTGAGCAGGGGGTTGGATTAGATGACCTCCTGAGGTCCCTTCCAACCCTAATCTTCTATGATTCTAAGTATTTGGGCTCTTTTTCTTGGCCTTCTGGTTTCTGAGCCTTCACGGTGTCATCGCGTCACATTTCTTGGCATTTCTCCACAGCCATGGGAGCTAAACTCTCACTCTGTCAATGAAATTTGAGATTCTCAATCACCTGACTCCAGGAGCTGGGGCTTTATGAAGACCCCAAATATCATGAGCTTTGGCAGCGTTGCACCAGTGCTAATGGAACCTCATTTTCAAGAGAAGCAAAGCAAAACCCCTCTGAGGAAAAAGCAAAATCAAATTCAGGGGAGAACAAGCCGGGGTCATAGATTAGTGTATTCGACTAGCTGCAATAGAGTCCTCCTCCCACTCTGATGGAGTTCTATTCTGCTCTGCGGAGGCTGCTTAGGGGCCCCAGATGAGGGGCCCCAGCAAAGGGAAAAGCATGTTGGTCCCTGCACCTCTTCTATGCAGAAGGGTGTCTGTTCAGAACTGATAATGAGCACCAGAGGGCGGGGCCAACCAGCTGCTTCCCGAAATCCCTTGGCACAAGCCTGGGCGGGGTGGAGGCAGGGTGGGGCCACTATTTATGAGCCAGCCTTGGAGAGCGCTCTCAGTAACAAGGGTCACCAAGTCTCCGGCTGTGCAGAGGCAGCTGATCAAGAGGGAGTCCCCCCCCTCCCCCCCCCCCCCCCCACGGCACAGCTGAGGACTGGCACATGCACAGTGGCGGGTTCTGTCCTCCTCCTCCTGGTTCTGCCTTTGTCTGCACAGGGTACTCGCAGCCCCAGCCCCAGGCGTGACTAGCCGAACGTGTGCTGTCACACACGGCCCCCGGTCACTGAGGAACGCACTCAGACATTCAGGCTTTGATTGTAGTGGCGAGAGACCCTAACTGAACTTGATGCCCCCGTTGTGCACTGTACAGCTGCACAGGGGGGGCTGTTGCCTATCCCAGAAAGCTCAGTCTTTGCCTGTAAGCCCATGACGACACTGGGAGCGCTGCACCGGTACAGGAACACGGGTGTGCTCTCCCAGCAAAGAGCCCCTATGTGGACACAGCTATGCTGACAACGCTGCGTTTTATATCCATCTAGTAAAGCCACCGCCATGAGCAAAACAAGCTGTACCGGCAGCAATTTGCCAGTATAACTGCATCTAACCAAGGGGCTTCTGCTAGCCCCACTCTGTGGGTCAGGGATCACCTCCCACATGCCCCAGACCCACACAGCTGGGCCGGTAGAAGTCTGTAAATTGTACATTAGTCTCAAACCTGGGCCACACTGAAAAAGCTTTACCGACGGAGCCATGCTGGTAAAAGCCTTGTGTGGATGCAGTTATACCAGTATAACTTAGACCGGCAATGCTTATGCCAGTGCCCTGAGCCGGCACAAGCTGGATTGGTATAAGCACTCTAATACCAATAGAGCCACATCCACACTAGAGGGTTTTGCTGGTTTAGCTACGCCAGCAAAACTCTCCTGTGTGAACAAGGCCACGCTGTAGAGAAGGCCCCAGAGTCAAGTCCTAGCCCCAGTGAGACGCACGACAAAACTCCCTAAGGCTTCAGTGGGGCCAGGATTTTACCCACGGCGTATAAACGAAAGGCACCTCGGACACAGCCGGGTGGGCAGACCGCCCCAGCTCTGGCCCGACCGGTGGGCCTGCCCCCACAGAGGGGCTTCAATTATGTGCTGCAAGTGGTTTGGACCAGACCTGATGCCCCCCTGGAGATCACGAGGGTGCATTGTACGGGAATCCCACGCCTGGGAGCGTCACCGTCTGTCAAGCCACATGCGCAAGTTCGTCCCCAACCGGAACGCGGTTGCGGTTGTGTCTCGCTAAGGAGACGCGGTGAGAAAGGGGCGCAGGGGTGAGGTGACGAGAGAGAAATTGTAAATCGGTATTAGACGTCCACCCCATCAATACGGCATCGACTAGCGCCAGCCTCCTCTGGAGGGGGAGGAGGGCGGGGAGAAGAGGCCTTCTACCCCTAAAGCTGTGTAGACTCCTCTTGCGGTGGAAAGCCAGCGTGTGTGTTTAAACTGTGCTCCAGTTAGGGTGAGGTTTTTAACTCCGACTAAAAGAACAGGAGTACTTGTGGCACCTTAGAGACTAACAAATGTATTTGAGCATAAGCTTTTGTTAGTCTTTAAGGTGACACAAGTACTCCTGTTCTTTTTGCGGATACAGACTAACACGGCTGTAACTCAGTCTAGTGTCCATCTCCCACCCCACACCCCCAACCCTGGAATGCCAGGGCTGCCCAGACCTGCTTTAAACACACACTCCCCTGGCTGACACTGTTGAGTCTGGAGCGTAGACCGGTCCGTAAGGTTGGCGGATTTGTTTGTACAGAACCATGCCTGAGTTCCCCAGCTGTGCAACGTGGGCTGCTTCCTTGGTGACTAGCTTTCACAGAACATGACCAAGCAAATATTTCTGGCAATATCCGTCTTCTCTCTCTCTCTCTCCCCCTCTCTCTCTCTCTGTGGTGGTCAGGAAATCTGAGCTTGAGTCAGAGAACTATGAGTCACGTGTCACTATCCTACAGCGCTTGCTGTGGAGAATGGCTTTCTAGGAGGGGAAAGGAGGGCTTAGTAGTTAAGGCACCGACCTGAGACTCAGGAGATCTGGATTCAGCCCACAGCTCTGCCACAGACTCCTTGTGTGCCCTGGAGCAAGTCAGTTGGGCTGAGACTTTTTCCAAAGCCACTCAAGGGATTTAGACACACAATTCCTATTAACTTCAGAAAGTGGAATGTCTAAATCCCCAGGAGCTCTGAACACTTCTGTCTCATCTCCCCATCTGTAAAATGGGGATATAAGCACCTAGCTATACAGATCCAGACTGCCACTTCTACCGGGTTCAGAGACGCAGGGCCAATATGGCCGGTTTCCCTACCCCTCACTCGGGACGTGGTTCGAAGATAGTTCAGGCCTGTAGGGTAGATGGGCCCCATCCATACACTAACCATGTTCAAGGAAAGCAAACTCAATAGGAGAGCCATCGCAGCTCCAGTGAATTCACTCTGAAATGTGACCTGTTGACAGAGACAGCCAGGAAGTTTCTGCACATCTCCAAGCTCAGCTTGGTTTCATTTGTTTAATTATTCACTGGTATTTACAGCAAGCATCTTGTTCATCTGGGTTAAATGCAAATGTCAGGCGCTTATGGAAGGTGTTACCTTGTTGCTCTCTTTCCTTTGAATTTCTCCCCTTGGGGTAGAGGAGATTTCACAGATCCCATCACAGGCTCCTGAGCAGCTTATCAGGAGGGGGAAAGGAGAGAAAGGGGCCAAGACATGCCCCCAGTTTATGCTGCTTTTCACTTTATCACCCTAAACCGTCTAGAATTTGCTGGCTCTCAAGTTTAGCTGCGCTGCACCGTCACCAGCAGCTTCCCTGACTGCCCAGAGATAAATGCATTGTCGCAGCTTTGTAAACTAGATCCTAGAGCTGGACCCCCAGGGACCCGCTTAGCCCCTCCTGCAGGATTCAGTGGGTCCATGGGAGTTATTCCTGTGCTGGAGGGGAGAATGCGGCACAGAGAGGAGGGTAGTGCGTGCCTGCCTGGAGGAGGAAGAGGATAACCTCTGTGTAATGAACAGCTTAGCCCCCCAGCCACAGGACTTAGTGTGGTGGTGGCGGCACTGGGCTGGGGCGTGGCTAGGTTGAAAACAACATTCCAACTTTGTTCACCCTGTTGGCTTAAAGCACACTGCATCCCCAGCTGGCCTATCCATGGCGGCCAGCCCCAGCTGTGCTTCAGGCTGGCTGATCAGCACTCACCATTCTCGTACGTTGAACCACCTTCCCCTCCTCCAGCGTGCACTGCTCTATGAAGCCGCTCTATCGACTACGGCTAGGTTCTCCCAGCACTTGACCTAGTCTGTGGCTTGAATCACTCAAGTCTCCGCTGGACTTTATGGCCCTCTACGAAGGCCTGAGCCTGCAGCCAGAGACAGCACAAGGCAGCAGTGATGGAGTCATGGGGGCAGGGGGGAACCAAGAGGCTGTTGCGTTAGTTCACAATAGATCTGTTCTGCAGGGCTTGAACTGGAGCCTGCAGGCTGCCCATCCAGCCTCCACACCATACAACACTCAGCCCAGACCCGCACAGCAACAAGGACTGGTGGGAAGAGCAGGAAATGAAAGGCAGGACACGGTTTGCCACTGACTTACTGTGTGACCTACAGCAAGGTCACTGAGGGCCTGATTTGCAGAGGTACTGACCATAAGAACGGCCATAATGGGTCAGACCAATGGTCCAGCCAGCCCAGTATCTTGTCTTTCAGCAGTGACCAGTGCCAGGTGTTTGGAGAGAACGAATAGAACAGAGCAATCAAGTGAACCATCCCCTCTCATCCACTCCCAGCTTCTGGCAATCAGACACCCAGAGCATGCAATTGCGGCCCTGCCCATCCTGGCCGATAGCCATTGATGGACCTATCCTCCATGAACTTCTCTCGTTCTTTTTTGAACCCCATTCTAGTTTTGGCCTTCACAACATCCTTTGGCAAGGAGTTCCACAGGTTGACTGTGCGTTGTGTGAAGAAATACTTCCTCGTGTTTGTTTTAAACCTGCTGCCTATTAATTTCAGTGGGTGACTCCCTAGTACTTGTGCTATTTACTCCTTCACATAACACTTCCTTATTTACTTTCTCCACACCAGTCATAATTTTATAGACCTCAATCATATCCCTCCTGAATCATCTCTTTTCCGAGCTGAAAAGTCCCAGTCTTTAATTGCTCCTCATCTGGGAGCTGTTCCAGACCCCATGTCATTTGTGGCCCTTCTCTGTACCTTGTCCAATTCTAAGATACCTTTTTGGAGATGGGGTGACCAGAACTGCACACCAGAGTCAAGGTGTGGGCGTATTGAACCCTCTCCATTCCCAGCGAAGTCACCTGGAGTTGTTCAGCACTGCTGAAAACCAGCCCCTCGCCCTCTTGGCCTGTTTCCCTCTCTACCAAAGTGAGAGCAATGCTTCCCCCCTCCCCTTTGGGTACCCCCAGTAGGTGCCACACAAGTACCAGAGGCCGAGCAGCTGCAACATTGGCCTGGGAGTCAAAAGACCTGGATTCTAGTCCCAGCTCTGCCATGGCCTGCTGGGTGACCGTCGGTAAGTCACTTGGCCTCCCTGTGCCTCAGTTTCCCATGTGTGCAGTGCGGATGATGATACTTAACTCCTTTGTAAAGCACTTTACGATCTGCAGCTGAATAGCCCTAAGAGCTCGGTGTTACGCCTGTAATATCACTCTGCCCTTCTGTACCACCTGAGTTTCTTTTCCTGTCCACCTCGTCACGACCCTGCCATGGTAACACCTTTTTCTTGCCCAGATTTCACAGCCACATTTCAAGCGTCATTTTCTTTAGCGAGGGCTTTGAGCCCTCCAGACCACAGTGACAAGACCTGCTTACAACGCTGTTGCAATCTGTAATGAGGACAGCACCTGAAGTGTGGGCCTTATGAGACAGTAACATGCTTAGAGACCCCAGTTAAAGCCACGTCAATCCTATTCACTGAGCTTAGTTAGTGGCCATGTTTAAGGTCCGGCTCAATGCTGGAACAGTGTGATGAGCAGGACAGGTGACAATGGCATCTCCTCACTCAGGTGTAATTACAATGTAGATGGGGCCTTATCTCATGGAACCGAAGCGAGAACCCAGAGACTAATAACTACAAGGTGACCGATAAGCATCTGCCACGGGTCCCTCTCTCTCCGGACCTATTCCATTGGGAACGAGCCTGGGAAATTGCTGGGGATGAATACAAATGGCAGCTTTCATCGTCGCTCTCTTCCCTATGGCTAATGAGCTCTGTGTTTTCTGCAAGGATTTCAGTCTCACTAGGCCCAGAGCGGCCTCCAGCCCAGCCCCCAGCAAGCTTTGCACAAACAAAAGCCTTCTCTCTCTCCCGCCTTCCTTCCTCTTCCACTTGCCAAGTGTGCAGCAGGTGGGAGCTGCTCCCGGTCACAGGCCGAGGGGAGGGAAGAAGAACTTGCATGTCTAGTGCTGGCCTGGCTGCAGCTTTTGATTTGCGACCTGTCCCCTGAGCCAGAGGGAACACTCGGGGTTGTGAACATTGGTCTAGTGTCCAGTCACATCTCTTGCAGGATGCACAGAAAAATGTGTCAGAGAGCGAGCGAGTGTGCGCACAGCAAGAAGGCTGCATTCAGCAGCTCCAGGGTTTTAGGAGTGCTTTATTCTCTGGGCATGGCAACGCGTGCTGCTCACCTGGAAGGGGGAAACTGCAGGGATCAAAGACAACCCTAAAACGCCTGCGCCACCGCGGAGATGGCTCAGCCAGCATTGCACAGTACTTCCCCCTGCCTAGCATCGCTGTAGGTTGGAGGAGAGGACTGTACTGCTCAGACCTACCACTGATAAAATAGCCGTGAACACCCTCGCGCTGTAGCTCCAACCAAAGGCAATGAGCTGTGGTTTTGAAATGGGGAAGGCAGAGTTGCTGGCGCAAGAGGAGGGGGGCGCTTTTCACAGCCAATGGTGGTCGCCCAGGAATCTATGTGGGAAGGCTGTCTTCCAGGCCACCCTTTTGCTTCCATATGAAATGACTGTACTTAAAGAAACCAAAAACGCAGGATGGGACCCTATTCTCCCTGGCCCTGGGTGACCATGGAAACTCTGCTGCCGAGCCTTGTCTACACTAGAGCAGGTGCGGTCTGGCCCATTGCTTTGGGCCTCTGCCATAGTTGTAAGATGCTCTCATCCACAAGAGCTTTTAATAGTTCAGACATGCCACCTGCCGGTGCAAACGCCCTAGTCCCCAGCCGCTCTCCTAACCCCCCCAGCCTGCACCCCTGCTCAGAGGAGCAATGCTGGCATTGTGGCTGCACCAGTTCAACCAGTGCTCCTAGCACCATCCCACAGCCATGCTGCCCACCAGTCACTGACCGCTCAGAGCACCATCCATCAAACCACTTCCTCGCAGGCCCGAGAGCAGCTCCAGTGATACTTGACTGGTGCCTGCCATGCCCTGCACCCCTCCCCCAGCTTAGCAAAGGCACAGGAATGCCATCCCAAATCAAGTTTCATTCAGACTTGTTTTCTTTAAACTTTTACCAGCAGTTTCACAGTGTCTGATGCGTGGCTCCTCCCCTCCGGCAGACCCCATGCAGCACAGAAAGGTTAGCGAGGGTGCCCATCACATGGCACCTAAACACCCCCCCGCAGCAAGCCATCAATGTTCTGACCATGCCACTGGCTGGGGCTAGTGCTGCAGGGAGGTGGCTACCTTTCCCAAGCTCCTGCGAGGTATGGGACATTCACAGTAACATACACACCTCAATTAGTCCCAGCTCTCCACCCACCTGCCCCACAACCATTACCCTCAATCCACCCCGATGGTGAATCCCTGATCGCTACTCACCTGCCCGTGGCCCAGCGGCTCTTACCCCGGGGGATGAGCTGTACGTGTTCCACTGCATAAGCCTAGGGATGGGAAGCCAGCTGGGCTCTGTGGAGGGATCTCTTCCCTCCGGGAATGGGCCTAGACAGACTCTATCTGCCTCAGCATCCTACAAGGGATAAGAGGAGAAGGAAACCAGCCAGCAGAAAACAAATAACCCCCCAAAGCAGAGCCCAGCCAGCAAACTCTCCCAGCAGTAACACAAGCTCCTCCCTCCTCATTTAGTTTGACTAGATTTGAAACACCTGGCACTGACTGGCTGGCTCAGGACTGCATGGTGCATGGGGGCTGACTACCCCCCAGGCTGGCTGATGTGGGACTGGGGCCAGCCGTGCTGTGGAGAAGGACGTCCGTCTCCAGAGCTGCCGACCCAGCCCCGAGGGTCTGTGGAACTGGGTGTCAGGTCTGAGCAGCCTTCAGCTGCCAGTACTAGTGAGCAGCCTGAGCCGCTAAGGCACAGGGCTCTACCCCAGGCTGGGGACAGCTGTGTCGGGTTCCTGACAACTTGGGCTGAGGAGCCTCCTCAGGTCCCATCCGACCCATTCCCAGCCTGGCCAGGGGAGCTGTGCCGGGTTCAGCCAACGCGGCAAGCTCAGGAGAGGCACCGCCAGCGTTGATGAATCTCTCCTCTCTCGTCTCTGTCCAGGGGTGACGTGGGGACTCTTGCCGCGACCCTGCCATGTCTTGGTGCTGCTGAACCCCCAGAGTGGAACGGGGCACGCGCTGCAGCTGTTCCGCTCCCTAGTGCAGCCAATGCTGGCCGAGGCCGACGTAGCCTTCACCCTCTTTGTGACCGGTAAGTCTGCTCCCGCTGCAGCCACCCGGCGGGTTCTGCCATGCCCAGGCTGCCTCCTAGGGGCCCCTCGCTGCCAGGCGGAGAGGAGGGCATTTCGCTGGGTAGGGGACTTCTGTCTGGCTGAGCTCTCCCTGCATGGCTGGCTGTGTAGCCTGGGATAGCAGCTGATGGCCCTTCATTTCTACCTCTCTGCCCACCTCCCTGCCAGGTAACATCAGGAACTCTCCAGCTGGGAGTGTCTCAACCAGTCCTGCCTTGTAATATGCAAATACAGTGCAACTCATTTAAATTTGACCAATGGATGCACAGTATTCAAATGAACAGAAGCAGGAGAAGGGGGAACCCTCCCCTCTGGTGTGGCAATCCCACCTGGCAGCAAGGAGAACCCAAGGGTGGCAGCAGAGGGAGGAGAGCTAGGCAGGGGGAGATGCTGGGAGTGTCATTCTCCCATGCACCCATGAAGCCTTCCTGGGGGCCTACAGCGGTCCACAGCTTAGGAGCAATGGTTCGTGTGCCCTTGGCCATGAGAACTCCTCCTCTTGGCTTGGTGGGTCTCTCCCTGGCTCCCAGGCCAGGCTAGGCTCTTGCCAGCTGGCTCCGATTCTGGGAGCCTGGGTTGGGAAACCCAAGTGACATCCTGTGGCTGATGCCTCTCGTTCCAGGGAAGGCTGGGCCCTCCTGTCTCCAAGGGTTGTGCAAGGAGAGGAAACCATGCCGATTCCCGGCAGCCCATGGTTACCCCCACTGCCAGCAGCTCTGTATTTCTCTCCCCAGAGAGGCCGAATCACGCCCGTGAGCTGGTGCGGGCTGGAGATTTATCCCAGTGGGATGCTGTGGCCGTCCTGGCCGGGGATGGCCTGCTGTATGAGGTGAGGAGACGGCCAGGAAGCAAGGGCAGCTGTTATGCTGGCAACTAGGAGACAAGCCAGTCCCTTGGGCCTGGCCTTCCTTTACACCGTGGCAGTTGGGCAAAGGGAGTGTGGCTGCCCCCGGGCAGAGGCTGGGGGTGCAGAGCTTGGCTCTGTGCCGCCTCAGAGTTCGACGTGGGAGCAGAACAGAGAGCCGGGCGTGGAGGCGGCTCAGATACTGGGGGGATGGGGGGACGGTGAGTCTCTAGGCAGCAGCCTCAGGCCCAAACAGCACAGGTGGCCCTGTCTCCCCTGGGAGCCCCAGGCCTGGAAGGGGGAGGGGAAGTACGTCAGGACTGAAGGGCAGTGGCAGGGAAGGATAGGCCTGGAAGAAGAGGGAGCTGCAGGCCCGGAGGGGGGCAGGGGGGAGGGTGTGTGCATGTGGGGCACATGGCTGGAGCAGCAGGCGGCGCTGCAGGGTGGGACGGAGGAGCAGCAGCGGGACATGGGCTGGATGGTCACTGTACCTGGCTGGGGCAGGCTCTCACGCTGCCCTCCCCACCACTGTCAATGGCTAAGAAGGAGAAAAGACACCAGGGACAAATAGCTCCTGGTTCTGCTGCTTGTGCCCTGGAGCCAAGCTGGGCAGCTGCCAGAGGCACCGAATGAGAGGAGGTGGCACCCAAAACCTCCTCAGGCTTCCCTGGCCGGGGTGGGCATGAGCAGCTGGAGCAGGGGGCTGTGTTGCCCCTCCCAGAGCGGAGACCCCCTGGCTCCTTCTGGTCCATTCCCTTCCCCCAGAGCGGCCAGGGCCAGGATGGGGCTGTTGTCTCTGGGAAGCTGCCAGCTGTGTGGCTCTGTCCCTGCAGGTGGTGAACGGCCTGATGGAGCGTCAGGACTGGCAGGCCGCCATCAAGAAGCCTCTCTGCACCCTGCCCGGGGGCTCTGGGAACGCCCTGGCCGCTTCCATCAACCACTACGCTGGGTAAGGGCTTCTCAGCCGCCGGCCCAGGCCCTGCTCGCTGAGTTCTCACCCCTGGCTACTCGGGGAAGGGGCACACCGTGGAGAGTGGAGCAGGCCCCTGGCAGGGAAGCTCGCTGACAGAGGGGCAGTCACGTTCGCCCGAGACCTTGTAAACCTCCTTACACCATTGAAGCTGACTTCAGCAGACAGGAAACTAGTTGAACTGACTGCAAAGGGCTTCCCCCAAGGACAGCCTGTCTAACCACAGGGACTGTCCACTGGCAAGAGCTGGCCCCAGCCTCTGGTGCCATGTGGCTGGCACCATTCCTAGCAGCCTCGGGCTGCTGGAGCCTGGCTAAGGCAGCTAGTGAGGGCTGGATTCTGCCCAGTGAGGTTGAGTGGGTGGGCGAGAGGGTGGAGTTTAGCTCTACCCCTGCGAAAAGCAAAGTGCAAAGCTAAGGCCCCCTGCAGCAATTGCCAGCTTCGCAGGCAGGTGGCCCAGCTGGGCATTCCTGGGGTCTGCGGGGACAGAAAAGCCGGGTTAGAGCCACGGCCAAGAGCTACGCAGCAGCCGTGGGCTCCCCCACAGGGTATGATCACTATTTGTCTGTCCCCACGTGCAAGGAGAGCACAGACAGGGCTTGCTCTGGACGGAGAGACGTTACCATCCAAACTCCCCCCTGCGAAGTCACCCAGCCCTTCCTGCTCTGCTAACAACATCAAAGAATGGCTGCATGCTTCAACCTCCCTGCTACTCCTAATCCCACAGTTGGCTGGGGGTAGTCCCCCCCCCCTCCACCCTTTCAGCGCTGGCGACCTTTTGGAGCAGACCCCACTTTGTGGCTTTGATGAGAGGATTATTTGCATTTCAGTAGCAGCTAGAGGGAGGTCCCCATTCAGAACAAGGGGCCTTTGAAGCAGTGGGGCCACATGGATGGAGCACAGGACTCAACAAACCTGGGCCCTATGCTTGGCTCTGCCACTGACCTGCTAGGTGACCTTGGGCAAGTCATTTCACGGCCCCGTGCCTCAGTTTCCCCCATCTGTAAAGTGGGGATAATGAAAAGCTTTCGGAGAGCTACAGATGAAAAGTGGGGTAAGAGAGCTTGGGATTATTGTTAGTGCTGGACTCAGTGCTACCCACGTGCACAGGGAGAGTCCAACAAGCCCCAGAGAGTCTGCACTCTACCTAGGCAGCACAGAAAAATGGCCCGGGGGGGATCAGAGGCCAGAGAGGAAGTGAGTTGCCCAAGGTCACACAGCAGGGTCGGGGCAGAGCCCAGCTCTCATGGCTTCCACTCACCCTTTTCCCCCCCTGTTTTATGATCCTCTTTTCCCTGACCCTGCCTCGGCTCCCCACGTGAATGTCTCCTTTGGGGAAGCACCAGGGCCGAGACCAAACCCAGCTGTGCCTGAGCCTCCCCTGCCCGCTCTGACAGCTCAGGGGCACTGGGGGCTTGCCCTGGCAAGATGGGGTGGAGAAGCTCCGGCTCCTGGCATGGCTGGGGTAGAGAGAAGGGCGGGGGGGGGGGGGGGGCACGCAGAGGCAGTTGAACTGGCAGCCCTTGGCTCATGTTTCTCGTCTCGTGATGAAACTGCCATTCTCAGCTCTGGCCTTTGCCCCTGCACAGCTGGCTCGGTCCTCCTGCTGCGAGGCTAATCCCAGCTCCCGCTGCACAGCGCTACGGGTGGGGGCACGAACGGGCGGCTTTGCTTTCACAGTCACGCTGCTCAGCCACCTGACTGCTCCCAGACAATGCCTGGCCCTAGCTCACCGGTCTCTGAAGATAGGTGCTCCTGAGAACGCATGGGTCCCCTCCCCCACCCCGGCTGCTCCCTCCAGTCAGAGGGGGTGCAGGGGCGGAGGAAGACCAGCAATAAGGCCAGACGCTCCTCACGTCCCCTGGGAATGGCTCTCGCCCCTGCACAGAGCCATTCCCAGCCTGGCACTGGCTTTAGCTGAGTGTGCAGCTGGCTCCCCAAGAGAGGAGACTCAGCCTAGTGTGGTGATGGATCCACCCCCCCTTCTCTGCACCCTCCTTAGGCCTGGCTCTCTCTGTTTCCCCATCTGGACTTTCCTTCCAGCCCCCACTCGGGGAGTTGTGTTCCCTGTGCAGAATCCTGGGCAAGTTACTTTACCAATCTCTGCCTCAGTTTCCCCTAGTAGACTGGAGGTGATATTTGCCTGTGCCATGCAAAGTGCTTTGGCATCACTGGGTGAGACACTGGGAAGCTGCTGCTGCCTGGAGCAGGCCGAGCTAGGCTTGCACCAGAGTACATAGTGGTTTGGGCCAAGTTCTGCCTTCCTTCAAGAACAACGCTAAGCTGTGTGTGTGGCGGCAGTAGCTGAGGGGAGCTTGCCACAAACACAGTCCGTTCCGGGGCTGAGATAAAACTGGGCAGAAGTTTTATAACAAGTTGGGTTGGGCCAATCACTAGCTCCCTTTGAACACAAAGCCCAAAGCAAGTGTGGCTGTTGCCATTTCAATAGTGGTTTTTAAAGTGGTCAAAACCAATTAAAATACATTTTTTAAAATGGAAAAGGGCCCTTTGCTCTCACTCCAATATAAACCACTTCCTAGCCAGCCGCTTTCCTTCGGCAGACCCCTCCCCTGGGGTTCCATTCATGGGCGGCCGTCGGCAAGCCCAGCGCCGAGCTCGACACCTGCATAAAGGCCAGATTTGCCAAGGTGCTCAGTACCCGCCATTGTAACGCTTAGACCCTGAGCTTCCAAAGAGCTCAGCCCCTGACCCCTCCGGCGTTCACCAGCCCCCCCTCTCCCGGTCACCCAGAGCCCTGCCTGCCTTCAACATCAGCACCAAGAACAAAGCCTCTGCCAGGTCCCTTCAGCTGCCACCGCTGCTGCGCCTGGAGACAGAACAGCCAGCAGCAGGGTAATGGGAGCCAGGAGCTGATAGGACCAAAAGACCCCACAAGGAGCCCTTGCATTCCCAAAGTAAGACCCTGCCCCCTCCCCTACCAGCAAGGGAAGGGGGGACACTCCCCCATCTGCCTTTTTTCTGCTGCTGCCTGGGCTGGCTTCCTGTGCAAAGCTGCTCCGAGCTCCATGCCCTCTGCCCCGCTCTGCCCGGCCTCCCATAGCAGGAGCAGGGACTGCGGAGCAGGAGTTAGTGGAAGGGGGTTCCCAGCAGAAATGAGGGTGGATGTGACTTGCTCCATCTACTGGCTCTGAGCGGATTCCAGCTCCCAGGAGCTGCAAACCCTCCTTCCTTCTAAGCAGCCCCCTCTGCCCTCTGGCAGGCAGCTAGCTCCTGGGTGAGCCACGCGGGGGTTTCAGAGCGGCCACTGGGCCCCTAACAACGTGGATTTGGGCCAATGTGGAGGGGAGCAAAGGATACCTAAAACGAGACCTTGCAGAGCCCCCATTGCATGTGTAAATAGCCCAGCCTCCTAGCCAGCCGCCCTTGTTCTCCAGTGGCCAGGGCATGTCCTGGACGTGGTGTGAGGGCCCGAATGAGAGCCAGTAGGCAGAGCTCTGCTGTTCTAGGCAGGGCAGCTGCCACTACAGATCCATCCATGCCAACGATGCGCTCCCAGTCGCAGTGTCATTGGGGGACAGGCCCTTCGGTGCCCCGAGCCAGACTAAAGCAGTGCTCTGGACAGTGTTAACGACGCCCGAGGTTACACATGCCGGTGCCCCATGGGGCTTCTTGTCTGCCATGCCTCGGAGCCTGGCTCCCTTCCTGGCTCGGGCCACTCTCGCTCGTGCTGGCAGATCGCTCCTGACAGTCTGACAACAGCGGTGCGCTGCTGTCCGCTCCTCTTGCATCTGGTTATCTAGGGCCGTGCCTCTGCCAGGCTGGGCTGCAGGGCCTTGCAAACAAAGGCACCAAGCAAACCCTGTGCCTGGCCAACTGCCTCCCCCCCCCCCCCGGCTGCTGGAGTCTCTAACAAAGCGGGGCGCAGCCTACGGAGAACGGCTTCTCCAAGGGGAGCAAATGGGGGTCAGTGATGCTTCCGTTTGTGGAGTGTTGTGAGCTGGTCAGCCCAAGAGGGGTTCTTCCGGCTGGCTGGCCAGGAAAAGAATGGGTGGAAGCACTAGTTGAGTCTGAGCAAAGGGGCACAAGCCAGGGGAGTTTCTAGGGCCAGGTCTACACTAACCCCCTAATTCGAACTAAGGTACGCAACTTTAGCTACGTGACTAACGTAGCTGAAGTTCGAAGTACCTTAGTTCGAACTTACCTCGGTCCACACGCGGCAGGCAGGCTCCCCCGTTGACTCCGCGGTACTCCTCTCGTCTAGCTGGAGTACCGCAGTCGACGGCGAGCACTTCCTGGTTCGACTTATCGCGTCCAGACAAGACGCGATAAGTCGAACCCAGAAGTTCGATCGCTCGCCGCCAAACTACCGGGTAAGTGTAGACATACCCTAGGAGACTTTTCCTCTGGTGGTAGACAGAGGATCGCATTGATTCCAAGCAGGTGGGGATCTTTGAAACCCCCACTGGCTCTAGTCATGTTCCAATGATACTTAGTGACATTTTGCAATTGCAGTGTCTTCCTCAGCCAAAGGGGGCGCCCTGGAGCTGCAGGGATTTGCCTGGAGTTGCACAGCGAGTCAGCGTCAGTTCCCGGGGGTGGTGGGGGTGTGTGTGTCCCTGAGAGTCCCTCCCCCACTCCGACCACTGGAGCGTGCCTCGGACAAGGTGAGGGTCCCAGCTCAACAGATCTGCCTGCTTTTGTCTCTGTTACAGCAACACGCAGGCCTTCAAGGAGGAGCTGCTGACCAATTGCACCTATTTCCTCTGCAAAGGCCTGTATGCCCCCATGGACCTGGTCTCCCTGAGCACGGCCTCTGGCAAGCGCCTCTACTCCTTCCTCAGCTTCGGCTGGGGCTTTATCTCCGATGTGGACATCGCCAGCGAGAAGTACCGCCAACTGGGCAAAGCCCGCTTCACCGTGGGCACCATCCAGCAGCTGGCCGGGTTGAAGGTCTACAAGGGCCGCCTCTCCTACCTGCCCGTAGAGATGTCCTCCTCAGCCCCCGGCAGCCCTTCAGAGCAGAATAGCCACCACATGCCATGCAGCAACGGTCGCCCCCTCCACATCCTCCCTCAGCCTGCGCCGGGAGTGCCACGGCCCCCTCACGAGGGGTCCTGGCCAGAGGACCCTCTCCTGGTCCCCTTCGACCAGCCAGTCCCAAAGCACTGGACCGTTGTGCCTGAGGAGGAGTTTATCTCCATTTTTGCCATCTACCAGTCGCACTTGGGCGCTGACTTCACCATGGCCCCCACGGCCAAGCTTCACGATGGCTCCATGCACCTCTTCTACCTGAAAGCCGGGGTCTCCCGGCTGGGGCTGCTCAAACTCTTCCTAGCCATGGAGAAGGGGACCCATCTGGACCTGAACTGCCCCTACCTTCACTACCTCCCCGTGAGGGCCTTCCGGCTGGAGCCCTTTACTTCCACTGGGCTCATGACGGTGGACGGCGAGCCGCTGGCGTGTGAGCCAGTGCAGGGCCAGGTGCACGACCAACTCTGCAGGATCATCAGTGGCTCCTGAGCCACCTGCCAAATAAACCGCTTCAAAAAGGATTTTGACCATGTGCATCCCTGGGGTGCAGTGAGGGAGGACAGGCAAGGACCACTGCAGAGAATGCTTACTCCTCCTGCCACTCAGAGTCTTCTCCAGCCCGCTCCTCTCTTCTCCTCTGGAATAGTTCACAGGGGTCTCTTGTTCCCCTTGCTCTGCCCAGCCTCCCGAGTTCCCCCCCCCCCGCAGTCCTTTTCCTGCCTGGTCGCAGGCACTATGGGCCAAGCACTAAGAGGTTTGGTTAATTAGTTTGAGGGTGGGGGAGGGATACTCACAGCCTGGCCTGCCCCCTGTGTCAGGAAGCTCCTATGGGACGCAGGTGACTCCTGAGCAGTGGGTGGCATGTGATGGTACCCAAATACAGGTACAGCTCTTTCCAGGTCAGCTTAGCAGCTGCAAGGATATTTCTCCCACCACCCCCAGTCTAAGTGCTGGGCTGCTTCTCTTCTCTGCTTCCAGATCAGCCTATCTTTGCAAGGGACTCCGCAGATGACTCGCCAACCCAGGCTCTCCGCCGTACAGGCCTCCCCTGCATTTCTGTTCCTAGGTTCCCCACAAGGACAAAGCCAGTCTGCTCCCTTCCCACAGCTCAACTATACACTAAAGGCACAAGAGCGCTACCCTTTCCCCCAGGAGCAGAGTGCCACGGAGACCAAGCACTGCTTTGGCACCAAGCCCCTGGGGCCAGTGGGGAAATGAGAACTGGCTCCACTATAAACTTCTAGGGCCAACATATGTTACAATGAACCAATATTTTTTTAAAGAAAATATTTCTACCAAAAGCTCCATGGAGACAGAGTTTATTCTTAAAATGAGACAATAAAGATCTAGCTTTTCCAAAACAGGCGGCCTTGGCTGGTACATGGTGGGCACTCTGCTTTCATTGCAAACCTAAGCACCTGGAACTCCCAGGTTGGACTGTTTCCTCCCTGGGATTGCTGTGGTGTAATAAGCAATAAAGTTTCTTGGAGCAGCAGCAGCTCAGGGGTTATCGCTTTCCGATTTCGCCAGCAAGGGGCTGTGGGCGAATTGCTCCAGAATGCACTGCCTCTTGGCATTTGCACAAAATCCCAGTCAGCCTCGAGAAAATCCCTTTGTTCTCCGGCGTAGGGACGGGCTGGGATGACTCATGGTGGGCCGAGAGGTGGTGTCATCCAAATCCAAGGTATTAAAAAAATTAATTTTGCAGGGTCCATTTAGTTTATATGGTTTTAACTGTAGAGGGGGAAACGACCAATCTAGTCCAACAGCTGTTTCTCTAGAAACATTTGGGAAAAGTAGGCTAAAAACAATCAGAAATGTTACAATAATCACAGAGTTAAAGTCACACAGCATAGCACTCCTTGGTGGTCAGATACCACAGTGATGGGCAGCCTTATGAAAACCTAGACAGCATTCATATCCATGGCCCACACTGCATGGGTTGGGTTAGGTAGCAATACACTCATCACATCCACAGTCCAGCTGAAGCATGCTGTGACTTTTAGCACGGTGCAGGTACGTGATCTAAACAGACAAATGCTTGTGGGAAAGGGCTGGCTGTGCAGGCAGACTGAGCAGCGACCAAGTGCTGATTATACCCATTTCATATGGTGACACCAGTTTTTTTTTGGTTGCCGCTAATTTTTGATCTAAAGCGTCAGTAACAGACCCGGATTTAGAATGTTCAGCCATGACAGAGGAACCGCAGACAGCAGCTGCTGTTCACATTTATTCATCTGCAAATTATGCAATTAGGATCCTAAAGCAGGGAAAGAAAAGTCTAATTGTTTGCCAGCCAGTCATGATCAAACGGAGCTCAGAGTTATTTTCACTCCAGCAAGGCAGGCAACAAACAGGACCCATATCCCAAAATAAGGGGTAGGGGGGGAGGTACCTTTCTGTATGGCATTGGGCCAGGTGTACAAATGGATGCAGTGATGCTCTGGTCTAAACACTTTAACTGCGTCTAATTCCTTCCTCCATTGTTGGGCGATTAGGTTGTCAGGAACAATCAATAGCATGTACCCTTCAGCAGATGATCAGGTCTGCCTGTAGAAACGTCTCCCCTACACCACTGTTGCAAGCTTAGTTCTGGTTTAGTGTCTGAAAGATTCTCTCTGGAGAATTCCACCACATAGGCACATACAGGCTTTTCCTGCATGTCCAGCTCCAGCAGCTCTGGAATTTTATTTTGTAAATCCACGAGTTTTTCAGGAAGTTCCTGGATTCCTAAACCCTTGATCTTTCCCTTGATTTGATTTTCAAGGGACCCCTGCATAGGCAGTTGCCTGGCCTAGAACTCTACAGCCACAGCTTCTCTGCAGATGGCATTCCAGGTCCTGTGGTTTCCAAAGTTTGCCCCAGGTGCTTTGAGTCTGGTTTTACAGCAGCCATCCTGGCCCCTAGGCCTGCTAATCTAGCACCCTCATCTTTTAGCCCAGAGTCAATTGTCTGGAATTTGGTAACCAACGAAGTTGGCAATTGAGACTGTGCAAACTCCTCTTAAATGGTAGGTCCCTGCTGAGGAAATGGTAGTGCATGCTGCAGGCAAAGCCATGAGGCTTAAGGCCATCAGCATTGTCAGGGCCGGCTCTGGCTTTTTTGCCGTCCCAGGCAAAAAAGCCTCCGGCCGCCCCCACCCCCGCGGGGGCTCCGCTCTCCCCCCGGCGGCCGGGCGCCGGGGGGGGAGGGCGGCCAGAGCGCCGGGGGGGAGGGCAGCCAGCCCGGCTGTGGCCCCGCTCTCCCCGGCGGCCGGAGCACCGCGCCGCCCCCCTCCAGGTGCCGCCCCAAGCACCAGCTTGGTTGCCTGGTGCCTGGAGCCGGCCCTGAGCATTGTGTCCCCCATTTGTGTGGGCCCACTAAGAACAACCAGCTGTTTGCATCCACTCTGAGGTTTCTGCTTCAGGAGCGTAAAGCTCCTTACCTGCAGTAGCAGCAGCTCGTTGTCTCAGAGCTGAGCTGTTAGACTGTGCAGCACAAAAAAAGGGAGGCTCGTGTCCTATTGCATGTCAAAGTTACCCACCCACTCCCTGGAGGTTTCCTGGCCTCCCTTGAGTAGCCTTCCCCCCCTCCCCACCCCATAATACCCCTGGTGTTACCTTTACAAGAAGAGCCATCTGAGCCTCCTGCAGCGTGCCTGTGCGGGTGTACACCCAACCTGGCCATGGTTCATTCATTAAGGTAGGCCCCTGGCAATAGCTGCCTAGGAACAGACCTCCCTCCTCTCCGAAGAGGACTATATAAAACTAAACTAGTCTTGCTACCGCAGTTGCAGCCTACAGCAAGTGCCATTAAACCGCAGCACTCCAGCACCTGCCCTAGCATCCTACACTTAAGGTGATCTGAGCAGAGTGCGGAGCTGTTAAATGGTGCTCTGAACTCTCATAGCAGTCAGTCATTAAGGTTCACACGTACTTCATTTCTGCTTTGGTTTCTCCTCATGTCCTTGACCCTTGTCCCTACTGCCTGACTGTCCCTTTAAATCTTTTCTAACCACACCTGTTCAGTCACCGCCCTTTAAAAAAACAGTACTTACACAGAACACTTAAGTCCACCACCGTCCCAGAGCAGAACGCCATATTCCCATTCTGCAGCATGGGGGAAACTGAAGCCTTGTGAGATTCAGGGATTTGCGCCCAAAGTCACAGAATCAACAGAAGAGCCAGGATTAGAACCTGGGACTTCCTAAATTCCAGGCCTGGGCACCACCCACGAGCCCCTCTCAGCTTCCCTTTTTTGGTGGTGGGAGCCAAGACGTCACTCCATTCCATTAGGTCAGAAGGTTTGAGTCGTTCAGCCTCAGTTCACCGCACTGTGCCCAAGCAGTACCAAGGTCTCTAAACACAGCTCCTACACTGTCCTAGGGACTGAACGATAAGCTCGGCAAGGGCAAGTTGATTGTTGGGGTCATGAACGGGTTGCAACTGCAGCACTGACGGCTGAAACCTTCTTTCCAAAGAGGTGCAAGCTTCCACTGACTGCTTCCTGATCTCACTGCTCTGAAGGGCCTCCTCACGCTCCATGGACATTCTGTCCTTGGCCTCTCTGATAAGGTCGCCAGCTGAGGTCCTATCCACAATGGTAGTTTAGGATGCGGGCATGTGTCCACTGGCAGCTGGGCAAACCTACTCATTTCACATCAGTCCATAAACAGCTGACATGTGGTAGCTTTCAGGTTACTGCAAGTTTAAGTTAGATCTGAACAAGCTAGGTAGGGGTGACAAGCTGGCATCTCAGACCCCATCACCAGACTAGCTGAACTTGTGTGAGGTTGTTGGATCCTGATGTTACCTTAACTACTGGACAGAAAAGCTGCTCTTCCTGAACCTTGTATAAATTAAGAGCCTTATCCAAAGCCCATCGAAAGACGCCCATTGTCCTCAGAGGGCTTTCCATCGGCCCCTAGGTGCACCAGTCAGCTACAGAGCAGTTAACGAAGCTTTCCTCACACTGGCTCCACCGAGGATAGTAAAAACCCAGCTCTTACATAGCACTTTTCATCAGTAGATTTCAAAGCACTTCACAGATGGAGACACTGAGGTACAAAGAGGGGAAATGCCTTGCCCGAAGTCACCCAAGCAGGCCAGTGAGCGAGCCAGCAGAACTCAGGTCTCCCGAGTCCCAGTCCACGCGCTGCCCACTGGCAGCGGTGGTGATTTCGAGAGCAGAGTAAGAACCTCCTCAGTCTGAATAAAGGTGGCAGGATCTTTAGTTCTGTTGCATGTGATATACTCACCACACAGGGAAGAATAAAAAAGCACAACCAGAGCTATTCACAGAGGCAAAATTTAATGGCAAATCACCTTTTTCTCCTTTATTACATCTTCATTAGCCAAACCAAAAAAAAATTTTGCAGGTAAAAAAAAAAGTAAGTCACACAGCACTTTATACATATATGGTAAGCAACCCAGCATTCACATCTGCACGTGAACAACACACCTCTAAGCATGGCCTCGGTAATAGTCAGTTCCATTGTTTGTTTTTAAATACTGTACAGAATCAAGGCTACAAACTGATTTTGTAATATTTCTTCCCCGCCCCTCCCCAGCACTTCAAACAGTTACAGGCTGTTCTTATTTGTACATCGCAGTGTCAGGTAGCCAGGTTTAAGGCTAACAATATGCATCATGCTTTGGCTTTTTGTGTGGTTTTTTTCAATTTTTTTTAAGGTTTTGCCTTTTTAAATTTTGTTTTTAACCTTTAAATATTACATACGTACACCAAAAAAAAATGACATCGCTGCAGTGTGCTCAACAGCAATCTCAGCCCCGGAGCTTCACATGATCAAAAGCGTAGAAAACTTGTAAACCTCTGTGCGCATCTCAGTTAGGGACAGACAGCTCCGAAGAGCTGGGAAAACTCCAGCAATGCTATTAAGGGACAGGAGAGCCTCCCCCCTACCCCCCACCTCCCCAAGGCCAATAAGCAAGAGCTTTCCCAGCTGAAAACTCCAGGATCCTGTGCAAAGCTCTTGGTTATGATGAGAGAGGCAGACTTCTTGGGAGGGGGAAGGACTCATCTGGCACAGTCAGGCTGGCTCTCACAAATGGCATCTCTTCTCCCACCACCTTCCTCCAAGCAGATCAGCTCCTACAGCTGGCATTTGCTATGGCTACTCTAGTCCCCACTCTTCCAGGAGAAGATAAAGAGAAACAACTAGAGAGAGAGTGTGTGTGTTGTGTGGGTGGGCAATGCTAGAGACCCCCAGGCACGTGAGCAGATTCTGTTCTCTACTTGTGTCTTTCTAATAAGTAGCTTGTCAACTCCTCCTCCCTCGTCCCTTTGCAGAGAGAGGAATGCAGTGACACACCGAAGGAAATGAGTCTGTAAGTCGTCGTCTGGCCTTCAGTACAATAAGTAAGACGTCTAGCAATGTGTGGAACAACCCCCTGCACCAGATGCCTCACTCACCCCCAAAGGACAACATCAGTTAGCGTCCCACCCCTGCCCTTTGACACTGGAGTCCGTTTTCTTGCTCATGAAATGCTGGCTAGCCTGGAGGACAGCCACGGACTACTGCATCAGACCCCCCCCCCCCCAATGCTACTGCTGCTCAAGCCTAACATGCAGCCACCCCCACAGCTCCCTAATCCATTGTGGCAGCTAGTGCGGAGGACTCTGCAGTGCTGACATGGAGACCAGAGTGTGAGAGACCCAGTCCCAGTGGCACACTGCTCCAGCGGGGAAGTCCGACCCCAGGCTGGATGTACTCAATGGGACCAGGAGACGGCCCTTATCAAATTTCTTCCAGTGGATAATGGGCAGTCACGCTCCAAACCCATCCAGGCAGCCAGGAGCACTTTGCAAACGCGGCGAGACGGCCTGCTGACGCTTCCGTCCTCAGCTTTGAATTCAGAACCCCGACAGCCCCTGGCTTTGGCAGGGGTAACAGTGGCGGGAGAGCCGGCAAGGAGGAATTGGGTTTGGTTTCCTGTGAGGAATTAGCCTTATTTCCCATCTTTACTAGCCACGCTGAATGAGAAGCCTAGCTATTGCTTCTGTGTGGAAGCCTGGCATCGCTAGCTAGTTTCATCGGCTGGGAAGGACACAGCTGGCCCACCTCTGTGGCAGAAAACGGGCTTCTCTCATCTACGGCGGACGGGAGCTTGTTGTCAGGCTCGACTCCTGACAAATCTAGCCGGGCTTGGTCGGGGGTCTCCAGCAGTGCACAGAAAGCACTAAAAGCAAACTGCAGACACCCTGACTAGAATGCCCCCAGATAGTCCCTGCTTTCATCATACCCCCTTCAAAGTACTCAGTGTAACCCCCTCTCCGCTATCGCACACATGTCCCACTAGCCGTTTCCTATAGCTACCCGGCAGCACCGTAGATAGCATTACGGATGTACATGCAAGGTCTCCAATGCTGCTGGCTCCCGGCCTGTGCAGGGCTGGGGATGAGTAGTGGCTCACACAGTGAAAGCTGTGTTTGTTAAAGATGCGGTGTCCTACTGCAGCCCGTGCTGCCGCAGCAGGAGTGAAGTCACACCCCCACAGGTACAGGTCTATACTTGTGATCTAGCCTCAGGAACAGCTGTAGCCTGAGAAATTTATCAACAGCTGAAGTGGTGCAGAAGCATCAGCGGCACTAGGTTTAACATCCACAAGGAAGCTACATCATCTACCCTAGATCCACCTTTGCCGCTGATCAATTGGACATGAGCTGAAGCAGTGCACATGGGGCTCCCAGGCTCCTGCTGGATGGAATAGTGCCAGCAGGAAGCTGACTCGTGTACGTTTGCAAAGTGCAAGCAGGTCTGGCGAGGACGGGGAGTGGAAATGTGTTTACTATTTTGGAGAAATTACTTCCAGGCGAGAGATCAGAGGGCTAGGACCACAGGGAAACCCCAGGGTATTGCCCAGGGCTGAACAGGAGCCTGTGTAGCACTTCATCTCTGCACCCTAAGTACTAAACAAAGGAGTGGGTGAGCTGAGAATCTGCCAGTGACCAGCTACGGGAAGGCACCCCTGTAGGGAGCAGGAGACTTTGATGCAACCAGAGTCTAATGTCAAAGTATTCTCAAGCTGGAACAGACTTCATGAAAGCCACAAGACGTGGTAGTGAAGGGAAATGGAAGGACTGGGAGGACACGGCCTCTCAGCACCGGATACCACAGTAACCATACCTTTAGGGCTGAATCCCAATTGGGGTCAGACATAGCAGCCAGGGAGTGGAGCCCACTGTGCACAGAGAGGTGCCCGGGGACCAAAGAGCACAGAGGGTCCCAGCTGCAAGACTGCTTTGGTAGGCTCACAACTCCTTACAGTTCAGGATCAAATGAACATGAGGAATGGGGGAGGGGTTGGGAGAAGTAAAGAGCCAGGAATGAGCTATTTGGGCTACTGCCTTCTTTATAAACACACCCAACTGGGGAAGAGAGCCGGGAACAAGCAACGCCAGTGTATTGAGAACAGCGTTTGCTGCTTTCCCCTTCTCTTCTGCATCTGTCTGCCCCTAACCCGACGTTTCACTTGTCCTCTCTCCACTCAGGGATATTGGCCTCTACTAAGGCAGCCCGGTACTGCTGCAAGACACCACGGATGCTTTTAATGAACCCCTTGGACAGGGGGAAGAGGGGAAAGCCGATGTCAGGGTAACCACTCTTCTCGGGGAGGAAACTCCTGTAGCTCTTTCTCCTTTTCTTTGGTTTCACACTAGGCTGCGAGGCAGCGTCCTGGGCGGCTTTACACTCGTCCGTTAGGTCTCTCGCCAGGGTGAGCCCTCTGGCGTGGCCCGTGCTCTCGGAGTCTGAATACTGATGGCCGTCGCTGGGCGCGAGCGTCGAGGCTCCACATCCAGAGTCTTCCAGCTCCTCCTTCCCTTCTAGCGCCAAGTCGGAAAATTCGGCCGCCGCCGCTGCCCCCAGCTCCTGCTCCAAGGGGCTGCTGTACTCGCCCTGAAATCCCATACTGTCAACCGGGCTCTCGGCCAGGGTGCCACAAACAGAAAGGAGAGAGGAGGAATCAGCCCCATTGGGCTGCTCGTGGCTCCTTTCCACCAGCTCGTTAGTCTCCAGCCAGGACTCTATCCGGTAGACCAGGCGCCAGCCGTTGCAGCGGAAGTGCTCGCGGATCTCGTGCTCGAAGACCTCCACCGGCTTGCGCAGCATCTGCATCATGGACTGGACCACGCGGATCAAGGCCATCTCGTTGTAGCAGCGGCTGTTCTCGTAGCCCTCCTGAAGGCCCCGGTCGCTGTCGAACCCTGCCTCGTTGTAATAGGGCTCATTCACTAGGATCAGTCCTGCCAGGAGAGAGGGAGAGCGAAGAGTTAAACGGAAACCTCACACTGACCTGTGACCTAAAGGGAGAGCTGCTAGGCTCTGCCTTTGCTGAAGGGTGCTGAGGCCTCAATCTATCACTGCCCTCCCCACCAGGAAGCTCCCTCCAGCTTCGGCTGTTGCCATCTCGACCCCTGCAGCACAAAGATGGCAAGCACGGGTGCAGGCAGAGGGAGCAGCAGAGCAAGGTTGCCATGCTGGACTGGTAACGTGTGGCAATCCGGGCAGGTGCATGTCTAGCTGCTGCGCCAGCATTTCATCCGGCCTCTGACGCTGCTTGGGACACTTGTGAGAACACGTCTGGTGGCCTCCTGGCAGGGGCTGGTGGTCATTTTTCAGACTATAGGAACACCTACCGTGAATGGCCTCTGCTTGGGAGAAGCCCATGACTGGACTAGTAACAGGTACAGATGCTAGCTCAGCATGGGTGAGGGACATGGTGCACTGCCAGGACAGAGGGGCACCGGAAGAGTTGGTGAAGGGGGAAATATTTCACAGGCCTTGCCTGCGCTGTGTTTAACTCCCCACTTTTCAGGGCCAAACGCATGAAAAAAAGTGTTGTAACAGAATCAAACCATTCCTTAAAGTGACACCCAAAGCTGCTTTTAGCGCCGACTGGGCCACATTTCCTTTTGTCCTTTTCCTTTCCAGCCACTGTCTCTGGCACAGCCGCGGGCAAGTCACCCACACCGAGTTCTCTCCGGTTGACATTTTAGGCTGGTTGTTCTGCCTGGGTGTGGTGATGACACGGCCAGCGCCACCCTGCTGGCAATGCCCCCGACTGCTTTAATGCTCCTGACGGTGGGGTCATGACATTTCTCCCACGACCAGGCAACAGAAAGGAGAGGTCTGAGGCTGAGCTCGCAGCATTAACAAATCTCTCTGGTAATCCAGAGAAGTTCGCAAGAAGAAGTTGGGGGATTATCGGCTCTGTAGACAAGAAACAGCCTTTCTGTTCTGGGAAGAGACACCCAGAGGGCTGAGAGATCAAATAGCATAGACTAAATACTCCCAAGTCAGGCCTTGGCCTTTCTGGACAGCAGACTGCTTGCTAGAGAGTTTCCAAGCAGGGTTTAGCATTACCGGCTGTCTTGGTCAGGCAAGTCAGTGCTGCAGGGCTTGGGCATACCTGTGCTTCCTTTCAAAAGCCCACAGAGCAGTTTAGGAACCAGTGTGTAAACAACTGACGTGGGCAAAAATAAACCAGATGCTGGCGAGGCTGGTGACTCACTGCCTATAAAGAGAAGGACCCAGGCTCAGCAGCAACCTCAGGACCTGCCTCTTAGGAGCTTTTTTAGGCATTGGCAGCTGGCTGGAGGCGGCTGTGGTTCACCTTCCCAGGCACAGGGCAACAAGCGAAGGGCTAGCGAGGCCTGCTCTTGCAGAGGGGAACGGGGTGAGGGAAAGTTACAGGGACGGAAGGCAGCCAAAGACAGAGGGATGGGTAACAGCTTGCCCCTGCTGCTCTGAGATGGGAAAGTGTGCTCCTTCACACAGCCCAACAAGGCAGGGGGGGGGTCTCTCAGTGTCCCTCCACCCCTCACCGGCTCTGCAGCTGCATTTACCTTGGATAGAGATGAGCACCTGGAGAAGGCTGGATTTGCTGGTCCACCGTTCTGTGCCCTGGAACACACATACACGTTATCACAGACAGCTTGTCACGAGCAACAGCGAAAGCAGCATCCGTTCTGGTCAGCATTTAACACAGAAAACAAGGGAGGTGACAGTCCCCAGACTGCAGCTTATAGTGATCAAGGTGCACGCCAACATTTGCTGCCTGGGCCCGACCCCAGCTGCATTTGTGCACACCTATTTTAAAGGTCTGCGGGTACAATGATGGGCCAACTGCACTGGCTTCAGGCTGGGCAGATACTGTGGAAGCTTCCCCTGGACAGCTGCTTGTTCACCTTAATCCAGTATGCAGCACCCGCCCTGCTGCTCCAGAACTGGGGTCTCAGGTGGTGCCTGCACCAGCCCTGCTGATTGTGTCAATGGCTGGATATTTATTGTGGTGCCCGAACAGGAATGAGAGACCCTCCCACCCCTAAACTCACTGTGCCCCCTATGTCTTTGCTAAGCCTGTTTCCAGCATGCCTCGGCTGCTCACCGCAGAGAAGGCAAAAGAAAGGCCAGAAAGACCAAGTCTCAAAGGGTAGGAGAATGACCCCTGTTCACACTATGATCCTTGCGCACACCCTCAGTCCCAACAGGGGCCTGTGGCTAATACTAGCCAGTCCACAGCTCATCTTCCAGGGACAACCGTGGGTTTTGAGACACGCTTTCAAAACCTCTCTCAAACACTACCCTTTGGCTCTGTCTACTCCATCCATCTATCCAGAGTTCAAACCCAGACTACCAGGCCTGGGTCAAGCCCAATGCAGACAGGACCAGCACACAGCATGGACCCTCATTCCCCAGTTTGCTCTCTGAACTGGAAAACTGTCAGGCCTCTGGGGCCAGAGGGAAGCAGCAAACACCGCTGCCTAGTGGCGGAAGTCTGGCTCCGTTTAAAAGCCACGTGCCATGCAAAGAAATTGAAGACAGCATTACCTTTCCTATCCAGGTCCCCAGAAGGCTGACGCAAACCTTGCCGTTGTCGTACAGGTTGGGGTTCAGTCTCCCGCTGCACTGGGAGAGGTAGCGGAAGAGAGGGGGAACAGCCGGGTAGATGTTGGGTAACTGGATATCGAACAAGAAGAGGCCGTCTTCATAAGGAGTGCGTGTGGGTCCTTTAATAAGTGCTGAGAAGAGATCCTGTGAAGAGAGGAGATATGAGCACAAACAGGCAAGGGCTAGAGTGAATGCCAGGGCTGCCTTCTGTCCAAGGAAAAGAGGCAAGCCCTGGTAACAAGGCAGAGCTGAGTTTGGGGTGTGGGGAAGGAAGAGATAGAGGCTTTAATTAGCTTAACACTAACTGGGGACTTGGAGAACTAGCTCAAGCCTCGCAGATCTCCTGCGGGTGCTAGCTTTGGGCTGTGGTCTTTCACTTGAGAGAGACTGAACTTCACCCATCACACTTCCATCCGGCAGGCCCGGATGTGTGATCTGAAACAGGATTTCA
Source organism: Terrapene triunguis (assembly GCF_002925995.2). NCBI lineage: Eukaryota > Metazoa > Chordata > Testudines > Emydidae > Terrapene > Terrapene triunguis. The sequence continues at coordinate 16,097,918 of NW_020664543.1, forward strand.
AAGGGGTTCCACTCCACGACTGGCTACGCCCGCTGCCTTGTTGGCTCTCCACCCGATCACGCGCCTTGCTTAGCCTAATTACACAGCCCAGGTTTATTTGGTGAAGTAATTCTAGTATCAGATTCCCACCTACTCGTTGTTTATTACCAGGGCTCCTGGAAATGCAAAGGGGAGCCAATTTACTGTAATTATAAACTTCAGCCAAGTGTAGATGCCTTGACAGCTCAGAATAGGGGATTAAGTCTGGAACTCCCTCCTGAGCCTTAACGATCAGGCGACGCCCAGTCACTTTGCTAACACACAAACAGACTGGAGCACATGGACTTGCCATTCTGTCTTCAAACGTCTTGACCATGATGCCATCAGGCAGAGAGGTCGCCAGCAATGCCATTTCTTTCCTCACTGTGCTGAAGAACTTCTTGGCTTCTGGTGGTTGGAACTCCATTTTCTTAAAGGCGTGGGTATCTAAGGAGTGAGGGGCATTACAACCCATCAGATTACAGAAAACCCTCCTCCAAAATCAAATGCCTTCAAAGGGAAGTTTTTTCCCTCCCAACAATTGCGCCCAGTGTCATGGAGAGGAGAGAGAGAAGATACTGGTCAGTGAAGCTGGGGAAACGTGGCTGTATTGTTATAGGAGATTTCAAGCCATGAGTTAGCAGCAAGGCGCTACAGCCACTACGCTGCAACCACTTCTGGGCAAGAATTTACACCTCAGCCGAAGAGCTGTGTTAATAGCACCTTTTTCTCCATAGCTACAGGCTCAATGCAGAGGTTGGGTACGTTTTCCCAGCTGACCTGTCCAGGATGATCGGTTTGCCAGATATCTGAAGCTGTGCTGTCACCAATGCACCACAGAACAAGGCAGTCTTGTTTATTTCTGGCAGGTGAAAGTTGGTTTGAGTCAACAAGGACCACTTCACTCAGAGGAGGCACAATCGATACAAGAACATCAGCTGTCTCCATTCTGCTTCTCACCCTCCAGCCCTCCACCTTCCCCCAGCCAAGAAAAGCTCATTTCAAACTTGGTTGCAACGAGGTTTTCATGCTGGTAGGTTGTGGATCGCAACAGCCTTAGCGCCAATCTTTGAGGCAAGGGATTCCTACAGCGCACACTGTTGCAGAGCGTCCAAGTCAGAACAGCCAAAAGGGGAAAGAAAGGGAACCTGTACTACAAATGCAAGAGACCCAGGGTCACTTCCCAGACCAGACTCCTCTACAGATAGGAGCCCTCTTTAATTGCCCCTTCCTAAGTGACTTACGAATTCCAGATGGGTAATGCTTCTCCCCTTCTCCTAGAAGCAGGGCCATTGAGAGAGGGGGAGTGACTGCAGGGGACTCCTACTGGGGCACACGAGTCTCAATGGGGAAGGCAGTGGAAGAGTCTGAACAGTTAGTCTAACCCCAAGGTGTCACACTCACCTGGGGCATATTCCAGCACAGAGAAGACCTCCCCCTTGGCACTTGTGAAGGTGACTCCAGGCTTGCCTCCGCTCTGCTGGCAGAGCACTGGGGTCTCACTAGGCCACTCCGACCTCACCGGCGTCTGCGCCTCAGCTTTTTCTTCTTTCTTCTCCGTCTCCACCATAGCTTCCATCTTCTCCTCCTCCACAATGGCCACATTATCCAGGGTCTTCTTCAGATTCTCCTGCAGCTTTTTGATGTCGTCCAAGAACTTCTTCTCCCGGGTGGGCTTTTCGGGCTCTACTGTCGGCGAAGTGGGAGAGCCCGTCAGCAGCTGCTCCACAGTCATGTTCTTCAGGCTCTCTAAGATCTTGATGGCCTCCTTCAGCTCTCGGAAACTTTTTGGTGCTCCCTCTTTCCCAGCTTTCTCTGCAGTCAGATCAGCAACCGCCATAGCCACGGCACCCTGCACTTGTTCCTCTACTTTTTTCACCTCTTCCGCTACAGGCTCCTCAGGCTCCGGCTCTTCAGTTTTTGGGTGGTCGTCTTCCATAAGGCCGTTGTCCGTCTCCCAGCTATCGCTCTCATCCTCCCATTCATCGGAGGATGCCCCGCTGGTGCTGCCATCTACAGAATCATAGTCAGATTCTTCGATCTCCGATTCTATGTTGTACAAGTGCTAAAGGAATCAAAAACAAAGTAGTGAGGTGGTATAGGGCTGAAATCCATAGGCTTTATTTACGGCCATCTTGGATGGAGATAAATCAGTCTCTACTGTTAAAAGGAAACCGACAGTTAGAAACAGTGATCCTAGCAACACCAAAATCTCCCCAAAAGGCAATTTTTCCTTTATCTATGTAAGGTGCATTCTATCTGAGCTGAGTCCTGCACTTATGAAGCTCCGGTGATCTGGGTTCTGAATCAGCATTTCCCCTCCCCCCCCAGAAAATAGGGTGTTTGGGAATAGCCGGGTCAGTTTTAAAATGAACACGGCTGTCCCAAAAGCTGGGGCTTCCGTTGCAGACCAGAGAGAGCATGCATGCTAGAACTGCAAGACTGAAGTCCCAGCTTTCTGAACCCCACACAAATTTTGCAGGTGTTAACGTGTCAAATTTGTATTTCTGTTTTTGCAACTGAGCCAGCTGCTGTGTGAATACAATACCCCAGCTTGGCTGTGTCTGCATTCCATGCATCTACAGAAACAATGCCTGAACTAGCTAGAATGCGCATGTTTCATTATCTTCTTGTGTGGCACATTGTAACTGCTATTGGCGCTCTGCTATGAATAGTCTCCAACCACTGTACTTCACTGCCACTTTTTAAAGTTTAATTGGGATACGGAAGCCTTACTAGAATTGCTGACCTGACTCTTTTATAAATGTGCTTTCTCCCTACCCCTCTTCACTATGTACCCTGAGAGTCTAGCTTTCCCAAACTCCATCACAACCCCTCCCCCTCCACCCCCATTCTTGCAGCTCTAAGTTTCAGGGGACTTCTGTGTGTGTTACATTTCTCTCAAAGACAGCCTTGCAAAGCAGACATGAAAATGTATCAACTCAGATACAAATTCGACTTATCTATCCCCCCGTTTGCCATCTGGGGGGTGGGAAGAAAACCTAATGGATAGCTCCAGGACAAAAAGTAGTTTGTAAGGTGTATTAAAGAGGTTTGTACGATGGGAAGTTTTAATCCTGAACTTCTGAAAGTTCAAGTGATGTTGCATAAAACCCATACAGCTCATAAAAAGACACACACTGATCACAGTAGCTAAAAGCCAGGCATGCAGATATGCTGTACAAGCTCTCCACACACAGAGCTCTGCCAAGGAGCCTCAAAATCCCCACCTGCACCAGCACAGTTATGCCAGTCGCAGGCCACTCAATAACCAAGTGCCAGCTAAGATTAGATCCTGGGGACCTAGACCAAGGCCACCAGACTTCCTGCTCTTGTGGCCTACCCCAAATCTGAGTCGAAAGGCTACTTTGTCAGCCAGTTATGCCATCTTCATGGTTATTTTTAGATCCACTGAAAGTGCCCAACCTGCTAGTCTCTGGCACACGCACAGAAACGAAAATTACAGTTCTCAACAGATAACTTAGGATCTCGACATTCACCCAAGTCCTGTAATTACATGTTCAGACAGAATCCCAGGGAACGGAGTGACACAGCTTGCTGCAGAGGCGCGGTGTGAGAGCAGCTCTTTGTGGAGCACACACCAGACCTTTGATTCTGCCTGTGATCCGGTCACATGTGACAATAGGGGGAAGGGAGACAGCAGACTGCTTTGTAACATCCTCTTCCATTTCCATAGTGCAGGCATTGTAATTAATGCAGAGCTGCTTGAGGTTTTTTTTTTTTTTTTTTTTTTAAAGTCTTGATCAACAACTGCTTTCTGCACATGAATGAGCTTCTGTAGCAAGAGAAGCGATGTGTTCTGTGCTGCTCTGATAGGGGATGGGACCCTACAAAGGCAGGTATTCTATTTTATTTAGAATGTCTGTCATCACTAAAAAAGATGAGGAGAGGAGAGACGGGACTAAAAGGTAGGCAAAGACAGGCATTCGAAGAGAGCTCAAAGAACTGGGAAACAAAGATGTGGAAGACAAAGTAAAGTGGTTCATTAGGCAGTGGATTAATGCGTTGTCTTTCTTGGTTTTTGCACTGTGCTCACCTCTAACTGTTCCTCTGGGGAGAGATTTGGGATCGAGTCCTAGGTTAGGTCACCATTTAGTGGTTCTAGTCCAGATCCACACATCAAGTACTACCATCTAATTTAGTGCAATAGCTCAGCAATGGTCTAGAGCTAGAACAGCAGGGGTTTCAGGGCAGACTGTGATGCGTTAGCAAAACAGAGCAGTGACTGGGCTCGAGTGAGGGTCACTGGCAGATCTCTGTGGACAGAACTTTCTCACGCAATAATTGCATGGAAGCCCCATGATTGGATTACTGGGGTGCTGCAGGTCAGGAAGGAGGGTCATTGGTAGAGCTGTGGGCATACACTGGGGGGGTGGGAATCTGGCTCTACAGTAACAATCTAGACAACCCCATCTTCTCAACACTCAGGAGCCATGAAAAGAGGTCATCAAATTCAAAGTTAGTTTTCAAGAAAAGGGAGAGACCAAACAAGACCAAGCACTTGTATGTCTAGGATTACAGGAGTGGGAAATCCCCCCATCACACAGGGGTGAAGGTAAAAGGAGAAGGAGGAAACATAATAAGATTCATTTACACAGACTCCAGCAGTATTTTTGCATCCAGACAGGAGCACCTTACCTGAGGCAGAATAATGGTCTTGGAATTATCAGCCCAGACTACTTCTACTTTGCTGCTGACATCAACGCGAGCCACCTGTCCTACCGAGGGCTATGGGAACAAGAGCAGCAAACAAAATATCACCACCTCTTTCTTAAGTACAGAGAATGAAGGCTTTGAGAAATCGCTTTTCTCCAGGTAACTGAGGCAGGTCAACAAGCTTTTGGCGTGGGAACGCAGTGAAACCATGGGCTGCAGCAGGAGCAACCAGGCTGCTGAGATTCTATTTAGTGGGGAAATGTTTCCATGAAAAACTACCATGGACACTAGAAAGTCACCACCTCAGGAATCTGTGAATCATATTATATGATTACTTCTGACCAACATCATCATTATAAAGCTCCAACCCGTGAGTATGGAAAGTATTTTTGATTGCTTAGATGGCTGTAAATGGGATCCTACCGCCATTTCTTTGGCTTAGGGGGCCATCTAGTGGTAGTTCTAAGAATTTTGATTTTGAGACAGCTCAGTTGAAGGAAGACACACAAACTCTGCAGTTTGTTCCCGGAGCCCAGCACTTGGAGATATCCTATCTCCTAGAACTGGAAGGGACCTTGAAAGGTCATTGAGTCCAGCCCCCTGCCTTCACTAGCAGGACCAAGTACTAATTTTGCCCCAGATCCCTAAGTGGCCCCCTCAAGGATTGAACTCACAACCCTGGGTTTAGCAGGCCAATGCTCAAACCACTGAGCTATCCCTCCCCCATCATCTCAAGATGATGATGTCTTTGTAGGCGGAGCAGAAACACTGCCCCATCTCAAGTGAGTTCTAGGTCTTAGGCAGTAGGGCAGGAACACAGTCCTACCACAACTTCTATGAGAGCTGGGGCCTGTCTACCTAGCCCATGGCAGCCAGCCGCCCAGCCTAGGCTGACGGGATCGGAGTCGAGGGGCTCGCACTCCTGCGCTAAAGACAGCTGCGTAGACAGTGCTTTGAAGTTGCAGCTCAGGCTGGCCCTCGAGATCTGAGGCTGAAACGCCAAACGCGCCACATTCGGCGTTTTAAACCCCACGTTTAGTGCATTCAGAATAAATAGCTTCTTAAGCTGGAACAAAGTTTATCCAGGCCAGGTGAGCAGCTTTAGATGTGCATTTCATGCTGCTGGAGCTTAGACATGCTACTGCTACTTGGCCTATCAGAGAGCTGAGAAGTCTTCCTACACTTCTACCCTGCGTCTGCTACCCTCGGTTAGTGTAAGAGTCACTTCTAGGGTCTGCAAGACCTGCAGCCTTAAGGAGGCCCACTACCAGTGAACAGCTCACGTTCTTTCCAAAAGGGAGGTCCCCCTCAGACCTCTCCTGACTCCTTAATCCAACTTAAACATGTACATTCAGTTTATAACAATAACAGCCTTATTTCTCAAGGCAGAACAAATGTCACTAGCTATAGACAAACTGATCTTCAATCTCCCTTTGTTTGGGGCCGCCCTGGACTTTCCATCTTAGAAGTGATACTGAAAACCCAGTGTGGGATCCCTACACAGATACTTGCTGGATTTAAATTAACTCAAACAAAATTCATTCTCCATTTTTGGTTCCAGTTGCTTTGACTTTCAGGGCAGGTTTAACCCATGTTTCACCCTGGCAAAGAGGACTTCAGTGCGACCTCGGTTAAAATCTGAGATTGTGCCTACTTAGGCCTCCAGGTTTATATCTTCATCCCAGTGCCCTCTGAATCTGTCCAAGGTGGACAAGTGCCTTGTACACATGGGACCTTTCAGGCTAAGCTGGGGGCAGAAAATGCAGCGGCATCAGGCAACACGAGAGGCTGGGATTTTCAAAGAAGGTTGTGGTCACTAGGTGCCCAAATGGGACTTGGGGAATCCAACTCTCTTAGGTCCCTTAGGAGATCCCAGCTAAGATGACTGCAGGCTGCTTCGGGCAACATGAGCATGCCTGAGACTCACCTCATCTTCCTTGGCCAAGGCTCCCTCCTCGGCATTGCCAATGCGAATCACGATGTCAGTGGTTCGGAAGCGGAAGTCGGGGTGATCGGCAATATCATACACGCTCACATCCTCTTCCTCCCCCATCAGCTGGCATCGGAGAGAACACATGCGCGTTAGCGTCAAACTATCGTTCTGATTTCTAGATTCTGTTTTTGACACTTAAAATACTTCCTGCATCTGCAGTTTGGTTCCCAGCTCTGGCGGCCACTTGACATCTTGTGACCATGCGCTGTTAACTCTTTCCCTCATTCTTCTGCTTTCACAGCTGGTGCCTGCTGCTGTGCTCTGCTATTTGGTATTACATGCGCCACCTCAGGAAAGGTACTAAGGGGTAAGTTAGCGTCCTGTCTTTTCACCCAGTTCAACCTCACCTTTTCTCTTCGGTTTTATGCTGTGTGAATCATGAGCCAATCTGGGAAACATTGTACAGCCCCTGTGAACATCCAGCCTTCACAAAAAGAGCTAAAGGGTGAGCTGAGCCGAGCCAGAGAAGACAGGATTTATTCTGGATACAGGTTCCATGATATCTGAACCATGACATCTGGTAGGAGGGTTGGATAAAAGGCTCATCACTTTAAATAGGAAATAGCATTCCCCCCACCCCACCTCCCCAAGGCGGCTCACCTTTGCTTTCGCTCTGAGAAAAGCACCACTATTTACTGGCACGAGGAATTGGTTAGACACAGGAATGTGTCTCTGGGGCAGTCGGAGGTTACGTCTACGCTACAAATTACTTTGGTATAACTTCCGTCGTTCAGAGGTGTGACTACACCACATAAGCTATACTTGAGCAATGTAAATTATACCGACCTAAGCGCAGGTGTGGAGAGTGCTTCTCCCAGCACTTCTCCCACTAACATAGCTACCGCCATTCACGGAGGCAGGCAATATTAAGCCGACCCGAGAGCTCTCTCCCGTCGGCTTAGAGCACCTTCACCAGAAGCGCTACAGCGGTGCAGTTGTGCCGCTGTAAGTGATGTTGTGTAGACATAGCCTGAGATTTCGTTCTAAGCGTGAACTAGCCCTGGTCACTTATACCGCATGCACCACCCCGCAGGAGGGGTAAAGGGAGAACGAGCCTGGTTTAGAGGGGCCATGGCAGCACTCCTCCAACTTGCCCACAGCCTAACAGGAGCCTGCAAGGTGAAATGCTCTGAGCTCCTGCACGTGATGGGGGAGGAGGATGCGGTCTGTAAATGGGGGTGAAGGGTCAAGAGCGCTCTCATGGGGTTTCGGACGACCACTGAGCGATGGGCTTCTCTGCCAACTAGCAGAGGTGGAACAAATCAGAGGCCCAGCACCAAAGCTTTGAGAAATCAACTGTGGTTGCTTGTTTCAGCACCAGCCTCTCTCCTGGGCAAAGGCTAGCGACGGCAAGCGTGTACGAGGACAGAAATTCACGGATAACTGAAGGGAAAAAACCAGCTGCTCCAGGATGATGGGGTGTGCAAGTCTTTGAACACGTCTGCTCTGTGCCAGGTCACCACCCACAGAAACACAGGCTACGTCTACACTGCATGCTTCTTTTGGTGGTGTGTAGAGTATATACTTGGGTAGCCCCCCGAGCATGGTTTAAGTAGCAGTGTGGACAGGCGAGTAGAGCACAGACACACCTGAAGGGAGCGGGTATGTACCCTACACGGCTCTCTCCTCACCCAAGCACTACCTTCCCCCCTATGCTGCTATTTTCAGCCATGTGGTGTCCCACTTCCTCCCCACTGCTGGAGCCTTTCCCCTCTGCCAGAGCTTTTCACTGACACACGTAGCTACACCCCCAGTGTGGACGTGGCCTGCTTTTCACGGCTGCGTGTAGCTACATGTACACTTTGTGCTGCCTCAAGAGGCGTGCTGAGAAAAATGTCCCCATAACCAGTCTGACACCAGAGCAGTAACATGCCCCACTCCCCTAATCCCAAAGGTGACTTATTTCAGGGCGGAAGCGTACAGAGTAAGCGCTGTTGTGTACTTCATTCCTCGCAAGCTGCTTCACCTACCTCGACATCGTCTCCGCTGGCCTTCAGCTTGAACCACTTCACCATACAGGTGCGGCCGATGTGGTCGCCTGACTGCACCACTCCGTACACAGCAGGGTCCTGGGAGGTCTGAGCTTTTGGTCAGGGAGGAAAATATCCAAGTGAAAAGCTGGACCAACAGCAACTGTTCTCAACTCTTTAGTCTGATCAATAAGCTTTGTTTGATCTTTCTTGCAGCAGCACCAGGGGAAGTCACCTTTGGCTTTACTGCGAGGCATTACAGCCCAGCAGCTCCACCTGAGACAGGGAAATCAGGAGGCTGGATCTTGTTACATTGGAGCTAGGGGTTGCCAACTGTCAAATTGTGAACGCATCCTTCACCTGTGTGCAATGCCAGGATGAAAGCAACAACTGAGCTGGGGTATTTTGAGCAAGTAAGGGAAGAGTCGTAACTTTACAGGGCCATCTAGCCAGAGGGTGGGGAGAGAGATCCGGGGTGAGCACACTTGTCTGTGGGGACTTGCAGTGCCTGATCAGTGGCCAATTCACCTTGATGCTCTGCTCTCTACAGTATTCAATGAAGAGCCAAAGAGTCCAATTCAAGTGTGGGTACTGATGGGCCAAGAGGGCTGCCTGGGATGGGCCGGAGCTACAAGGCGTCTCTTCCTCCATGATCATGATTTCCCACAACAGCTATGTTCCACTGGAACAACGAAACTGTCAGTCAATAAGGGGAGACCTGTGTGCAGGGAACAACCTTTCACAGAAGTTGGATTTGGACTGCGTCTGCCGTCAACACCATCCATGTAAAACTTACTGGCAATAAAACTCCTCAGTGGGCTTTATGGAGTTTGATTCCTCTCTCTTTCCAGGTTATAAAGAGCTTTGCCTGCAGCAGGTTGTGGGGTTTTCTGGGGGGTGATTGGCAGGGAAGGGAGGTGAAGGAGGAGGCAGGAATTCCTAGAAATTTGTCAGACAAAACTAGAACCTGGGCCTGACAATTTACTAGAAATTAATGAGATCTAGATGCTTGTTTCCCCTATGCAACTTTGGACGTCTCAGCCTCCATCTCTTGCTTCCACAAGCAATGCCTAACCCACAAGGACACAGCATCTCCAGCCCGAGGAATGAGTTACAATGACTAGAGCCTGCAAATCTGCGGATATCGGCTGCGGATTCAAATTCAGTATCCGCACAGGGCTCTAACAATGACCACTGGTAAAAGTGAACACAACACTCATCTCTGACACAGCTTTCCAACTATATATATTATAGACCCAACAATTAGAAACAATCCCTTGCCCCCAAACAAAAGCACTACACTTAGAACAATTTACTCCTACCTATGGGGGAAGAGGATGAAGAGGATTAAAGTTTTTTGGTTTTTTTTAATTAAAAGAGCCCTGAGGCTGCTCTGCCATACTGCGCTCATCACTGTCTGGAGAATCTAGATTTGATGGAGGCCCTGAACTGCTGCTAGGGAAGAGGGAGATGCAGGCAGTTGTTTCAAGCTAAGCCAAGCGCCATTCGTCCTTCACATTCACGAGCACTGAACTCCTGCAGAGAGTTGTGTCTCTTAGAACCGTTACTTAGCTCCTAAGCCTTGGGAAACTCAAAAGTGAGACGCTCCCCTACTTTTGGTGGGGTTTGATTCGTTTGTTTCTTGTGAGGAAAGAGGAAGAAAAAAGCCACTTTTAATCACAGAAAACTCTTTAGATAAATATAGTAGTGTGAGAACCTTGTTGGGAAGGCCATCCAGATAAAGCTAAACTGTGTGCGATTCATTCCTTCATCGCTCTAGTGTCGGGGCAGGCAAGTAAAAAAGGGTGACCTCAGATCAAGAGCGATCCTTTAGGGTTCCCAGGGAAAGGGGAGACTGGTTGTGTGCTAACAGAAAGCTGGCAAATCCAACTCATCCCCATCTATTTCACACAGGTTCAGCCCTATATAATAAAAGTTCTTTAAAGCCTACAAACTATGTCTATGTAGAGTATCAGGGGGTAACCAGGTTAGTCTGGATCTGTAAAAGCAGCAGAGTCCTGTGGCACCTTACAGACTAACAGACGTATTGGAGCATGAGCTTTCGTGGGTGAATACCCACTTTCGTCGGATGCACCCACGAAAGCTCATGCTCCAATACGTCTGTTAGTCTATAAGGTGCCACAGGACTCTTTGCTATGTATATGTAGAGTTACCTGAGCCATATTTAAGTGCTTGTTTCTTACTACACATTTGCACTTAAATAGAGGGGGTGCAATAACTGATTTTATACTGTACTAGAAAACAAAAAGCAAAAGGATAGCACTGGAGTGCAAAGGATGGTCTCATGGCAAAAGTACAGGCTGGGGAGTCTGGAGATTTGGGTTCTAGTCCCACCTCTATCACTGACTCAGTGTGTGACCTTGGGCAAGTCACTTAAGCCCTATGTCTCAGCATCCCTGTCTGCAGAACACAGACACTACTCTGCCCACCTCCCGAAGGGCTCGTGAGGCCAGACTCATTAATATCTGAAAAGCACTCTCAGAGTAGATTGAAGTCATTGGATTTTTTGGGGGTAAGTGTTATTGATTTTAACTGCTCAGGCACCTGCAAGATCATATGCACATTTTAAAAATCCAAACCAAAATAGACAATTGCAAAGCTCTCTTATTCCTTGTAACAAAAAAATGATGATTTGTTTTTTCTCCCAGAGCATATCTTTCACCCAGTACCTCTTTTGTCCACCACGAAGTCCCCAGGGCAAAACTCATTGTTGTCCAGATGATGGACTGGAAACAACTCGTTGGAGCGAATATTGGTCTCCACAGTGCCATCCTGCCACATCACATCAGCCGAAGTCATCGTGGTCACCACTTCTACAGCAACTCTGAACGTAAAAGACAGAGCTTAAACGAAGCTGCCACCCGCAGAGAGCAGAAGAGAATAAGCAGATCCCTCTGCCAACTGACTTGACCCATTTTGGGGGCTTGCCCCAATACAAGCAGCCAAAGCTAAGTGCACAGAGCAACAGTAGGAAAATCTGGGCTGCCAAACACTCAAAGTTCAAATGGGCACCCATGTTTCACACCTGGCACCAGTAAGTCAAGAGATGGGGTTTTAAGGTCAGGAACCAATACTCAGGCTGACTGGGTTCAGATATGCCTGTATGCCCATTTATGGGACAGATTTTCATTCACCACAGATCTGAAGTGATAACTTTTTCCCTTTGTAAGTCTGTATTTCAGGAAGTAAATGCCACACTCATTTCACTCTCACAGGAGCAAATTTACAGAGATACTAGAGCACATGAAGCTGCACACCAGCTGGAAGAGGGGTGAGATGGGGGACTTCAGTAGGGAAAAATCTTAGGTTCCAAAGGCTTGAAGTGCCTTCTATCTAGAGCTCTGTTGAAAGTTCTGAGAAATCTTTGAAGCTGGAGCCATGGGGATGAAAAGGAAGACTAAAGCTGCATATTATATCTCAGCCCTTTGGAGACAGATTTGACACTGCCTCTTCCTTTGAAAAGCAGAAAGGTGTTCAGTTTAAAGACAACAAAAACTTTACTTCCTGGCCATTCTCACATACGATCACTTCTACTGCATAAAGACAAACCCAAGCATAGAACAATCCTGTTTTGGACATGAGGGTCTCATCTTCCTGCCCCCTCTCGTTTTTAAACCTCCTAATCACACATACCCTTCCCACCGCCAATTCAGAAGCATTTGCTACAGTGCACAGTTTTCTTTACTCAAATACACCCATGGGTGCACATACTGCCATACAAAGAACCACACTGAACAGCATTCCTGATTTGGATCAGGTTAGCAAAATCTATGGAGCAACGGTGCCAAGCTACTTTTGCTAGAGGCTATACTCAGACCTTTAATAAAATATTAAATTAGTGACCAAGCTACTGGACATTTATGTTTAATATTCCCTAACGGAAACCTTTGCCGAAGAAGAATTAAGAATGAAAGCAAGTTCCAATAGGATCCAATGAACATCCCCAGAAGTTACACTTCACAAAAATTCTACAGGTTAATCCTCTCCTGGCAAATATTAGTGAGCCTGAAAATGAACGGGTCAGGGATCCAGCCAAGTCCCCATTGCCCTAGAATCATTCAATCATCCCATCAAGCCTTAACTCTGCCCCCATTTTGTTCGGTAATGGCAATATGCTACTGGATACATACTGTTGAGAATATTAGCTTTATTCATCCTTAACGTACAAAATCTCTTGCAAGTAGTATAGAAGGATGGGCAGTTTCCCAGTTCCTCCTTGCTTCTGGACCCCGTGGCTGGGCAAACCCCTCTTCTTCCACCTCAGGGGAAGCGGTAACAGCACCTCTTTATAGCACTATTCCAGCGAACCCTTAGTTAACCCCATCCATGCCTCCCACAGTGCAGGGTACACTCAATCACATGCTATTTTTCAGATACATCTTTACGGCTTTTGAACATCTCTCCTTATTAAAGCCAATAAAAGTATGGAGATATTGGAAGCTGTAATGGGCAAATAAATAAATACAATAGGATTTCCTTTTTTAGAGAGTCAACAGCAGAACGTCTCAGAAAAATTCTACCATGGGAGGAGTTATGTGGCATGTGACATTTCAGGGGGACTTGTTTCTTTATGGGGAAGTTGGAGGGTCGGTGTTGAAAGGAAGGTTTATAATAGGAAGACAGTTTTAACCTTTTTAAAGGAGTTAATTGCTGTTTGAAATGAAAGCAGGTGGCAATGGAATCCCTTAGTGGCACCCACAAAAGCTTCAGATGCTGCCCCGATAAAGCCATACGCATTTAACAAACTAAGCGAACGTTACAGGCTGTATTGCTTTCATGCAGTTAGAGGCACCCACGTGGCTGACCCATCAGATCTGGTACTCCAGCTGCATCGAGCCAATGCAACATGTACGTTCCATTCACTTCACCCTTTCCAACAGCATTTCAGCTGTTGTGCCTAAAAAGTCTCATCAGTTTTCTGTCTGGTTATTCAAGCAGTAGTGAGACACCCAGGGCATTTCATGGTGGTTAATGACCCAGCTGTCATATAACCCCTTTAAGTGCCATCTAGGGTTTCATGCTCTACAAAAAGTAACTTTTTACACTCTCCTTGCAGCAATGTCATGTCTTCAAAGAGCCCCAGGGACTATGTTCTATATGTTTGCCTTGCAATGGAGCCATCTGTCCACAGCTTAGATAAAAACAGGTCCCTGTCCACTGCCTTCTTCATGTCAGCTGCAATCAGCTATCAAAGCTGCCCATCTGGGACCCCGTTCAACTGCACTAGAAAGATAGAAGTTGTGTGTGTGGGGGAAATAGAGGCTACATACTTACTGATGCTATTTCCAGAAAATGCTACTCCTTTCTGGTGCCTTTCATCTTGCCCACTTTAACACTGCTCCCCTGAGCTCCAATGCTTTGGAACGCTTCTCCCAGGCTTTGGGAAAGTATTCCAGAGCGACAATGCTCCACTTATACTGAAGCAAATGGAGATAATCGAATGAACAGTGACTGAAGTATATTGTTTCCCACATTACTTCTGTGCTACCGGATCTCCCTCATCCTCACAGCTCACTTACTCCTCTCTGAGGAGATTCTCATCCAAGTATCTACATTTACTGCCAAAAAGGGGTGTTTGAAGCATGGATTATGTTAACTCCCTGGATGCCGACAGACTTATTTCCCCAGTGCTCTCGTGCTGCGGTTTTTAAAATTCTGTACAGACGGTCCCCGACTTACACAAGCATTCCGTTCTGGAATGCCTTGCGTAAGTCGAATTTTGCATAAGTCAGGAATGTATACCCAACAATTACGCAAAAAAAAAAAAAAAAAAAAAAAAAAGCTTACGGAACTTATGGAATTTTTCCCGTAAGTGCGGAGTTGCGTAAGTCGGGTTTGCGTAACCCGGGGAGCGTCTGTATATGAATCTGGTACTAGTGAAAGATGCTAATTCAACAGTCCTGAGACTGCAGAACAGGTATAGTACGGGCCATGAAAAGGCAGACTCCTCCACAGCCCCTGACAATGTCCCTCAGTGCTGTTCTGGAGGGATTATTTAAAGGTGACTGGACAGAGTTCAGTCTCCATCTCCATCCCTCCTTGGCCTCTTTGCTGAACTGCCAACAAGGGCATCATTTAATGTTGTATTTAGATGAAGCTCTTTGGAGCAGTATCACCTCTTCCTCTCTGTATGCACAGGGGATTACGCTTAGTTGAGGCCTCTAGGCACTACTGGAATATGACAGTATTGATTTTATGTGATGTGGACACCTTTCCATCCGCAGGTAGACTGAAACCAAACACATTTCACAATGGGCACTGGACAGCCATCAGAAGGTAACAACTGTTTGTTACTCCCAAGCCGTGCTCTCACACAATGTGCAAAAGGACACTCAGCCGGAGCTCCATGCTTACTCGAACTTGTGTGTGCATTTGAGAATTCAGAGAAGGGAAGCTTTAGCAAGGTGATTGACTGGGGATAGAAATCTGAACCTACCTGTCTCCTGGTTTAAACTCCCTGGAGATCTTCGTCTTCTTCTTCTTATGCTTCCGCTTCAAGTTTTTGATAGAGAGGGGAATGCTCTTCTTGCGCCCTATGCCGCTGCCACTCTGGGAAGAGGCAGTGGAGCTCGCCGAAGAGGTCACAGAGCTGGTGTCATCTGTGTCGTCGGCTGCCTCATCATCAGCATCTTGTTCCATTGACTGGAGCCTGTAGTCAGGTGACCCATCATCTTTCAACAGGAAAGGTGGCTGCTGTTGTCGCCCCGCTGCTGTGCAAGAAGTCTCCTTTCCCATTTCTTCAGGCTGCTCCTCCTTTATCTCCCCCAGGTTTAGTGTGCCATTGGCAGAGTCCCCTAGTTCACATTTGGATCTGGTTTTAAGTTCTTCCGATTTTTGGTCAGCAGCTGCAGTAGACTCTCCATCGGGCGGTTCATTGGTACCCTGAGAATCTGGGGTGCATGACATGATCTTCACAATCTGTTTTTTCAGCAATCTCCTCACCTAGAGAGAGCAATGCTGGCCAGTAAATAAACTGGAGTCTGGGTGCCTGTGCACACAGCAAACACGTTACACAGCCAACAGGAGGGACTATGTACAGACTACAATGTGACCCTCTTTGGCCCTTTTCACACTCCACCTATCTCAGAGCATTTTACAAAGCAATGAGCTATTGCTAATGGAGTTACCGTACTAGCACAGGCAGCAGCCAGGGAGAATATAAATAGTTTTACGAAGAGCAGGGGATGTTGGCTAGGGCACTGGGTATTTACATGACTATGCAAGAGTCCAGGTGGAAAATCCAGTTCCGATGGCTCTTTAATAAAACTATATTCAGTTTATATAGGAGCTTTCATAATAAAAGGCACTAAGAAACTTTACAAAATTAACTAAATGGAATGTACAAAGCTACACAGGCGGCTCCTCTCCTTGCCACTGAAATGCAGCTACCCTTGGATGGTACATGGCACTTAGTTGTTGGTCAACACAAGACAGTTCAGCACAGGAAATGAATGCTTTCCCCAATGTGTTGCTGTACTGGAGATTTAAGTGACCAGAGTAAGATTCTGCTAGGAAACCAAGTTTAACATCCCTAAAGTTATGCAAAAAAAAAAAAAAAAAAAAAAAAGGGTTCTTTAATGGCCCAAGTGGTCAGGACTTCAATATTATGCCGAAAAGATGGCACCTCTAACACCACAGTTGCCTGCTGGCACTTTGCTATGGCACTGGCTTTGTAGTGCTGCAGAGAAAAGAATGCCACCAACTGTACGGCTAACCCCACTTCCTGCACCATGTAGGTGTTCCCAGAGGGCCTCATCCAAGTAACTGATCCAGCCCAAACCTGCTCAGCTCTATGCGATAGGATCCTTGCACAAGGTGACAGGATTGTAAGCACTACCGAGCCGTTACACTTTACTGGGTCACATTTCCTATACCATGTGACTTTTATGGGAAGATTTAGGTTTTAAAAGGAGCATTTAAAATCCAGGCTACATGAATCCCAACCACTCAAGCAGATGTGTTTGAAATACAAGTCGTCCAAGTACCCGCCTCTCACACTGCCAGCTAAGCTAGCCCATCACTTTCCTGGGAACACACCTTCTTGGCGACTGATCCTTCCCCCAGAACACAGTTTCTCTCTGGGCATTCACAAGTGATTTTTGCAGGTTCCACTTTGGCAGGAAATACGTAGAGGCATCTTTCCCCGAGCTGCCTCTGTGCATGGTCGAAGCACCCCAGACGCTTTACTCTGTTAAGAGTGAGAAGATGAAAACCGTTACCTCCCCGGTCAGCCTCAGAGCAAGAGATAACGAACACCCTAGCGATGAGTAGTACCTCCACATGGGTAGCGGGTGCATCAGCATATGCACACCAGTCCTGTACATATGCTGACGTATGCGCGGTCCATGTGG
This sequence comes from Terrapene triunguis, assembly GCF_002925995.2. NCBI lineage: Eukaryota > Metazoa > Chordata > Testudines > Emydidae > Terrapene > Terrapene triunguis. The sequence continues at coordinate 16,114,948 of NW_020664543.1, forward strand.
GTGGCACTAATTAAAATGGGAACAATTTTGCATTACAACTAACGTTTCCCAGGAGACTAGAGTTCTTTAGTCTCTCTCATACACACCCAGAGATGTAAGGGAAGAGCTATAGGGTATTTCCAGGCTACCTGGGAACTGGGAGGAGAAGAGAGTAGCCACCTCCTCCACATACAAGGGCTAGTTACTCTTGTCAACCTCCCAGAGAGAATTAAAAATAGGCATTAATAGTTGGTATTTGCTTTTTCTTTCCGTAGGCTGAGAACTCCTGCTCCTGAAGCTACCTTCAGATGGGACTGCACTGCTCTGTTCTCCTACAGAGTTACAAAACTCACCTACCCTCTTTCCTCACTTCAACGGAGTACCGTATGGCCAACACAAATACTCTATGGCCTGCAGGGGGCATCAGATGCTCCTCAACACTGGCACAGCTCCTTGGCTGGCCAAGCAATGTTAGCTGCCTTCCCTTCCCATTTCTGAAATAGAGTTTGGAGCTGTAGGATTCAAAGGTTCAGTCCACTGCAGCTAAATGACGGACAGAAGGGGAAGAGGAAGTTGGCTGCTTTCTCCCTGCTGTTCAGCTGGGGAGCACTTCTATTGGAGGAGAGCTTGTGATGTCAGCCCTTCTGCCATTCAACTAAAAACCTGCACTAGCCAGTCAGATGATGCTCCCCTGCTGCTGGGAGACAGGAAATGGCTGGAGTAAAGCTCCCTATGTAGGGTGCTGATGACAAAGTTGGATTTCTTATGTCTATCTGCTGGGAGAAGGGCAGGTTACCCACTGACTGCCCTGGCATCTTAGGATGGTGGGGAACACGGGTACTTTAAGCAGATCTCACCTGGACAAGTTCTCCTGCGTGATTACCGAAGGTGGGGGACTTACACTGTCAGTACCTCCAGGACAGAAACTTTTAGTGATCCAAGTAACCTTTAGTTCCACCACTTGTACCTGAAAAATGAAGCAGAGAGGAAGGGGAAGGAGAATGTCACTTTTTCCAGGAACTTTACTGAATCAGATTCCAAAGCCTATGGATTTTCAACACAGAAAATGGTTTTCGCTTCTAGATGGCTGGACCTAGCCCCTGGATTTTTAAGAAAAACAGCCGTGGGCGGCTTCTAATTGTGCTTCCGCACTGAGTAAGAGTTAATTGCATTCATCATGCTCCTGTAGTGCTCAAAATACAACAACTAATGTCTCAGGGGGTTCCAGTTCTTCCCGGAAGATTGTCCCCGTTCCCACAGTAAGTAGCCATGTGTCTGCTCACTAACCTCTTCCACCACCACTCTGAACTTGCTCTTTGTGCTCAGGACGGGCTTCACACCTGAAAGCCACTGCACACTGGAGAAGACTTTTGAGGGACCAATGAGGACTTGCCCAGGATAAAAGCCATATGAGTCATCAAAGAAAAGGCCCTGAAAGAAAAAGGCAGCATAAGGGAACTGTGTGTCAGAGAGCAGCTGATGCCTGAAAACGTTCTGTTGTGATGACATGGGATTTCCGCATTTCTCTTCCCTCGTTCTTGATCACTAAGGATATCTGTAAGAGAAGAGACCTGTTTGCAAGTCCCCTTGCGTCTATGCATCATTCCTTTGCTGAAGTCATCACATCAGTTTCTATAGCAACACAGTGAATATCACACATACACAAACAAGGGATTTCAATTTAGTGGGGAAGAGGCAGAGGTACTCTCAAAAAACAATTATCTTGATTTCATGCAAATGTTCTTAGTAACAAACAGTGTGGTCTAAGCACTGGGGTGGGCAACAGGAACCCCAGATTTCTTACACCTGCTCTCACAGGGACATTAGTGGCTTCTGGCAAATCACTGAACTTCTCTTCCTCTGCTTCCCCTGTTGCAAAATGGGAGTAATATTGCACATGTACCTGAAGGCCCAGTTAGGTG
>NW_020664543.1:16117248-16130536 GCF_002925995.2 Terrapene triunguis
AAACCAACTGTACTTTGTGTAAGACACTTGAAAAGGTACTTTGTCCACTAGCTTCTTTCAGTTAGTGATCTCTCATGCTACTTGTAACACTAACAAGTACAACTACTACCAGACGGTAGTGTGCTTTTAAATTGGTGTCCTGCTAAAGTGCTCCCTCCATGTGGGGAGAAATCTAGCAAAACATTTTCAGCAACTTGGTATTTAAATTGTAGGGCTAATACAAGTTATTGAGGCAAAGCCACATTTTCTTCCTGCAGAAACTTATATTAAAAAAAGATCAGTTCTGGGCTGATTCTAAAAAAAATTCTGCAGAGGACCAGAAACTTACTGAGTCACTGACATGAGGGCAGACATCATAAAGCTTTGCTCCATCTTCTGTGCTCATAGAACACCTGGAAAAACAAAGACAAGAGTTGGGAGACAGACCGTGCAACGGTGAGGTCAGCCACCTCAACAGCACCACCTATATCTATCATCTGGGCATCTCTGCCATTGCAGGGGCCTCAGGCATTGGTGGCATCTTGGTTTCTCCCGTCCTCTGCCTGTGGGACACAGTTTAGAATGTTTAACTCAAGTCTTTGAGTTTAACATAAGGGTATCTGGGTGAAAATTAATGACTTGTGTTATATAGAAGGTCAGATTAGATTATCTAAAGGTCCCTTTCTGGATTTAAACTCTATGAAACACCTGTGTGCGTTTGCAGCACACTGCTGGCCCTTTCCAGGGTAAAGTGAGTCCCCTGGTTTTAGATGAGAGCTGGGTAAACACTACTCCACTTTAAAAAGCATAACTGAGCACATGAAATCTATGAGGGAAGTGGGCTGTTGGGTGGAAGTCTTTTGCCTACTAGGAACCTGAACACTCATAACTCACAGCTGTTTCAGAGCAGTGCTGGAACCCAAGCTCTGGAAAGCTAATGAACGGTTTTGGGCATATCTCTTTTCTGAAATGAGACCCAAGGTGGGATTTCCAATAATTTGCTGATGTGAAGACTCTATGAAAAATATGGCGCTTTTTACAGATTACATAAACTGTAATATCTCCAGAATGATTTGCTTTTCCTCTGAAAAAGAGGCTCAAAATTAGTGCTGTGGGGTTCCTTATTTATTCTCTCTCAAAAGACTCAATGTCAAAATGTGCTTAGTTTAAAAGAGTTTTTTTCTAACTACAAGCTCCGCAAACCTTTCCTGGACAATGTTCTGGATCATAATATTGTCAGGGATTAGCTTTGCTTCATCTAAGGGATAACAGAGCTGCCAACTATCCGATATATACTTTTACACCCCTTCTTGCCCAAAATGTGTTCTCACCTGTGGTTAAAATAACGTGAGCACAAGACCTGCTGTCACCAGAATAATGGCTGCACGAGTGAGATGCCACGCATGCTTATAGTACTTTTAAAAGAGACTATGGTTACCACACCCAAAGGTAAAGGGGATGTTCTGTTTCAGAAAAGTACCTGGCTCCATTGGAGAGCTTCAGGATGACTTGGTTCTTTAAGTCATAGACTTTCCCTAGCCAACAGTCAAAGGCTATGTAGTCGCCGTACATAAATGGCTAAGGAAAAAACAAAAACTGTAAAATGCAGCCTAATTCCTTGAACTATCATGTAAACAACACACAATGCAGACTGCCCAGCAATCTCTTCTGCTCAAAACGGCCCAGGACTGAAACAGCAGGGCTGCTGCAAGTTGGAATTGAGATATACTGTAGAAGTGCATGCTTTGCATGCAAAAAGTGGCCCGATCGATACCTGCATTCTCTAGGTAATGGAAACAGCTTGGTCTCTTTCTTGACTTTTTCTTAGACCGTAAACAGCAGAGAAAAAATGGTCTTACTCTATCTGTAAATTGCTTTGCACATTATTTATAAGGTGGACTGGCCAGAGCTGTGCAAAGGAAACCTTGTGTAGCACCTGCATACATTGGGTAAAGCAGTGCAGAGTATGATCAGTTTCACCTTCGTGGGCATGTTATTCCAACCAGAGAAAAGACGCTCATGTCCTTTTGCAGGAAAACCTCCCTGTAGCTGCCACCCACAAAAGCATATCTCTGCAGAAGGGTTGCAACATTCCTCATCACTTTAGAAAGGCTTCACATTACAGCCATTTATGTAGGGGTGGGGGAAAGGAGGGAAAGATGCTTGTTTCAAGTCTATTTTCTCAACTCAATGAAGGAAACAAACAGGGAAAATCTTCGCCTTCAATTTATCGTCTTGCAATCACCCACCCACTCAAAACCAGGTCTGCAGGGAAAACCAGGTATGACAGTCTCCTTCAGCTGGACCCAAAAAAAATAAAAAATAAATTTGCTCTTTTAAACATTTCTGTAACCTGTTGATATAGTAACTATGTGTTGCAGCTCAGGACTGTACCGTTGTCATGGGACTGCCAGGGTCAGGTGATCACATCAGCTAATCACAACGCAGAAGCGTCTCAGACCATTCAATACTGACAGTCTTCTCAGTCTAACGGGATCTAGCAGTACGATCAGAAACACAAGAGGGAAGGGGTTGTATGCTACACCTCCCTTCAGCAATAAGGACATTTCTGGTAGATTTAGAATAAAGCCAAGTCACAGGTGGACAACAAAACACTGAAGTGTCCATCTTGCGAGGGGCACTGCTTGCCTGGGGTACAACACCATCCCTGCGAGGTACCAACCCCCTAGCTCCCCTGGGAGGAGAGGGGAAGGATTGTGGCTGCATTCTCACCCAGATATGCTGTAGGTCTTTGCTGTTGACAGGATAGAGGATACAGTTGGTTCCGACCAGCTTCACAGCACACTCTATGTTTACATCGATTACAGTCCCGCACTGGCTGTCCTGAAAATGCAAAGAGAGAGGGGGTGGGGGGAAAGGGTCGGTAACCAGGGAAAATTCTCAAGTTGTATGTCAGCTGCATGCAGGTGAAAGGTGCAGAACTGACAGCCCTGGAGGGTGAAACCCTGTATTTATCCTCAGAGCAGATAGCACTGGTAGAAGCAGTGCAAGTTTCCCCCAATAACCCTGTTCTGGAGGGATCACTGCACACAGAGATTTAAAGCAGTCTGAAGTCAAGGATTGGGTGCGGGGGGGTAGGTTAAAAAAAAAAAAAAAACCACCCTTCTTCCCAGTTATAATTTTAACTGGCTGTTGCTGCAGCAACCTATGAATTCCTGCCTCTGCTTGTATAAAGAGACAGCTAGTTCAATTGGTGAAGTAAAACCGTTGCTGCTTGTTCATCAGTTTAGCACTTGGGTCCCCTGTACCTTGGCTCCCAGATAAATGGTGAACTGTTATTGTCACGCTCAGCCTAACAATTCACTGCGACTCAACAGGATTTTCTCCCACAGGTAAAGCTCCAAACAGAGGGCAGAGCATGAGTGCCAGATGCCAAGAAGCTATAAAACTGTTGCCTTTTTACTCAAGAGTTTCCTATTCAACACATTTTATATATTTTACTTCGCCTACTGCTGGCAGCCAGTGCAATAGATAATCTGGCATCTTTCACTGGGCCAAATGTATTAAGTCACAAGATTTCAAGCCAAATAACTTACTTGTTGGTCCAATCAAGAAACATTATCTACCCTCGCTCACTTTTTAGTGGGGAGAGACCAATGATCAAATCTTCAGTTAAAAAAAGGCTAAGCTCTAGATGTGAGCCTTTAGAAAGGGTTCTGCAGTAACATGTACACATTTCACAAACACACGCATTTCACATACATATGGTTTAGCCCTCCAAGGAAGAGAAGCGAACCCAAACATTCTGTCAAACTCAGCAGCTACTCTGCCCTCCTGACACAATCAATAGTTTTATATGTTAATGACCATAGTCCATTACAAAACCTGACTAAGGGATGGCGTGGAGAATGCATTGCTCTCATTGGCTTCAGTAGCTGTCCTTATCTCAAACATCAAGGTCTACTATTAATGGAAACAAGCGAATGCACACTTTGAAGAGCTGACGCCGCGCAAGTACTGAATGAGCTAGCTCATTCCACAAACATTCTGTCCTTTCTAACAGATTTATTTACTCAAGCCCTGCATCTAGAGCCACATGCAGCTTTCTAAAAATCCACACGTTTTTCGGTGCTCAATTCACTCTGCCAGGTCTCAGGGACAGCCAGTCATAGGAAGAACCCCTTCACAAATACAGACGGGGATAGTCCAGGATAATATTTGAATAGATTGCTCAGCAAATGAACCAGAGCTGTCTGGATTCCCTTCCATCCCTCCTAGGCAGAATACAGGGCTTGAGGCAGTGAGATGCAGGGAGAGAAATCATTTATCTGTTCTCCTCCAGGCAGCCAAGAGGAGGGGCATCTAGGGAGGGAAGCTCATTTATCTCCACCCCTATAATGTGTGTTGGCAACAGCACATCTTTGCTCTTCTCCCTAGCATAACGGTGCCAGCATTACTCAGGAATGTATGTAGGAGACAGCATAAGAAGTGCTACACAGGCAGAGACCAAGGCAGGAGTGATGTGTTTTGTACACCTGCTTCACAAATTACAGCTACTCCTTCACACTAGAGCAGGGGTAGGCAATCTATGGCACGCGTGCAGCTCGCGTGCCGCCTTCGGATTTTCAGTGGCACTCACACTGCCCGGGTCCTGGCCACTGGTCCAGGGGACTCTGCATTTTAATTTAATTTTAAATGAAGTTTCTTAAACATTTTAAAAACCTTGTTTACTTTACATACCACAATAGTTTAGTTATATATTACAGACTTATAGAAAGAGACCTTCTAAAAACGTTCAAATGTATGACTGGCATGCGAAACCTTAAATTAGAGTGAATAAATGAAGACTTGGCACACCACTTCTGAAAGGTTGCCGACCCCTGCACTAGTGGCTGGGTTGGGGGAGCATCTCCCAGATACACCACTGATGGTGCAGAAACTAGGATACATACTTCATAGGATCTGTAGTTTGACTGGACTAGCACAGCTCTCCAACAAAAAACCCTGACTACCACAGGCAGCGAAACTGTGCTGTCAACAACTGCATTCAAAGACTTAAGCATAGCTTTGCCAGAGCTATGCTCAACTTTTTTCCAAGACAGCTACTGCTAGCTTAGTTCAAGCCACAGGACAAACAAGGCCTGGACAGCAAGTCTCATCTTTAGGAACTCAACTGCAGTGGCTCATTATTTTGCATCTGACTACTTGCCTCTGCTCTTCCCCAGAATGATCTTAGATTTGATAACCCCAATGATCTTGTTCCTTATCATTTAATACTTTTGTTTCTAGTTTTTACTTAGTAATTCCAGGTAAAAGAACCTGAAAATGTTGGTTTATGATGAACATTTCAGAATTTCACTCGTCTCAGAAGACGTGATTTTTGTGCATCAGACAGTGCGTGCCAGGAGTGTTCTAGGAACCAACAAAGCATTATGTTCTAGAGGCTGCAATTTCTACCAAATTATCTCGGGGTCCCTCTCCCCTGTCCTTCATTTCTAATGGAAAAGGCACAATAGTACACTCAAGATCTTATCAATAGGTGACATAGAAATGCCTTCACTGTACTTGATGAATAACATTTATCCGCCAACCACCAAAAAATGATGAAATCATAAGAAGTAGTTCAGAGAATTCTCTGCTGGTTTAGTCTGTCTCATACCATGCCCATTTCCCACTCACTGACCAAAGCTTTACAAGGCACATCACATTAAAATACTGAACTGGAAAGGCAGCCCCTGCGGTATAAAGCAGGGACTCTGCATTACACAGCAAGCCTGCCAGTGTCTGGCTATGTGCCCTGGTCCCCTGCCTCCGCTCTCTGACTATTTCCAGGGGTCTCATGACTAACACTGCTATTGAGAGAACAGAGGATCAGCAGATGAAGCGTGGAGATTGCTTAGCAGCAGTCCTGTGCTGAGCTTGTTACAGAGATAGGCTCAACCTTATTGCTCTGCTCAGATGAGGCAAAAAGCCGCTGCTGCTGCATTGGATGCAGCGAGATTACAGAAACAAGTGTTTTCAAAACAAGTTGTTCAATTTTTAGTTTGTATTTTCAATTGAGATGTCTCCATACACAATTCCAGCCGAGGACAAGGCAGGAGGTTCCACCAGATTCCCACTGTATTATACCTACCTGCTCCAGTTTTCCATTCCCCTCTTCCCAAGCCCCTCTATGGTGGAGACTCCTTTCAGAGTCAGTGATGGTTCTTGGGTCAGTCAGCAGGAAGCTCCTGCTAACTCAAAGTGAATATGCATCCACCATAGCGCTCCCAGTCCACGCTGGCCTAAGGTATGAGAAACCAAGTCTTCAAATGGGCAAGCCCACTTGTTTTAGCAGATAAGAGACTTTAAGGTGGCCCACTTTGGAACCTTCATATTTTGTCATCTACAGATCTTGTTTTAAATCACTGCATGGCTTAATTCAGCTTGTCCCTCCCCTTGGACAGGTGCTCAGAAGCAGGGCTGTAAGTGGCTGTACAGGAGAGAGAGTGACTTTGGGAGAACACCAGGACCCCCCCGCCCGCAATCTGTGCCATCCTTCCTCAGCACCTCCCCTCCATTTGCTTGGATGTTCTTAACTTATTTTACTATGACACTGTGACGTTATCTGATTAAAATAAGACCATATAGATCATTGTTGCAACCACTGTTCTATATTTGCAGCAAATAATGTACAAAGGTTGTCAAGTGAGGTGTCTATGATAAGGTTATGATTTGCTGGTTATGATTATGCTTTCTGTATATGCATATATCATTTTTGTATTTGAAGTTATAAAGTACTGGCTCTATACTTGGATTTCAAATGTTTGCTCCTGGGGTAACGCCCACAAGGTAGCTAGCCAGCACATCTTGGAGGGACTATTCAAATGGAGTGGCCCATCAAAAGAACATTTAACTGCAAATGGACCATGGGAGATGCCCATCTACACTTAATGGAATTTCCTGCTGTGACTAGGCAAAATGCATGGACATGGGACTTGCCCACGTGACTCCAAACTCCATCTTGTTGCTGTAATTTTCCACAATAAGAACAATGGGATACCCTCCACATGGCAAAAGCTATAAAAGGCCCTGGAAACACATCCATTTGGTCTTCAATACTGTTTCTTACCTCTGGAGGAATTTTGCTACAAACTGAAGCTTTGAACAAAGGACTGAATGACCCATCCAAGCTGTGGATGTATTCCAAAGACTTGACTTAAGCCAGCAGTTTATTCCATCACTGCTAAAAGCCTGAACCAAGAACTTTGCCATTACTGTATGAATTGATTCCTTTAACCAATTTCAACTCTCACCTACCTTTCTTTCTTTCTTTTGATGAATAAACCTTTAGATTTTAGATACTAAAGGATTGGCATCAGCATGATTTTTGGGTAAGATCTAAATTATATATTGACCTGGGTGTGTGGCTGGTTCTTTGGGATCAGAAGAGCCTATTATTTTATGAGACTAAAGAACCACTCATCTCTGAATCCAGTGTTTTTGATGGTGATATAAGAACTGGAATGCCTGAGGAAACGGCCTTTATGTTTTCTTGTTAGCCAGTGTGGTGAAACAGGAGTTTACTTTTGTGGCTGGTTTGGTATATGTTATAAAAGAATAACCAACAGTTTTGGGTTGTGTTTGCCCTATTTCTCAGCAGTTCGTCCTGAATTTGGCATCCTCAGTTGTGACCCACTAAGGCACAGTTACGGAGACACTAATCCTTGAGGAGCAGAACCTGCTGACTGCAACTTTTTCTGCTGATTCATTCCATCAGGTTAGAATGGGGCTGAGTGAATCATTTTCAAAATGAGACCAAGCCAGCATGTGTCTCGTGCTATAATACAGGGCTTTAACTATAGATTTCCCCCAAGCCTCCCCACGGTCAGCCTCAGTCAGGTGGAACTGTGCCCTGTTCTATTCTATTCTATTCCAGATAAAGGGGAAGGTCACAGGAAAATGGAGAGTCAAGATTTCACTGTTCCATTCTAAAATCAATTTCTCATGAGCCAGTGATGAATGGATGGAACTGGAAATCCAGCACTGTGCTCTTTAGCACTCGATCAATCACAGCTTAACTGAGTCCTTAGCGCTAGATGAGTCAAGCGCCCTTTGTTGCAATGAACACATTCCTGTGCGTCCATCGTTGTCCCCACAGCACATATCATGCCGGAGAAATGCCCAAGTTTGTGATGGGGAAGTCTCTCCTTTGTCCAATTCACTGTCCCATCCAAAACACAGCTGTAAGAAAGGCTAGGAAGAGAAGAAAATGGCTTGTGTTGGTTGCTTTTTTTTTTTTTTTTTTTTTTTTTTTTTTTTTTTTTTTTTTTTTTTTTTTTTTTAAAAAGCTCACCATGCCATCAATAAAAAATTAAGACCAGCCACATATTGGAAAGGGTCAAGTGACGGCAGGTAGTTAAATGCTCAGATCTACACCAGAGGTGATAGTGTGCAAGATAGTAGTTTTGGCACAGTAAGGCATCACACATTAGCACACACACGAAATAAGTGAGACAGCATATTATCCTCAGCTCATTCAGGAAGGAAAATGTGACAGGACAGAAAACGTGCATCTACATTTGCCAAGGCAGGGGGAGGGGGAGAGGAGGGGAGAAATACCAGTAGAAACAAATCACTTCAAGCTTCTAGGAAGATGGTGTTTAAAAAAAAAAAAGCAACAGAGGGAAAACAAAAGGAAAACTTGACAGTGAGTGTCCCTCAGAGTGAAAGTGAAATGCAACAGTGCCCATTTACTGCCAGATGCTGGAATGTGGAAGGTGGTTTTGGAACAAAGCGATAAAGTAATCAGTAATAAGTCACCAGGACCAGATGGTATTCAACCAAGGGTTCTGAAGGAACTCCAATATAAAATTGCAGAACTACTAACCGTGGTATGTAACCTATTGCTTAAGTCGGCCTTGGTACAGATGACTGGAGGGTAGCTAATATAATGCTGAATTTTTTTTTAAAAAAGCTTCAGATGTGATCCTGGCAATTATAGCCCAGTAAACTTAACTTAAGCACTAGGCAAATTGATTGAAACTATAGTAAAGAACAAAATCATCAGACACAGATAAACACGATATGCTGGGGAGAAGTCAATATGGCTGTGTAAAGGGAAATCATGCCTCACCAAGCTATTAGAATTCTCCAAAGGAGTCAACAAGCATGTGGACCAGGGTGATCCAGTGGATATAGTGTAGTTGGACTTTCAGAAAGCCTTTGACAAGGTGCCTCACCAAAGGCTCTTAAGCAAAGTAAGCAGTCATGGGATAAGAGGGAAGGTCCTCTCATGGATCAGTAACTGGTTAAAAGATAGGAAACAAAAGGGTAGGAATAAATAGTCAGTTTTCACAATGGAGAGAGGTAAATAGCAGGGTTCCCCCATGGAGCTGTACTGGGACCAGTGCTGTTCAACATATTCATAAGTGATCTCGAAAAAAGGGTGAACAGTGAGGTGGAAACATTTGCAGACAATACTAAATTACTCAAGATAGTTAAGTCCAAAGCTGACTGTGAAAAGTCACAAAGGGATCTCACAAAATTGGGTGACTGGGCAACAAAATGGCAGGTTAAATTTAATGCTGGTAAGTGTAAAGTAATAAAGTAATGCACTTTGGAAAACAATCCTCCAAGTATACATACAAAATGATGGAGTGTACATTAGCTGTTATCACTCAAGAAAAAGATCTTGGAGTCACTGTGGATAATTCCCTGAAAACATCCATTCAATGTGCAGCAGCAGTCCAAAAAAGCCAAAAGAATGTTAGGAACGAGACAGATAAGACGACAAATATCATAATGCCACTATATAAACCCATGGCATGCCCACACCTTGAATACTGTGTGCAGTTTTGGTCACCTCATCACAAAAAAGATACATCAGAAATGGAAAAGATGCAGAGAAAGGCAACAAAAACTATTAGGGGTACGGAACAGCTTCCATATGAGGAGAGATTAAAAAGACGAGGGACAGGTCTACACTAGACACTTGCATCAGCGCAACGGCACCAATGTAGCTGCACCACTGTAGTGCTTCTGATGAAGACACTCTAAGCTGATGGGAGAGAGCTCTCCCATTGGCTTAATAACTTCACCTCCGTGAGAGGTGGTAGCTATGTTGACAACACAGCTGTTGTCTACGCAGGGGGTTAAGGTCAGTATAACTACGTCGCTCAGGGGTTCGGATTTTTCACACCCCTGAGTGATGTAGCTATATGGAAGTAAACGTGTAGTGTAAACCTGGCCTGGAACTGTTCATTTTAGAACAGACACGACTAAGGAGGGTTCTGATAGAGGTCTATCAAATCACAAATGGTGTGGAGAAAGTGAATAAGGAAGTATTATTTACCCCTTTACATAACACAAGAACTAAGGGGTCACCCGATGAGATTAACAGGCAACAGGTTTAAAACAAACAAAAGGAAGTATTTCTTCACACAATGCACAGTCACCCTGTGGAACTTGTTGCCAGGGGATGTTGTGAAGACCAAGAGTATAACTGGGTTCAAAAAATAATTAGATAAGTTCATGACGAATAGGTCTGTCAAAGACTATTAGCCAAGATGGGACACAACCCCATGCCCTAGATGTCCCTAAATCTCCAACTGCCAGAAGCTGGGACTGGACGACAGAGGATGGATCACTCGATAAATTGCCCTGTTTTGTTCATTCCTTCTGAAGCCACTGACAGAGACAGGATACTGGGCTTGCTGGATCTTTGGTCTTACCCAGCATGGACGTTCTTATGCTCTATGTGGGATGCTTCACCATTATCGGTACAGGGACACTCATCCTTTAAATTTAAAGCTCAGAGGATAGGCAAGCTTTTTGTTCAATTATGTGAGATTATCAGCCTCACCTACTCAAGAGACCTCCATCTCTTTCAGTTATGCACTATGATCGATACCACATTTCTAACCACAGGTTGCTATCAAAGGATAACACTGTATCTGTTAATACACTAAAAAATGAAGCTGTTGGATACTTTCTGGGTGTGTTTGACTTCAATTTAGGTGTTTTGGCCCACCTTAGATATCCATGCAGCAGTATCATGATCTTTTAAAAGCAGCACTTACATTTGAGCTCATGTGTCTGACCACATCCCGAGGGACGACTGAGCGATCCTCAAGCTTCAGCTAGGAGAAGAGGGGAAAAAAAAGAGACCAGGTTTAGTGACCTCAGACAACATTTGGTGAAAAACTAGGACAAAGTAAGTGAAATAGTCTATTTAGCTGTTAATACTTCATGCTTCTGGAATATAGGGCATTTCAGCAGAGGCTCGCAAAGTGCTTTTATAGACACTGGATTAACCTTCTCAGCACCTTTCAAGAAAGGCATTATACCCATTTTGTAGCTCTGAAACACGGCAATTACGTGACCTGTCCATAGTTTTGCTGCAAATCAATTACGCTGCAACACCAGGAATAGGACACAGAAATCTTGACTCAGTTCCTGGCTCTCCCAACCCATATTTCAGTATCCTTTGGTGGAGAGGGGGGTGAAAGTAGATCACATAGGGCAGTTCTCCTTTGTCCTGCACTATTCATCTAACCAGTCAAGCATCACACACAATACCCCAAAACTCTGTGGTAATCCCATTTAGGCAAGAGCGTCTTGTGCAGCTCTTGGAAAGCCAAATCTTAACTAGCTAGGGATGTGATTTGTTACACTGTGCTTCCCTATCGCAGCAAACGCTCCCCTTAAAACCAGTCAAGTGCAGAGATTCTCTAGCCCTGCAGCAAAAAAACGTTAAGTGTGGATTGCCACGGGCACGCAGGGGCGAAAGAAAATGCAGGCCTGTTATTTACCAGGCTGCACGTGGCAATAGACTATATTGGTAAGGGATGCAAGGAGAGTATGGGTCACGATGCAAACTGCAGACACACACACACACAACTAAAATTAATCAATTTAAAGTTTTATTGGGGATAATTACAAGGGGTAAGGGAGCAGCGTTTGATTAGCTAATAGAGTTAATGAAACTTAAAATACACAATGACTAAAATATCTACTAACAATATTTATAAACAAAGATGCAGCAATTAGTAATAACTGATACTTACAAATACAAACCAACGCATAACGACCAGCAAACATAGAAACTCTGTTTGAAACACGTGAGCTGAGAGAGGGGCTTCGAGGTGATCAGGCTCAGTTACGGGTGTACACAGGATACACAGGATTCGTTTTTCTTTCTCCTCTCCCTGCTTGCACATGGCAGGCAGGCCCATAAAGTACCAACTATGACATCATAGAAGTGTCATAGGGGACGGGGCCCAAAACCTGTTTGTGTTCGTTTCTGATTGGCACAAGCAAAGTTTACACCAAGTAGGGGAGCAGGTGCCTCAAAGTCTGGCTTCGCCTCCAAAAGGTGAGGAAATGCATATTGTTTTAGAATGCGTGCAACACTGAATGACAAAAGAAGAGGCCAGGGCAATACCGGTATGGGCAAGTTTTACAGGATGCAGACAGGAACTCATCTCAACATGCCCCCGTGCCCTGGCCGAAATAGTTAGGCCGAAAACCTAAACTTCCGAGTCCGACTCCTCATTCCCACCTACGAGGGGATGCGCTTCGGGGGGTGGAAGCGATGTAGGCCGAGGCAACAAACTTGTGAATGCAGGCTTTAATGAAGGCACATCCGAGACAGAGAAGAGCGAGCCCAACTAGAAGGGACACAAACAGGGACTGGAAATAGGATTTGTAGGGCGCAAGGCCAAGCCAATCGAGCCACGACCAAAACTGGAAGGACTCTCGGACAGTAGAGCTCAACGTTTGCAGATCTTTAACAATCGAGGACAAATTAGGAGAAATAGAAGGCAAAGAAACGCAGCATTTATCAGCAAAGTCGGGATATATTTCAGCAAATTTAGTACAAAATGAGGAAGATTGTAACAAATATTGAATAATTAATCTATTTTGAATACTATACTGAACAAGGGAATTTAACTGCTGATTAATTAAGGAGAGGCCCTTGCCCGTAGTATTAGCAAGCATTTCAATAGCAAGGGATTGAAACAGCACTTGATCACGTAACATCATATAACCAACAGGGTTAAAACTAACAATAGAGGCGGCGAGGGAGGAAGCTGCTGTTTGCAAACGAGTCCAAAAAGAGTGGGTACTACGATGGTGTCGGTGGCTAGATGGCAAGGTATAAATACCTCCGCACTGTAGATACAGGGTGCCAATGGTGCATATACCCCGGGGATTGGGAGGAAGCACAGCAAATGCAACATTACCGCAAATCCAAAAATGACCTGGTCTTAAGGAAGAAACTGTGGTATGTCTCCACCCATTATTGGTTACAGAATAAAAGCTGGATGCACGATTGATACGTGCAGCCTCAGCATGATGCATATGC
>NW_020664543.1:16130546-16230152 GCF_002925995.2 Terrapene triunguis
AGCTGGATGCACGATTGATACGTGCAGCCTCAGCATGATGCATATGCTGGGCATGAAACAGATACGTATGTGGTATGGAGGTATAGAAGGTTCCAAAAAAAATATTATAATTAAGACGATAAGAACAATTAATGGGAGGGGGATAGGTAAAATTAAGAGTGGGTTTAGTTAGGGAGGTATTAGCGTAAGAGAAACTCCACATAGAACAATTAGAATAAGTACCAACCCAAGTAGGGGCTGGGGTTAAACTATTACCAACAAAAACTCAACAATGAGATGCTGGAACTTTAATACTCTCAATTAAAGGAAAGCTATGATCTCTTCGACCTGAAGCATTAATCACTGGAAACACGTAAGAATTAAATTGTGAAGAACAATTATTCCAAACACCAGAAGCAGCCCACTGCACATAGGGGGAAGAACAATTCACACTAGAAATATTAAATGAAGAAAAATTATAAACTATTGGTACAAATTGAAAGGGTAATGGATATTTAGGTGAGAACTGAGTGGAGCAAACAAGACAATCTTCTGGACTCAGCGCTGACAGGGACTGGTTTCCGCTGACCTCCTGCACCCAGTAGGCGGCGAACCAGGTTTGTAGTCCACCTTCTCCTAAGGGCTCCGTGGGCAAAGATGTTGTGAGGGAGAGCAGCATAACCTGTAAAAGAGAATAATACGAGTCCTGCTCAGGGGCATTAGTTTGTTTATTAAGAACTACATTTGCTGAGCCAGTTATGATGAACTAGCTTGTCACCGGGGGTACTTGTAGCCACTAAGAAGGTGTTAGGGTACTTGCCGGCCCGGAGAACGGTGGCTTTTATAGGTTCTCGATGGCCAGAGGCTTGGGGTTCTGTAAGCCAAACCAGTTGGCCGGTGTTAAACACGGGGGACCAAGGCGGCTTAGGTGTAGGTGAAATGTGAGGCCAGCGAGAGTAACTTTTGTTGAGTGCGATAAGTACCTGGGGTAAAAATGAGCTCCAGTTTTTAAAATCAGGGTTGGGGTTTGCTGTTCGCAGCATAGTCTTAAGGACTGCGATTTTTCGCTCCACCACACCATTGCTTTGAGGATGATATTTAGTATGGATGTGAAGGGAAGCCCCCCATCCAAAAATGAGCTGTTCAATGCTTTTGCTGGTAAAGGGTGGCCCACCATCTGCTTGGACTTCAGTGGGAGTGCCCCAGGCAGCTGCTGTTTGCTTAAGAGCCACAGTGACAGAAGCAGCATTGGTTTTAGTAAGAGGGACACAAAAAGTTTGCCGAGACCCCAGATCGACAGTAACTAAGGCTTTTGGAAAACGACGACACCTGGCAGGGGTCCTATTAAGTCAATTTGCCACGTACTACCTGGGGCAAAGTGTTCTGCAGCGTATGCAGAGCGCTCATAGCAGGGACGATTCATAGTTTTTACCTGCACACACTGCAAGCAGGACTGACTGCGGCTAACGTCAGGCTTTTGGTTAGAAAAGCCAGATAACAGGCCGTACAATTTTGTGGGTGGTAAGTGTCCCCATTCTTCGTGGAGCCAGGGTAACAGCGGGTCGGCCTGTGGGGCGGGATTTGCCATATGAACTTGGGAGACCTCTCTCATTCTTTGATCAAGACTGGAATGCAGGGGGTTAGAGTCTGATCGATGAGAGGGACAGTGCGTAACGAACCAAGGGTGAGAGAATTTACGAATTAGGGCAAAAATTTGGTCCCACATTTTAACAAAAGCTGAGGGAGAGGCTTGCTCAATTAAAATATCTAAACAAAATTGAGAATCGATACCTAAAACAACTTGCTTGTTGGCAGAGTGGGCATTAGCAACATGCTGGGCAGCTAAAAGAACGCCCTGCACTTCGCATTCTTGTGCGGAGCAGGAGGGGGGCAGTAACTGCACATTAAAGTAATTACATGTGGAACAAAGAACTCCCGCCCTAGGGGATGGTGAGGTGCCCCCGTCAGACACAACCCAGGGATCATATTTTGCTTCAATGCATAACGGTTGGTGAGATGGGGGGGCTAAGATGTTATCGCTGGGAGTTAGGGTCCATGCCTGCCAAGCTACCTCAACCTGGAAACATAGACGCTGCCAGGTGCGAGTAGTGCCATGAAACTCGGGTGGAGGGGTACTTGTAAGCCACGGGATTAAATGAACACATCGTCCAGACAAGGTACCTGGGATAGGGACTTGGGACCAGTGACGAGCACTGGACGCAGCCAATAGCATTTTCCCCACCAGACCATAGTTATACTGGGGTCCAGACAGGCGATGGGCCCAATTGTAAATGGCATTACCATGTTGCAATACAGAGAACCCTACATGGTGTTTTGTGATAAACAAATTAATGTTGAGGGGTTCTTGGGAATTAAAACGGGCGAGGGGGGCGTTAGAGGCGAACCAGCCAGCTAGCTTCTCTAAGCCTTTTTGTGCTGATGCATTCCACACTTCTCGGGAGCGTTTAGAAGAGAGAGAGAGCTTTGTAGGATTTCTAGGTTAGAAATTAATTGCGCCGGAATATATTGGCGGTGATAATTAAGGAGACCTAGTAGCTGCTGAAGCTCTTGTTTATTTTTTGGAGGGGCTTCTGTCCAAGGGTCTAATACGCTGGCTGGGGCTTGTGTGCGAGTGGTGGGAGTGAAATGGAGTCCCAAGAATGAGAATTGCTGGCTGGCCTGCAGGTGGCTCTTTGTTTTGTTAATTTGCCACCCATCTGCTTCTAATGCATCTATTATCATTTGGGTGGTACTTTGAACTGCTTGTGGATTGGGCCCACAAATGACAATATCATCTACATAGGCTAACACAGACACATCCTGTAGGGGTTTTACCTTTTGTAATGTGATATTGAGATGGGACGATGCAAGTGCAGGTGAATTACAGAACCCCTGTGGGCAGACTTTCCATTTATATTGGATGCCCTTAAAAGCAAAATTTAAGATTCCTTGTGTGTCCTGGATTTGGTAGTGGGATTTGGTAAAACATATCTTTTAAATCAAGAGTACATGCCCACTGATTACTTGCATCGCTTAGTTGCCGCTGTATTTCTGGAATGGTGACAGAGCTGGAAAATGCGATAGGCTTTACACGGCTGTTAGCTTGTCTATAATCAATGACAAGGCGATATTTAGAGGGATCGCCGGGCTTGGGAATACCCCAACCCGCGGACAGAAAGGTGGATGCAGTAACCCTTTCTGTCTTTTTCTCTTCTAGAAGCTGAGTGAGCAAAGCTTCAATAAGGGGAAGCCCTTCGGATTTTGTGGGGATAGGGGAAAATTTCCATGGCTGGGAGTTAACTACTTTGGGGGTATAGGGGGAATGATCGCCTACGGCTATAGGGAGGGCTTGCAGAATTTGATTATGCAGTTTAAATTCTTTAATATCTGAGACACCTAGCAGATTTTTTGATCCTAACAAGGCTTTTATTTTTCTTACGTATTTTACGTGGGCAATTTTAACCCAAACCACGGGTTTTTCTTGTACTGCACTGAGGCCTTGAACAAACATAAAGGAGCCAGTAGGACAGTGGGGAACATTGGGCTTAATAATGCTAACTTGAGCTCCAGTGTCTAATAAAAAGGAGGTGGGGGTGTCACCGTTAACTAACAAGGGTGGCGTATGGGCGTTCATCGGTGGGATCTTTAATTTGGGCCGGGCAGCATCCGGCCCCTATTCGTTTTTTGACCTAACATAGTCCTCCCAATTTTTCCAGCCTAGCTGTTCGGCTATATTTTGCTGCTCTTGGTCTGACATTTTACGCAGGGCTTCTTTGGGGATTCCTTTGTTAAGAAGGAAGCCAAATCATGCCCGTTCAGCTTTAGTTCGCTCAGGATATTTTTGAGGATTAAACTGACTCTTTGGAGGGTCTTTTGGTGGCGAATCAACTGGGAGGACAACAGGCGGGGGCGGCAGTGACAACTTAATTTTACTAACTACTTCAAATAACGTTAAGATGGATCTGCGAACAGCCGCATGCAAGTGCAGCATGGCACCGGTGTCAGCTCCAGGGGCAGCTTCTAATGCTCGTGCCCAATTGGCCGTTTTGGCTAAGATGCCAGCCTCCTCACGGTCCACCAATTCTGCTCCGTGTTCTAAGGCTAGCCGCCCGACCCAAACCATTGGTGCCTCATCGGCTTTTCGTTGCGTTTCCTTTAAAAACTCTTTAAGTTTGGCCTTAGTACGTGTTCACAGTTCAGTAACCTGTGTGGTGTTGCCTGTTTGTGCATCTATTTTAGTTTTAGTTATCGCAATAGGCAAAGCTTCTGCTACAGTTTCAGATTCAGTAAATTCTGGGGCTGTTGGCAGAGCTGGATACAGAGGAGTTTTAGGAGCTTCATATGGGGGTGGCAAAATTTTCTGAGAGGGACTTGGGGAGGGGGAGGTAGTGATGGGCTCTACCTTTTCTGTCTTCTCATTATCATCTTTAGGAGAGCCTGGGGCTGCCTGTTTAGCTGCAAACATTGTGCCCCCGTGGAGGACAGAGCACAGATCGAGGGCCTTGCAGATCATGCTAAACAGGACGGTGGAAACATCCTCAGATTTATATTCATCGGGTCGCAATTTTTTGGTTTTCTTAATTAAATCTAATTCTTTTATCATCTGGCATAATAATGTGTGTGCCGGATCAGCAGGTATTACCCGAGGTGGGGGAATCAATTTGGAAACGGTACCTCCGGATTTTCTAACAATGCGGCTACACTCTTTCCAAAGCTGAGAGGGATCTGCAGCACCGAGGTTCTCCACAGTCTCCGTGTACGGAGGCTATAGGGAACAATCGGCTGGCTGACACCTAAAGCTCGGGTGGCACCGAAGGAGGCATCCCGTATCTGCCAGGGTTAATGGTACAGTATAGCCTTTTAGAGTTTTATCCGAGCCAAGGGAACAGATCCATTCTATTTTTGGATCAGTCGAATTTTGGCTAGTAAAAAGGTGAAACTGCAAATGTTGGAACTGTTCAGTTTCATCATCTGCGCGGTCTGCAGCGTGCCATGGGCATGGCCCAACTCCCTTGCATCCTGTTCGTGACGCCATGTGGATTGCCACGGGCACGCAGGGGCGAAAGAAAATGCAGGCCTGTTATTTACCAGGCTGCACGTGGCAATAGACTATATTGGTAAGGGATGCAAGGAGAGTATGGGTCACGATGCAAACTGCAGACACACACACACACAACTAAAATTAATCAATTTAAAGTTTTATTGGGGATAATTACAAGGGGTAAGGGAGCAGCGTTTGATTAGCTAATAGAATTAATGAAACTTAAAACACACAATGACTAAAATATCTACTAACAATATTTATAAACAAAGATGCAGCAATTAGTAATAACTGATACTTACAAATACAAACCAACGCATAAC
Organism: Terrapene triunguis; assembly: GCF_002925995.2. Taxonomy (NCBI): domain Eukaryota; kingdom Metazoa; phylum Chordata; order Testudines; family Emydidae; genus Terrapene; species Terrapene triunguis. Next base: position 16,135,890 of record NW_020664543.1, read on the forward strand.
GACCGGCAAACGTAGAAACTCTGTTTGAAACACGTGAGCTGAGAGAGAGGCTTCGAGGTGATCAGGCTCGGTTACGGGTGTACACAGGATACACAGGATTCGTTTTTCCTTTCTCCTCTCCCTGCCTGCACATGGCAGGCAGGCCCATAAAGTACCAACTATGACATCATAGAAGTGTCATAGGGGACGGGGCCCAAAACCTGTTTGTGTTCGTTTCTGATTGGCACAAGCAAAGTTTACACCAAGTATGGGAGCAGGTGCCTCAAAGTCTGGCTTTGCCCCCAAAAGGTGAGGAAATGCATATTGTTTTAGAATGCGTGCAACACTGAATGACAAAAGAAGAGGCCAGGGCAATACCGGTATGGGCAAGTTTTACAGAATGCAGACAGGAACTCATCTCAACATTAAGAAGTCATCATCTACAATATACGAGACATTGTTTATGCCCTCTGTTTCACTCAGCAGTCCCAGGCCAGATAACATTCTTGTATCAGAACACAGCATTAAAAGCAGAGGCTAAGATTTGTTCATATATATCACCTTTCAGACTCCAGGCTTCTCAAAGTACTTTACAGTAATGAGTTAGAAATTAGTTCCAAAGCAACTGTGGTAGCAAATGGAGTAGTCGAACAACCATTACATGCTCAACAATCGCTCACACACAGCCTTGGGCATCAGAACTCACTGAACTGAGCCAGGGAGGGGATGAGGCAACGTGGTTTGATGGACTAAACGTAGTAGTAAGAGACAGGTACTTCTAACACCAGTTCTGCCAATGATCTAATGCAGCCTTAGACAGATCACAATCTCAGTTAAACATGGGAATACCAACGTAGTTTCCAGAGGTGTTGAGAAGGCACATTAACTATTGTCCGTACAGCATTTTCATCCCTGAAAATGTCCATTACGGCCATTTTGGACAAGTGTTCTGGAATCTACAAGAACTGAGGACAGAACTACTGATTAGCAGATTACTCTCAAGACAAACTTTTAACACTGCATCATCTATCCAACTATTGGAAAAAACTTGCCAAGGGTTCCAAGTATCAGAGGAGTAGCCATGTTAGTCTGTATGCACAAAAACAAAGAAGAGTCCGGTGGCACTTTAAAGATTAACAGATTTATTTGGGCATAAGCTTTCATGGAGAAGTGGGGTTTTTTTTAACCCGCAAAAGCTTATGCCCAAATAAATCAGTTAGTCTTAAGGTGCCACGGGACTCCTCGTTTTTGCCAAGGGTTGTTGTGGATTCTCCTTCACTGACAACTTTAAAATCAAGATTGGATGTTTTTCTAAAATATATGCTCTAGAAACTATTTTGGGATGTTCTATGGCTTATATTATACAGGAGGTCAGACGAATGGTCCCTTTTGACCTTGAAAGCTATGAACCGCTTTTCCCCAATCAATCTCGATCCCAAAATTCAATACTGCTTCATCGGCATTTGGTAGAAATCCAAGCTGTAGCCTGAGGCTTGGATTAGCGATTTAGTGAAAAATTTGTAATCTAAGGGCAAGTGCTGGAACCAAACATCCTAGGATGTACTGTCATATTTTACTGAAAACCCATAAAGTAACACACAATTAACTATACTGAGCTGAATGGTTAAAACGGGACTGGGAGTCAGAACACTACCACTATATATCTTTGAGCATGTTAATTTCTTATGCCTGTTTGAGATATCTCCTCCATCTCCTACCCCCTACTCTCAGGAGTATTGAGGGTTAAGTTTTTATAAAGCTGTTAGAAATTCTTCATTGAAAAGGTACCGTAAGTACATAGTTATTTTAACAATAAACCACAGGTAATTACAGTGTTTACATTCCAATAAATACTCAACCATAAACTGCACTCTGATATTCTAAAGAATTAACTTATTCTGTTATTCAGAGTGTACCATTTACGCTTATATTTTAACATGAATTAGAGTAATTTAATTGCAATGACACTGGTGTTGAAAAACACAACATAAATTAAACATTACTTACGAAATCACACTTCTTTGTTATTAAATATAGTGTCTGGTAGATCCCCAATTGTGACAGGATGTTATGTCAAGCAAGAGTGATCGAACTTAAACGTTGCATAAATTTATTACAATAAGAAGTTGCAAACGAATATTGGTCCCAGCCTGCTCCTAACAGTTTACACACACACAAACTCAAGAACGAAGTGGCCTGAATATACATCCTTCCTGGGATTTTTCTTCACTGTTAACTTAAATAAAAACAGCCTCATCTTCAGATCCTTCTTAAAATACAATGCACTAGAGTTGCTCTCTGCAGCTCATCTCTGTCCCTGATTCTAAAACTCTCTGCCCTAAGCAAAGCTCAACTATTTTATAATTCTCTAGTGCAGCCAATAAGATGAACCTGGTTTGGTTGCCAGGATAAGTGAGCAAAGCAGTGCTACATCTACATGCAGGATTCCAGCACCTGACATCCTATCACAATATTTAGAAAATCTGTCATTACACGGAAGACTACCAAATCCCAGATAAGACCAAATAAAAAATAATAATAAAAAAAGATTAAAAATAGGATGCCTTTTCGTGAATACCCGATATTCAGCTCACTCAAGTTTCCTCTCTCTCCCTCTATTTGTGCCTAGCAGACCAATACTGTCTTCAACTGAAGTACAGCCCCCATCAGTCAAAGTAAGTAACTAAATATTTAGAGTACTTTTAAACCTACATCTCATTCGCTATATGTCGCTCTATGAAAATCAATATGGTGATGAGGCTTCTGCATTCAAGTCACATGCCTTGATAATGCCAGTAGGAATCTGAAATAGCAATTCCTTGAATAGGCACCTGCTTTGCTATTCCTGAGTAGCCCTGGCATTCAGCTCCACTAGTCAGATGCTTTGTCCCAGATTGACAGCACTCTCCTTGGCTACACTTGGGAATTCACAGTGCTGCCGCGACAGTGCAGTGAAGCGCGAGTGTAGTCGCGCCACCAGCGCTGCAAGAGCTCTCGCAGCGCTGTATGTACTCCACCTCTCCGAGGGGAGTAGCTTGCAGCGCTGCGAGCGAGCGTGCAGCGCTGCAGGCACTGATTACACTGGCGCTTTACAGCGCTGCACTCGCTGCGCTCGGGGGGGAGGGGCGTTTTCACACCCCTGAGCGCAGCAAGTTGCAGCGCTGTACAGCACCAGTGTAGCCAAGGCTTCAGCACCATGTAATATACCTGACTTTGAGCTTCGCAGCAAATCCATAGCCAAAAAGGCACTACCCTTATTTTAGCAGCGAAATGCTAGTCTGCAACATCTTTTTCCAGGTCTGATAACACTTTGCCCTTTTGGAGGTGGAGGGGAGGGGACGACGATAGAGTGGGAGGAATACAAATCATTTCATCACTTACTTTCAGCAGCAAGTTAACAGCTGATATTTATGACACAATTTATTCCAGTTTAAAAACCTGAGTTGTTTGTTACCATATGCACAACTCCTTAAAAAGTACCTCCTGGTCTTTGTAGACTACTCCGGATATGCGAGGGTTAAATGCACATTGTGATGCACGAGATTTAACCACTTCACTCATTAAAGCTAATGAGATTTCCTCTCAGATGGCCACCCTGTATGTTAACAGATCAAAGGAGAGCAATTTGTTTGGATGATTCAGAAGAACCACAAGTGCCAAGAATTGTGTCAGGTAAAGTAGCGATCTATTTTGAAGCCATAAACAGCAAATATTTCCTTAATAGAAATGCTATTGAGATTGTTTTTTGAACAACTAGCTCTGTTGGTACTCAAACAAAATAACCTGTGTGTTTATTTTATAAACAAAAGTGATACAAGTCCTCAGAGAGTGCTCTGAAATAGGACACACTCTCATATGCTTAAAAATCAACAAGTGCCCTACATTTGGAATATAACTAAATTTTCAAGATAGTACTTTGGTTGTGCTTGGAATTTCACTACCACAATGACACTTTCTCCACTGATATATTTGCATGGGGGGGGGAGAGGGGGCGCAGTCTAAGTGGTCACTCGTTATCCAATCAAAATACAGGGGAAAATGCATGCACACATACATATACACAAATACATGACATTTGCCTTTTCGTCCCTTGGGGCAGTGATGGGATATTTTAACTTCACAGTTTCCACAGGGATAAAGTGAAAAGCATTTCTGCATGCAAAAAAAACAACAACCACGAAGAGTGACAGCTGCAAAGCAAGTGTTCACTATAAGCAGGCAACACTGTCACACATGATAATACTGAATAGTCTGTTCTCTGTTCAGGATGAAGTGAGATTTTCAAGCTAGAGAACAAGCTTAACCTGGAGAAACAAGCAACAGTATTAAGAACAAATGCATCCTACGGAAAGTGAATTGTTTCTTTTCGTCTACTAATGGACCAGCACTCACATCACAAAAAGACACCACAACTGCACCTCTCGTAGGCTCAGAGGGGAGGAGCCACTGACCAAGTGGGTCCTGGAGATTGAACTACCCTTATAGAGATGCTCTCCAAATTAGGAGTTTGGAAACTAGCAGGGATGACAATAAGGTGGCAACTTGCCCTTGATGCTACCCAAGCTGAGACTTCAGCCCCCATCCTTTCACCAGCAAAATATTCAGGTAACACAAACGTCATATGTAGTTACGTCAGGTATAACAAGGAGTGTGCTGCAATAAAAAGGTGGAGAGAAAATAACCAGTCTTGATTATACCCACTAGTTAGTGTCGGAGCATGCATATTTTATTATATGCAAGGAGAATTAACTCTGGAAATATAAATGTTAAAATGGAGGAGCAGCAGTGAGAAGAAAATAAGAAAGATCCTTCTTTAGAACCTAAGGGCAGATGGCAGCCTTTCATAAAAAGAAAATGCGAGGCATTTTCCTCCCACACCTGAAAAACAAGGAGACTGGCTGTTTTTAGCAGAAACTCTACAAAATATACTGTAAAGAACAGTTATGTACTGTCTGGGATGGTGATGGGATAGATGAATGAATCGGTTCTTCCCATCCAACTTTTATTTTACTGCAACTATTTCTATTAGTTTGGTCTGAAGTGAAATTAAGTAAATGATAGCACCAACAAGAATGCTAGTAAGCCAAGTTCTGACCTGCACTGGCCATCTCTATTTCTCCTTCCTTTCACATGGCCTGGTGCTTTGCCCCACCCCTACTCCATCATCTTGTGTCATGGCCTTTAAAAAAATCAGTTTCAAGCACTCTTGCTAAATACACGTAAATCTTGCTCAGACACCTAAAGAAAGGGTGGACAAGTATGTTTTGTGCGGGGGGATGATAAGCTTTCATTGTTAGTGAAATGAAAGAAGAGGAGAGAAAGAATCAGTTACATTTAGAATTTACTATTGTTCCAGAATTTCCATGAAAAGTGTGAGGCTAAGTGAGGATACAGTAGCTTTATTGTGTCACCATCCATATCAGTCCTTATCTTTATTTATCCGCCAATGGACAATCCTGCCCTGACCCCGGGAGAGGCAGCCTGGATTGTCTGTTGACTTTTTCGAGTTCTAATTTCCATGGTTTTAGTCTCCTCCAAGCAGATTTTCCTGCATGGAATGCAGATCTTAGCAAATCAATATGCTGTAACCATATCAAAAATTAAAAACTAACGTGCCTCCTGGTCACTGCCCCAGTTAAAAATATCCAGCCATCCCTATTTGCATTTTTATTTTTAAGGGGTATAATATACTCAGCACCTCTGAAGTTGCCATGGAAACCTGTAGTTCCAAGGCTAGCGGAAGGTGGGGGGGGAAAATCAAGTTAGCAACAAAGATTTGGGAAAGAGTCTATTGCAGCAACAGGTAATGAAGTATTGCAGTGCTCTCCCTGATAACACCAGGAAACGAGGACCCTGAATCTGCCTTGTTCGTTCTTTCAGTCCCCGTACCCTCATCCTCCAACTCTCTCTTGCCCCACTTTTCAATTAACTCCATCCCTGAAACACGGTGCCTCTTCCTGCAGTTAAAAATTCATGAAAGCCAAGCTTTTTCCAGAGGGGGTTGTGCTAGAAACAGTGCTTCTTTCCCAAGTAGGCAGCTACTCTGACAGCCAGCTCTGAAGCTATTCAATGTAACTGACCCTCTGCTCCCTGCTGGGCAGGTGCTACAAGGATATCAAAGCAACTTTCAGAAATAAATACCCTCCTTCCTCAATCTGCTGCCCTTCCAAAAAAATCCTTACTGGGATCCCAGAACCCACCGAAGTACATGCATTCCACCCCTTTCTTCCAACCTTCCCCCCAAAAAACTATCCCCCCTTGTCTTAATTCAGACAACACAATTCTAAACTGTGTGGATGTCACCAAATGCTATAAACAAGAGGCCTGGACTTGACACGCCCCACAGCCTTCTTGTGTTTGGACTTGGCATAACCTGCAGCCATCTTTTATGTTTAGCCATCATAAGTTGAAAACAAAAACTACAAAGTCAGGAGAATTTGGCCTTGACATACAGAAAGAAAAATATCAGCTGCAGCATTACTAACAGGGATAGCTATATACTCACAATGTCATGAGAATGGGAGAGAATGGACAAGCTAGCATCGAGTTTCTGCAGCTTCTTCCTGATTATATAAAGTATAAGGTTTTGCCGTTGCAAACGTAATCCACTAATGAAGCATAAAGATAAGCAGACCTTGAGAAGTTTTTGCTAACTTTGAAAAACACAAACGTTAATGAGTAGGCAGTCTTAAGCATGTGAATTTTTATATAGTGAAAATGACTGGCTAGTGTTTTTGCATAGCTATGCTTTGAGTAAAATAATTGGTAATGGCATAGATAAGGGAAATCTTCTTGTTAACTATATAATGAGGGTCAGGAAACGAGCTCATAGGAACTTAACTCTGGGATACAGCTCAAGACCAAAGACTGTCTGGAAACCAAAGCCTCGGACGAGATCGGATCCTGACCAGCCATTGGGAGACATCTGTCTTTTTTATTAGGAGTGGTGAACACTAGATGCTTGGCGTGTGTATTCTGCTGATTAATTGTTGATTGTCAATAAATACATGTACAAGTTTAAGAATGTTTAATGTGTGATAAAGGCTCCTTTATTGGGACAAGGTCCCGTTAACCCATAGAGGGCCATTGCACCCCAAAGGGGTGGAGAGAGAGCCCAAATTGGGCAGGTAACAATGCTTGAATATAAGTGACCTTGGTTTTGTGTCTTTGGGCTAATATGGGAGGAGAGGGTCTCCTTGCAAGTCTTTACGGTGACATGCTCACTTAGATCCATAATTTTCCCATCTTTGACACACAAGATGGGTGGGAGGTAAGGGCCAAGTTTTCAAAATTTGGCTACTAAAATGAGACTCCTAAATCCAAATTTAAAGATGCTAAATAGAGCAGCAATTGGGACTGAATTTTCGATCTTTGTTATCTAACTTTAGTCACCAAAATTCACACTGATCCTTCTAAACAGCTGTTTTAGATTTCCAAGTGTTTATTTAAATTCATATATAGGTGCCTAAATTAGCACTTCGGTGCTTAACACAGCTATTTAGCTGCCCTAAACATAGGTCTGAATGCATAAAGTTAGACAACGAAGATTCCAAGTTTGGTCTGAAGCACCAGGAGCTACTGAAACAGAAGTTTCTAATGGGATTTAATAATAATGTGTAGCTAGTAATGTTATGTCAGAGATACTTATACAGTGTGTCTGTTATTTCATGGCATGTGCTCTATTTCCCCCTTTTGTATCTTAAGTTACTTCCCTTTAGAGAGACACTTGTGTTACATGGACCCCATTGTATCACAGAGGAAACATTTGCCAAAAAATTAGGGAGAAGGGAGAAAGGTGAGTTCAGTGAGTGGGTGCTGGGTGGCTTTGGAGGCCGATGATTCATAGGAGGTCAGATTAGATGATCTAGAGGTCCCCTTTCTGGCCTTCAATTCTATGACTATGTGGGAGAAAGTGGCAGAGCTGAACATTTTGTGGATAATTTTGAACATTAAGAGGATCAACCAGAAATCTTCATGTCACCAACTCCCCACAGTTTTTTTCGGCCAGCGTTCTATATAATCCTAGAAGTGGCTCAGGTTAGCTTCACTCCTAACACACTGTGTCCTGAGGGGGTGGATGGTTGTGTATTTGGGGAAGGGGGCTTAAGGAGGGAAGCTAACCAGACCATTGGAAAAAACAAATACTGTCTGAAACTGGAATCTTATAAGCCGATGGGTCTGAAGTTGGAGGATTATAACAAGCTGGGAGCCATTAAGCTACACAAGAGTGTGAATAATGCTCCCCCCATTGACTGGTTGAGGAGTTATAGGCAGTGGCATCTCCAGATTATTCCTGCAGGACACAAATATCTACTCTGGGGCTCACCTGCAACCTATTCCAGGTGAGAAGCTCAAAGTCTGCTCTAGTACCACAGTCTGCTTATTTGAAATATATTGTACCCTCCTGGAATAAGGCTCCAGATCTCTCTGGAGTGTGAAAAATCCACACCCCTGAGCGACGCAGTTAAAACCCTAGTGTAGACAGTGCTAGAAGAATTCTCCCGTCAACCTAGCTACCACCTCTCTGGGAGGTGGGTTGTCCATGTTGACAGGAGAACCCCCTCCCGTTAGCATAGGTAGCGTTTTCACTGAAGCCCTACAACTGCGTCACTGCAGCATTTTAACTGTAGCCAAGCCCTAAGTGTTTGACAAGACACTAGGAGGCAGCTTCCTGTTCTGATCTCACACCTTGGGAATCAGGAGATCTGAGCTGAGTTCCCAGCTCTGACTCTGAGTTAGTGTGATTTTAGGAAACTGAGGCACAATAATTGATCCAATCTGCAAAGTGGGGACAGAGAACACTTTACACTTTGTAAAAGTGCCCCTCACTCAGGTATCTCAAAGTACTGTAACTGAAAGCCTCTTGTTAAAGCTGTAGGAAGGGTTTGTTTGTTTTATTAAACACAAAAATCTTTGGCAGAGATATCCTGCATTAATGATCTCAAATACAAGTTATCCCAGACCTACCTACTGACTATTTCTCGGGGTCCATCATCTGGGAATGCTAAGCTCCCTACTTGAGTCCTAAAGTGGTTTTCACTAGACAGTGCTTACTCCATGTTTAAGTGAAAAGCAGCCAAACATTATGACGCTCCTAAAGCACAAGGGGATTTTAATTTTTTTTAAAATCAATTCGAAGCATACAGAAGCTGGCCAGACAGCCAAGTGATCAATGCAAAACACTGTTTTACAGGAGGTGACGTTGAAGCGTAACCTCAGATGGATGAGAGCTGAGACAGATTTAAACAGGCTCTCTTCTGTGGCTGAGTCTGGAGCCACACTAGAGTCTTCAGGTGATGCCCAGGGCCAGCTGACCCATTCCAAAGGAGCTCTGCTAAAATTAAACAGATTTACAAAGTGCCCAAGGATCAGTTGTTTTAAAAACATACCCAACCCACCCAAAGACAGTGGACATCTACCTCAAAAAGTGTCATTGCTTGAAACGCACTGTAGGAGACCAGTGTCAGAGAACATGCCTCCACCTGTGGCTTCTTTAACAGATGTAAAAAAAGATTCCATAATGACTGGATAATCCACAGGGGAGATTTTCAAAATGCATACAGGGGAGTTAGATACCCCAACTGCCTCCCTCCCTTTTTGCATTACGAAGTCCCCCTTAAAATGGATTTTAATACAGTACAGTTCCCCTGGTCATCAGGGAAGCAGAGTCTGAACCTGTTTATAATTTCTGACAGTCAGTTTCACACAAGCAGCATCACGAAGTAGGCATTTTTCAGTATGAAAGCCACAAGACATGCCAATTACAACAAAGTAGTATGAACTGTGTTTTACATTTTAGACATGTAACATTTTCAAACAGTCTGCAAAAGGACCCTCCCAAAGAAACACTCACAAGTTGTTGTGTTAGATCAAATTATAGGCCCGCCTGGTTTAGTATTCTGCCCCCATAGGCAGGTAACACTTCCTACCTTCCAAGAGTCATTTATGAAATAACATGCAGGGAGAGGGGGAGGGAATTGAGACAAGAGAATCCTGACACTCACTGGTGATCAGCAGATATGAAAAAACAGATTTGAATAGCTAACTCTATAATACTGTCTTTAGCTTGCATAACTGCTCGTGTTCTAGGATGGTCACTTATACTGATCTTTTTAAACTTCAGCCACACCATCAGTCTTTATAATCTCCCAAGATGGCATGTTTGACAGGTGACCTCCACATTTCATGAAGAAATATCTGGAAGTTTTAAATTGACTGCCTTTTAAATTCACGGAGCACGTGATTGGTTTAAATTGTATCCATTGCTCAAGACCCTTCTTACTCTTCTCTTCAGACTAAACAAGCTCAGTCTTTCCTATCAACATATTACCCATAGTACAGTAACCAAATAGCTAAATGAGTTGATGTACCCCCTGGAAGACCTCTGCGTACCCCCCCCCACCAGGGGTATGTGTGCCCCTGGTTGAGAACCACTGCTCTAGATGGCCACTTTTTGACATATGGAAATGGTTAGTTACCAGTATAAAATACATTTGACAAGTCCAGACAAGGGACATAAGTGACAATTCATGTTAAAGCTGGATTCCCTTGACAGAGAGCTCGACGTGTATATTATATTGATATATTTTCTAGTTTCTTTGAATTCATTCAAATGTCCCAGCCATACATTTTGCTTTATACTTATTACTAATAATAATCTTTGTATTATATTAGCACCTAGGAACCTTACTAATAGTCATGGACCAGGACCTCGCTGTCCTAGATGCTATACAAACACAGAACAGAGAGAGTCCCTGTCCCAAGGGACTCATAAGGACCAACTTTTTGTTCTGTTTATACAGTGCCTAGAACCATGGGGTCCTGGTCCATGACTGGGGTACCTAGGAACTACAGCAATAGAAATAGTGACATTTGTGGGAAAGAACTTTTTGATCGTTTGATCCAGAAGATGCCTTCCCCACATTCTTCCTTTTTCAAGAAAGGTAGTAAACTTCTCTGCCCTCTCAAATATCTAAGCAAATCATCAACTCCCATCTCTATTTCCTATGGCAGCAGCTCAGAAGAGACACAGTTCACGCATCAGTTTTAATTATAAACTGTGTATACGCCGAGCTCTGTGGCAAGGGAATCAAGCTTTAACATGAATTGTCACTTATGTCCCTTGTCTGGAGCTGTCAAATGTATTTATTATACTGGTAATTAACCATTTCCATATCTCTGCAAATTTATAAGACACATTTGAAAATAGAGCAAGGTGCATTCCCTGGCCCAATGAACTCTCAATCTAGGAGTCAAGGCAAACCATGAGGCAATAATTTGGGTAAGGGAAAGCATGCAGAACAAGACAGGAGGGGATACTTGTGTTATTTAAAGAAAGAGAAGAGATTGCTCTGCGCAGACAATAAGTGGGAGAATTTTCCAAGCATAGGGAGAAAAACAAGGCATGAAACTCAGAATGGGACATGATGAAGGAAGCAGTGAGATCATGTGTTCAAAGAAGGTGGAAAAGCCAAATCAAGATTGTTTATTAACCCTTTCCTTCATTCTACTCAGACGACAATCATGAATGCAGAGTACTTAATATAACCTCCCACCTTTTCCAGTCAATCTGAAATAACTAAACAAGAATACTTTGGCATTGCTCTGTCTGGTTTAAACAATCTAAATAGGCTCTGCCTTTGTGGGTTCTACTTGCCCTTCCTCTGACCTATTAGTAGGAATAGTTGCAAACATTGGTAATAGTTACTACAAACAACCCAAGGGCGTCATATCTGAACAACAAATACATACTTGCCTGTGCCCCATCAGGATGTAGGGGTGTGACTTGAGGCATCACTAGTTACACAAGGTGGAAAGCCCAGATCTAAACTGGTATGTGTGACAGATACCTGGGATGAAAGCATGTTTTACAATAAGCAAGGCTTGGGGGCTCGGAACCAAAGGAGCATTCAACTATTTTTATGTAGTGACACAAGAAGGTCAAGTCACTGGCATGTTGCCTAGAAGATGACTGTTTCATACAGAGCCACGGGTGTACTTCTAACCTAAGTCAGAAACGACACATTTTGAAGTTACCAGTGAGGATAGGTCTAGCTGCAAGGTCAAGCCAAAGGCTACCACTCTTTGCAAGAAAGAGGCTGTGTGCCCATAGGAGAGGTTAGTGGGCATCCAGGGATAAAGGTAACTAATTCATTGCCTGTAAGAGAGACCTGGTCCTTTTGGTTAGACGCTGGGGTGAGAGTCAGGACTATTCTCTGCCCTGTCACAAATCCACAGTGTGGCCTTGGGCAAGCCTCTTAGACGGTCTCAGTTTTGCCATACGCGAAACGGGCAGAGTATTACTTATCCACTTCAAAGGGGCGGTGCACAGTAACTCACTAATTCCTGTGGAGTGCTTTGAGATTCTTGGGTAGCAGACACTGAAGGACAGGCAATGTCGTATAAACAGGTAGTGCTCAGAGTGCCAGCTCCAGCCCGAGAGGACAAGGTACCAGAAAAAGGTCTCTTGCTTTCTACTAGGCAACCAACTGCCCAGACAAGGACAGCATCAATCACAATTAAGAAGAGCCAAACTATTTCTGTAACCCTTCTCCAATTTCCTACCAGTGTAGCTGAAATCCCTGTCAGCTAATCTTTTTTCTATCAGGTGGTCCTACTGAGCCAGATTATAAAATCGGGTTGTTGAATGTGCGAGTGCGGAGGAGGAGGCAATTCTGTTACAGGGATCCACTTCTTTCTGGAGAAGAGGGAGCTCAAGACTAACTATACACAGAAAAAGGATGTATGAACAGCTGAGACTCAGACACCTGTATGTGGGACTACAGAATAGTAAATATCTGGTTACAGAAGACTCAATGAAAAGGGCTACTATGAGTCCTATGGGGACACCTTTGAGAATGTTGTCAGCTACATAAAAAGAAAGTCAGAGGAAGCTAAGTAGTCAGGCATTAAAGACGATACAAAAGAAGTCTTCCTTAAATCCTCTCCCTTCTCTGTATTTATACTTCCAAGTGTGGTGGGATACACAGTGTATATAAAAAGACACCATATAAAATTAAGTAGTACATACAGGATTTTTAATGTAAGTTATATAACATTTTCCTGGAGAAAAAGGATTATAAAAACATTCATTCTTCTCCAGGAAAACACGGATTCTTTGAAGACCTGTTATTTTTATATATAGTATTGCCACCTCACCCCCAAATATGGGTTTCTATATTTTAAATCATACACACATTCACACACTTGTGTGTGTGTGTGTGTGTGTGGGGGGGGGTGATATAATATAGATCTGACTGAATTCAATGTATTTTCATTTTATAATTTTGACAGAACATCAATATTTATTTTTAAGCATTTTTATCAATTTAAATTTCCACAGTTCCAGGAAATTATGGGAGGGTCAGACAATTATTCAATGATAGAAGACATGGAGATTCAAAAAGTTAAAATTTTATAACTGTTAAAACACAAGTTGTCTACATCACATGTAAAAACACAATGTAAATATCCTTAAACCAAACTTTAATAGGTTCTCAAGCAGCATTTTTCTGACTTCGCCTATCTATATATTTCAATCATCATCAATGGAAATGTCTTTTCACAGGTTTGTGTGTATATACAGTGAAAGAGAAGCTTACTGACATTTACCAATACCAATCTAATCCATCCTTCCAAGCATATACCAAGAGAGAACATGTGAAAGCAGGAGAGCATGAAAGCGCTATTCTTTATTCAAAAAAATAGGAAGGGGAGATCAACTGCCTAGCCACCCAAGCCACATCAAAACAGATCTAACGAATCTCTTCCTATCAAGTGCCCTGCTGGTAGGAGGGGACAGGTTCAAAAAGCAAGGGTTCTCCTAAAAGAGCCAGGCAACTGAAGTAGTCTCTCTCCTACGTGCTCTCCTTGATCGTGGTTCTCTATAATTCTTAAGACCAGCACTCCAGCACTAGATGGCACTATGTTACTTAACTAAGATTAAAAAAAAAATCTACACAAGATTTCCGTTTACAAAAGATAGACACAGGAGGAAGATGGTTAGTAGAGAGGCAGAAACACCATTTCACCTGTATATGGGTCAGCGCTTTTTTCCATGGTAAGGCCGTCTCAACTTTGGCACAGCAACAGCAAAACCTACCAAGAACCTATTCTGAAAAGGCGGCTAGAAATCCCAGCCACGACTGATCGGATGGTACTGTAAGACAGGGAAACCGCACTGCACCCCACCTGCTTAGCCCAGAAACCCAGCCCAATTTGGTAATATTATCCTGATTTGAATGGGACTGAAGAACACAGCTGTGGAAGCCTCAAGTCTGGTTCAGATACCTTAGTCAACATCTAGAAGTGAAGGTAATATTTCTTTGGCAGTGTCGATTGAAACCTGGATGGGGAAGGGCAGGGAGATAATCTGCAGATATTGTATTAGGAAATATTTTTTGAACAACAGAGAAGATTTATTCTAAAAGAGAAAATCTGGCCATGAGCTTTGAGCGTGAGTTGGGGAAATTTTTCAGCCTCTGGAGTCCTGACTTTTTGCATTCATTGCCTTTGCTATTACTTTATGGTTTCAATATCATTCCGCCGTGGGGTGTGGACAAATCTTTCTTGCAGCACATCCATCTACCTGAAGCAAAAAGGAACTTTGAAGTACACACACTCTGGCTTAAAAGCAGAGGGGGAAGAAGCCAGTTATTATGCAAGGGCTTTCTGCCCTTGTGGTGAATTGCTCTGATACCAGCACTCAGTTTGGTGACTAAATCTAATCATAAAAAGTCATCTAGCACCCGCCCATCTGATAAGTGTGAGACACCATTGCAAAGCACAGCAAGACAGTGATTTGAACTGCACCTGAACTGATCTACCTCCTAGGACAAGTCAAAGAAAAGCTGTTAACACAAAAACTGGATTGTCAGATCAACATGGACAGATATTTAAATATTTTACCTCATCAGTGCAGTGCAGCTAATTAGGTTTGCTCACCTTTGAGAGATGGAGGAAAGAGTGTTATATAAATAAAAAATATTGCTAATCACTGGCCCGCTTCGCACATGTTTTACCCAAACCATGTTTGTGATTGTTTCCACCCAAACCCTTTTTCAAACAAACAATAGGGTTTTGTTTAACCAAAATATCACTTTGTTCACGATTAATTCCCCTCCCCCAGTACACACATGCACTGGGAAGCTAAGCTGTTTTGTTATTTTGAAAGATATGGCCCCAGTAAGGTGAACGTTGCGTGGGCACACTCACTGCTAATTTGCAGCAAGAATCCACCTTACAAACAGCTTCGGAACAGCAAAAGGGAGATGTGTCAACTGAAAAAAATCACCATGTCCATTTTCAAATTGGTTGGCTCGTGCGCTGCTGCTGTGACTACAGAAGAACCATTTAAATTAGCCTCTAATTGTGAACAATTATTCAAAGGCAGCACATTCTGCACACAGCCTATATGAGAACAAGAAGTCAGGGGAGAGGCAGACTGATCTTGGGATGCCTTAATGAGGTATAAACATTCATGTTTACCAATCTCATTGCTTGGGAGCATCAGCTACACTGCATTTCTTGCCTCTAATATGCACTCATATAATTTTAGATTTATACGCTTTACTGAAGATATATCACACTTCAGGAGCAAATCTGTAAAACTAGACTGAAAAGAGGCAATGAATAGTTTGGGTTTTGTTTTGTTTTTTTAAGCAGCAGATTTACCCGTTCTCCTCCCAAACATATCAGGATCAGAGACTGTGGAAGTCAGAAATGAGACAGCATGTCAGGTTAGGTTAGGTTCCACCCTGCCCATTTCCTGTGGTATATGTTCGAAGGGTAGGAAAGATATACATTTATCTAGACCTTCTGAACAGCATTTTATTTATGAAGCTGTTTAAAATTCTGAACACACCCAGAGCTCTTTGGCCGGATGGCAGGAATGCCACACCTGTAAGTACAGGTTTGACATCAAATGGCTAGCAGCAGTTCTCAAACTGTGGGCTGGGACCCCAAAGTGGGTCATGACCCCATTTTAATGGGGTCGCCAGGGCTAGCATTAGACTTGATAGGGTGCGGGGCCGAAGCCCGGGGTTTCAAGCTGAAGCCTGATAGCTTCAGCCCTGGGTGGCAGGGCTCAGGTTACAGGCCCCTTGCCTGGGGCTGCAGCCCTTTGGTTTTGGCCCCCCTGCCTGGGGTGGCGGGGGATTTGGGCAGGCTCAGGCCCCCCGAGGTCGTGTAGTAATTTTTGTTGTCAGAAGAGGGTCACGGTGCAATTAAGTTTGCGAACCCTTGGGCTAGTGTAATAAAGCCCGCTGTTCCTTCCCCTTCACGTGGGGCCTCATGAACATCTCTGAATCAACAACTCCCCAAACACACATTCTACATTTCCCGAACTCCTTGGTTCTTATCCCTACAAAGAAAAAAAAACCCCAGCATTTGATCTAAATAATTTATTCTGGTTTAAGTTCTTCAGAGACAGAATTGAATCAAAACTCCAAACTGGTTCAGACCTATTTGCAGCTCAAACCTCAAATGGGTTGAATCCAAACCCCTCTAACTTTCAGAAAGAATGGATACTGCTTGCAAACCTCCACATTCAGCAATGTTTGGATCTAGGCTTTTCATGCTGCTTAAAAGACCAAATTCTGACCTGGACGCTAGTCTAGTTGCTAGCATACCCAGCGAGGATGACCATTTTCATTTATTTAGAAGTACTGTTTTGTGAAGCCGGTGTTAGAGAGAGAAACAGTAACACTGAACTGCAATATATAAATAGCTCTAGTTGAGACCATAACAAAAGCTGTGTCATGCTACAATCTGCAAAGTGAATACAGGGCAGCAAGTACTTGGGGCTGACAGTTTCTCTTCTAAAGTCCATTTCAGAAATGAGGCCAGGCCAGGCAGTGAATATCTAGGGAATTATTCTGGGTTAATATGCTTCAATGGTGTGAGATACTATCATCTCACAAAAAAGCATTGTACAATCTTGTTGTTCAATGACATAGTTGGACAGTGAAGCTGACAAACCCTGAGTTAGGGCAAAACAATCCACTCAATGAAGTGCATATGGGTTAAGGTAGATTCTCTGAGTTAAAAACAGAAATTTCCTTGTGTATGACAGTCGTTACCTTTTACAACCTAAGAGCTTGGCTTCGGGTCATGGTGAAGTCTAGTTCGCAATGCAGGTGTGACACTGCTGTATTGTACACATCAGGCAGCGTAGGGGCCAAAAACAGCAGCTACTGAGGGTCTCTAAGATCATCCCTCAGGTCTCTCCTGTTTGTACAATGCCTAGCAAAAATGGACCCCAATCCTAAGAGGTGCCTTAGGATGCTACTGCAATGTCAATTAATAATAGCAGCAGCAGCGGCAAGACAGTTTCCTCCATCAGCGATTTCCAAAGAGATGTTCTGTTAGAGGCTTTCTGCAAAGGTAGCACAGCAGGGGCTGAATTCAAAAGGCAGCTATTAGGTTAAAACAAACCTTTCATGAGTTTTAAAAGACAAAATGTGAAGCAAGCTCTGGAATCCTACAGGCAGCAGCTCTCTGAAGCCCAGTGACAATGTGCATACTCAATGCATGTGTCTAATTCCCGGAAAAACAGAAAGCCACTCCCCTAGCTCACTGCAGACTCGTGTGTGAAAGCTACTGGGACAATGCAGCACAATTGCATCATTGCCCGGAAAAACCTCAGCTGCAATTTCGGATCACTGAAAGAGTTTCAACTCTCCTCTCTCTCACACACACAAATGCTGTACTGGCTGTTATGAAAGAGAAGAAAGAAAAAGAAAAGATGTGTAAGAGGACAAAATATTTAAGCCATGGGCAGGACTGCTGGGCTATCAGAGCTCAATTGCCACATTCAGCACTTAAGTTCTGCAGCCCCTGCACTGCTACATTGCTTTGTATTCAGGAGATGTATTCGCCACCTGGGAACGGGCTAAGGAAAGATGAAAACGTTTTTCACAAATAGCGCTTTCATTCGTTGTCTCCATCCCCCAGCAGGCCATTTGTGCTTTTTCTGTTATGTTAAGGAAGAAAACAGCACTAAGTTCCCTGCAACAACTGGGGGTCAAGTAATGCAGGTACTGGTAACATCAAAGATATAATATAGAAATAGCCACACAAGGTTTCTTAATCTTTTAGGCAGTGATTTTTAATATTCATGGAAGAGAGGTATTGATCGCGATGACTCAAGATAACAACAGTGCAGGAAGGGTCCCAATCTGCACCATTCTTGTTCTGAGCCCCCCAACCACTGTGTGTACGTACACAGGCAGCTCTACCAATGTACCGCAATCCTGACCTGCAGCTCCCCTCGGTGTTCTATTCTTAAACCATCACAGCTCTGCCAGTGTACCTCCATCCTGACCTATAACATCCCTTACTAACTCCTGAACCTCGCCTGCGTTGTCCCTAATTATGCCACAAACATTTCACTGCGACAATAGGACCATGAAACTGAATAGCTTCTGATGGACTGCTTCTTTTTGATGGACACAAAGTGTAGGAAGATGCTGTCTCCCCCTTTTAATAATATCAGTAAATTTGACTGTTCCTTCTTCTCACAGCCAAAGCCCAAGGCTTCTGCTTTGCATTAGAAAGCTGAAGTGACAGCCTCAACTCACCTTACAGGCGCCTTCTAGACTTACAAGTTTTCTTCCACTTCACCCCTAGCTTTTTAGATTTGCATAAAGGGCCAACACTCCAATGAGAGATACTATTTTCACACAGTGGTGTTTCCAACAAAGAAAGGACAAGTATTCTCATTCCCCAGATATTCTAAAGGTATCCACTCCAAGTCATTCAGAGTGCCTGATGGAACAGTGGTTTTCAAAATTATGGTTCAAGGAGCTCTTTCTGATGGTTAACAGAGTTGCCAGAACAAAATACAGAAAGAAAGACAGTCCGCAGTAGTAAAATGTGGAGATATACACTGCTGTAAATAGTTACCAAGGGACATGGGCACCATAGAAGCAACAATGAATTCAGACATCGCTGAAACCCGTTCAAAGCTAAAATATTAAATCCCTCCCTCCTCCCCCCCCCCCAACTATACCCAGAGTTTAATGACAAACACCTCTCCCGTGCAGGCTAACTTCTGCCAACCTTGTTTTTATCTCCGTGCACAGTACATGGGAAGCAGGGAACTCCAAACACACATGCATGCAATGCTGCTGGAGACACTAAGCCTCAATCTCTTTCTGGGAGCTCCAATGGAAATGCAGGCTACCAGCAGCATCGCACTTGCAGCTCATGGGTAACGTTTTCCAAAAGGCCTAAATCCGATTTTTAAAACTGACTTAGGCACTTAGGAGCCAAGGGACATGTCTACGGTACAGTCCCGAGGAGCAACTGCAGCTTGTGCAGACATACCTGAACTAGCTTTTACCTAGCGCTGAGGCTGCAGCAATGTTCACCTCAGCACGCTCTAGCCCTGCGAGTAATTATCCAGGGTTCTGGGGGGGCATATACAGCCTGAGCGAACGCTAGTGCTGCCACAGCTTCACGGCCCTGGCACCCAAGCTACAATCGCACACCATGACTGCAGTATAGCCATGCCCTAAGTCTCATGAAAGTCAGTTAACGGGTTACATGAGGGTTAAGGCTGAAGCAGATTTCTATGCCATGAGAGAAAACAGCAATCTTACATTCTTACATGTCAAAGTCTTTGCAATAGAGAGGAGTGGGTTTCCTCAGGAAGAGACTCTGAGCTGCCCACTTTACTATCACCTTCCTAGACTTATCAACGGTAGACTTGATTAGATTGCAGAATTTTCTGACTGGAGTCAACATTAAGACTGAGGGTGGATGGTGTCACACTTAAAACCTTAAATTCACTCATATGATCCGCCTAATGGGCCAGCAGGGCATCCATAAGAATTTGTTTAAGCACTCAGAACAGGCATTTTTTGTATATAAATTTTGAGTAACAGACACTAGAAGGCTAATCACATTTGCATCTGTTGTCCCTACAGCAACAGAGCTCACTGCGTTCTAAGATGAAAGGAAAAAGTTAAACGCTACCCCGTATGTTAAAGTACAGTTCTACTCTGCGGACACTAAAAATGGCATCATGGGGTCCCACATTTATTGCCTCTCAATTGTTCCCTATCAAATGTCTTCAGCTTGCCATTTTTTTTCTAACTGCCAGTCCTGTAAACGCAACCTGAGTCAAGCTGGATTCTTTCCCTTTTATGCAACCCCATTTCCTTCATAGATTTGCACAGGTGTAATTGATTGGAACTGAGTAAGACAGACAAGGTGGCTGAGGTAATATCTTTTACTGGACCAACTTGGACAGAAGGTATTACCTCACCCAGCTGGTCACTCTAATATCCTGGGACCAACGTAGCTACAACAACACTGCATGGAACGTAGTAAGCAATTCTGTTGCTGATGCCTTAGAAGTGCACATTGCAGGCAACATGGGTAAAAAGCAGCCAAAGCTTGTTTCTCAGTGAAGTCAGCAGCTCTGACACCAATTACACATAGGAAGCAGATCTATTCAGTAAAAGGGGCCATTTTTACACAGTCCCTTTTCAGAACAGAAGGGTACTTGATTCCTAGTACTGCTGCAATACTCAGTCTTGCATTACAACTGCGCTACACCCTCATGGGACCAGGAATATTTTAACCAGAAATAAAAGCTGCTTCTAAAGACAAATGATGCAACTAATCAGTTACAAAGCCACCTGATCCCATGCCCCTACAGTGGCAGGCATCCAACTACATGCTTTGCGTATCTGGATGTCTTTGCATCCACACTATGAAGAATAAAAGCAGCCTGGAGAACAACTAATCAATAACCATGTTCTGCAAAATGCATTTCACCTTCCTAAGCTGAGAGTCAGTTATCCTTGATGGGGAAGTCCCATATTTCGTGGAACAGATAAATCGCTTGCTATTTATTTCCTAAAGTAACTTATTTTGTGAAGATATGCTACTATGCATGCACAGAGTAAGAAAGTGAATACTTTAAGCCCAGTTTCTTTATGATGTGTTATACAGGTGCCATGTAAAGGATTTCAGACCATCACAACCCAGTTGAAGCACCTGAGCCATAAACAATTTTTGTGAGTCTACTCGAACACTATAAATATTAACCTTACAAGAGAAGATGAAGAAAGTCCTCTCTACCCAACAGTTGATGTGCTCTGCTACCTCCTCCCTGGACCTTCTGCTCATAGTGCAATGGGGTGGGATTGAAGGAGGGGTAGTTTAAAGGCAGCATCTGAATGCTCCAATGATGAGCATCCTACTAATACCCGAGAGGTTGACAGGGTTGCTGATGTCACAACATATGGGGAAAAGCAGTAATATTATTGGATAGTGTGTTTCAAGGTCATTTGAAGGGCCACACAGCATACACTTAGTTGCATCAGTAAAAAAAAAAAGTGCAGGAAGAGTTAGGTACATCAATATAGATCTTGAGCTGTGTTCTAGAAAGGTCTATGTTGGTTAGTCATTCTCAAGCTGTGTTTTATGGGGCGTCACTCCTGAGTGCCTCCCTCATTATTAAGGTATATGTGAAATACATTTTCACCACTAACTCTACCAGTGTGCATGTCTGCTTGCTCAAGCTCTTAAATATGGCCTGGGTATCATATAGTGCGACAACTAAGCAGGCCAAGCCAGCCCAATCAACATCATGCTGCATTTATATGCCCCCTTTTATCCAGAAAGATCCCAGCATGCTTTACTAACAACATATGCAAAGGGTCCAATTCCACAACCACTGACATGCAGCCATCACGGGGGTGGAATGTGGGAGCTGTGCGGTGTTGTTGTGCATTATTAAACAACAGAACAAGACAGGACATGATGAACACAGTGCCATACCCATCTGAAACAGCAGGAGGAACAGAAGATGGCAGAAAGTAATGGCCTAAGTGGAATTTGGCCAAGATATACAGACTAACCCCCTTTACACCGTGGAGGTCAAGGCTTTTGTTGGTCTCGTCTGAAAGAGCGTGCCTCTAAGGGCTCTTTGTCCATGGCACCACCATCAGGAGCATTGGTTCAGTACTGATTGGGCAAGGATGTTACCTACTGAGTCACCTATTCCCGCTCTCTACCGTGGACTTCCCTGGAAGACATTGCACATGGCAATCCCCATACCTCAGATTCCTCATTATTAAAAAAAATGTAAATAATACTTTACTCTCTCATGTGGGTTGAGGAGAGGTTTAATTTGTACAGCACTTTGAGATACTCACTAGTCTGACAGAAGATACTATAGAAATAGTAGTACTACATTGCACATGAAACTCAGCACGGAGAATTTACAAGTACGCAACAGCGTACATACACAAAAGGTAATGACCAAGAATGCGTTTTTTACTATGAATATAAAGTGATGTGCTTTCACATGCTCTTTATTCTCCCACTACACACTAAAGGCAAAAGTCTCCTGATGCAATTCCTGTATTGAAAGGTTCTTGACTGAGAATACCTGCATAATATAACTATCAGCCTTAGGCTCACTGCTGACACGGATCGTAGTCGTCCTGCCAGACATTTTTTTATGCCTCTTATCAGAAAAGATCTCACTCGTTATAGATTATACTGCTATGGGCATCATGGATTCATTCTTAGGACACAGAGAGCCATTCCCCTCCCGCTCGACACCAGCTTTGTTTCCACTTTATTAATCAGCGCATATTCGTTTCTCATTACCCATGAGCAATGTCTAGGTTACACAGCCAGCCATACATGCTACATCAGGCTTATCCTGCAAGGTACTTAATGGTGCTTCACACCTCACTGCTTTCCTTCTGAGTCCTGCCATCAGACCTACAGGCTAGGAATACACATGCAGGGATGCCAGCAAATGAGGGGAACCATTTTTTAGGACACTAACCTCACAGTCTTGAAAAGAACCACATGTGCCATTTTTGGCTTGTTGTAGCCAAGACTGAAGGTCTGACCTAGCTGATTGGCCTTCACTGTGTATGTTTGTGATGTATTAAATAACATGTATAAAGCAGTCTCTCCCTTGCGAGGAGGGTCTCATGAGGGATTAACAAAATGAAAGGCCACCTGATACCAAACTTTGGACTGTGATCACACTGAAATCTATTCAAAACTCCTTTATTTTATGAACTTCCCTAGGACTATGTACTTGGCTCCCAAGATCGCTCATCTGCAGCACTGATTTAATCAGTCCTCAGACTTGTCCTGAAGGTTCCAAGGTGAGCAATGATGTGTAGCAACACAAAACGCTACTTAAAACACTTCCAGGTCACAGTGTTTAAGCAACTGGCAAGTCTTCAAAGAAAGCTCTAGGGCAGTGGTAGCCTACTCCCAAACTCTCCTGGTACCTGCTGAAGCTGTTTTGATCAACTAAACACAAAACTGCCAAGCACCTCTTTGCACCGCGTGGCTGCTTCTTGACTTTTTTGGGGGTGTAAATTCAACCAGGTTTAAATCAGAGGACGACACCAAAACTAGTGGGGGGGAGGGTGTGGCAGGAGGGGGAGATTACAAATACAGAGGACAATAAAACTGCAATGTGAAGGGACTACTAGAAATTTAGAAGAGTGAGGGTTGCCGCAATGTTAATGATCATTTCTACATCCAGAGAGGAAATCAACGCAGACACTGAGGGGAGGGGTATATACACCTCTACCTCGATATAACGCTGTCCTCGGGAGCCAAAAAATCTTACTGCGTTATAGGTGAAACCGAGGTACATCGAACTTGCTTTGATCCACCGGAGTATGCAGCCCCCCCCCCGGAGCACTGCTTTACCGCGTTATATCAGAATTTGTGTTATATCGGGTCGCATTATATCCGGGTAGAGGTGTATATTAGCAGCTCCCCCCCCCCAATTAAAGTTACTAAGGTGTAAACAGGGGGCACTAACAACAGGGATGAGGAGTTTCTGGCTACTGGGACAGAGGGCTAGTTTGGCTTTCCCTGCTGGTTACCTCCACACCAGACCGCCCCCTCTAGATGCCTTCCACCTCACAAACCCTCCATCACAATAGGAGTCAGCATAAAGGGAGGCAGAGCAGACTCAAGCTAGAAAGAAATGGCATTAAACTACTCTCAGTGTCTAACGTGTCTCTGGGCCCAATCAAGGATCGAATCCAGAGACCCAACCCAGCATGCTTCCACCTGCACTATCAGTCCCACACTACCCCTGAGAAACAGCCTTGCCATGATGCGCTAACCTGCAGGGACAATGGTTCATTCCCAAGTGCTTCAATGTGGCACTAACAAGCTGATGAGATACAGACGATGCAGTTAAGAAATTTCACCTTTCAATCTGTTCGGTCTAGTGATCAATGTATACAGGTTGCCCAATGTATTGCTACAATCTCGTATCAAGTTTATAGCATTTCAAAAAAATATAGCTATAAAAAAAAAAAAAAGACACCTATACACAGCCAGTTTTACAAGGTAAAACAAACCATTTTTCTGCCTCATGCACCCCCACAAGCAATAAAGATTTTGGATGTGTCAGAACCTTGTTAGCAGTTTTGTTGATGCGTGATGCATAACAGCTCTGCCACAGCTTGGACTCAACAGCACTGACAGCAGTAAAAATAGCCCTTGTTTGTGTTAGTAAACTAAGCAGGTAAAACCAAGAGATGCACAGAGAGCAGATGATAACAGGGAATAGGACATGCACACAATGAGACTGCAAAAGAAACTAAGATTATGTTGCATAGAAATGAGTGTGTTTGGGGAGATTTAACAGATATGAGATTATCAAGGGTGTAGGAAAAAAGTGACCGGCCTCTCCTTTTTATGTTGGCCCAGAATGAGAACAAGGGGTTACTAAAGCCTTGTCTACACTGGCACTTTACAGCGCTGCAACTTTCCCGCTGAGGGGTGTGAAAAAACACCCACCTGAGCGTTGCAAATTTCAGCGCTGTAAAGTGGCAGTGTAGACAGTGCACCAGCGCTAGGAGCCGGTCTCCCAGCACTGGTAGCTACTCCCCTCGTGGGGGTGGTTTCTTTACTGCGCTGGGAGAGCTCTCTCCCAGTGCTGGTGCCGCGACTACACAACCATGTTAAAACAAGCACTTTAATGTTGGTAGTGAAGACAGACCCATTTCTTCCACTTTGTAATTCATCTTGAAGAATGATTTCCTTTAATCTCTTAATTATTAATTTAGGGTATGTCTCCCCTTGTTTTTCATGATGTAAAGCAGGGGTCCCCAATGCGGTGCCCGCGGGTGCCATGGTGCCCGCCGGGGCATCCATGTGCGCCCGCCTACTGGCTGCCGGACAAGCAGCTGCCGAAATGCTGCCGTGAAGCGGCAATATCAAGAAGAGCTACCGCCAAAATGCCGCCGAATTTCGGCGGCAACACCTCTTGATGACTCTGCTTCACGGGACTGGGACTGCAATGCCAGCTGTGGTGGTGGTGGCGGCTTTGTGATGGATAGCTGTCTGCTAGGAACTGCAGAGACTCACCAATTCATTTCAGGTCAGACACTGAGTGCTAAGCACCATCAGCCTGGACAGGATATGAATGAGGAAAGTGGCCATTTCCCTTATTTCCCACTAAAAACAGGGGAATTTTCCTTACTTTTTCACTTTGTCTTTGGAGATACCCAAGCATCTGGATCAGTATGGAAGATCTCTAACAGGAGAAGACAGTACACGTGGATCTTAAATAGGCATCAACCTGTGTATGTAAACTGTTAACTAGCTCACAGAGCTTTTAGATTAAAGTTCAAAGCAGCAGAACATGGAAAATAATTAAACTTTATAATTAAACTTCAATCTAACTTTTTAGAGCAGACTTTGTGGAATGAAGCTTGAATTGGTGTGGAACATATTCAAGGGCCACTGTCAACTTAACCACAGTGTGATCGAACGCATTTACAAGACACCACCATCTTAAAGCAAGAGAGGTGGAAGTTTTTTAAGCCAAATTTACTAGCTGCTATTTATGCTTGTTTACATTTTGCATTTCCTTCAGCATGGACCCACTGACATGCAAAGTTAGTTTCACTTTCAGGCTCTCAACCTTGCAACATTTGGTTTCCAATCAACTACAGCGGAATGTTAAAAAAATTTTTTTAAATCCACTGTAATATTCTATTGGCCATAAGGCTGTAAAACAAGCTTTTAAAAATATATAAATTTGGGGGCAAATTTAAATTGACATAGTAAGGAAAATTTTTCCTTCTCTGTCTGATCTATGACCTACACCATCATCACTTGGGACCTTGGAAAGGTTAGGGAAGATTACCAGTAGCACCTCTCAGCCACCTTTATCACCCCTCTTCAAAGCACTGCATCAATTGATGTTTGAATACCAGTTAGCAAAACTATGAACTGAGCATGGAGTCGCTGTCTTACAGATTTCTAACGGAAGAGCTGTACTCTCTACCTACCAAAGAGCAAGCTGTCTGGCTGAGCTGCCTTTCAAGAAGTGTTGAATTTCTTTGCCACTGTGAAAATAAGCAGCCTCCAAATCTACTCTTATCCTTTTTAGGCGCTCCATGCAAAAAAATGTTTGTTTTGACAGTAAGTTCGTAATTCCTCTAGAGGTAGTTTCAGTTCAGAGTTAATTTCTACAGATAACTTGTTATTAACAGAAATAATTGCACTCCCATTATGATTCAGCTACACATAAAAAGAAACACTGGCCATACAGAATACGATCGTCCGTCAGGGCTTGAATCACAAAGTTAAATCGTCTGCCATAGCAATGTTTCAGAATCATATTTAAATTCTATGGTCACTATATGCACAGAGGTCAGTGGTAAGCTTTCTTGATAAGTCACAACTAGGACAACATAAACACTTCTAAACATTTTCATAAATGAATTAGCTTAGCCCATTGGAGACTTTGCTAGTATCTTATCAGCCTGTTTAATAAGACCACCTGCCATCACTGCAATCGAAGAAAGATGCTCCACGCAGTGAAGTTCTCCTCTAGCTCCCTGAGACACAAAATATATCTAGGGGTACGTCTACAGTACGAAATTAATTCGAAATTATTCTATTCGAATTTTCGGAAGCGATTTTATACATTCAGTGTTGTGTGTCCCCACTAAAGCGCGTGAATTCGGCGGAGTGCGTCCACAGTACCGAGGCTAGCACAGTATGTTTGAACAGCAGTACCCTGAAAATCAAAACCAACATTTTGCTTAAAGCTGAAACCTGTATCTTAAAAAACCCCAACAACTAAGTTACTTTAAGCAGATGAAGCTTTTGATGAGGCAACTTTAAATGTGACATTATCAATCTGAAGCCATTATTTTTCCTCTAATATTGTTTATTGTTGTAAATGATAGCACCCTTCTCTTCGGTCTTGAAGTATTTTAGTAATTTCAGAAAGCTATAGCAACAACAAACAAAAAACCCGAAAAACTCAGTCCCCCTCCTCTTCCACCACACACACTAACCGCATGGATATTTTTGCAAAGTCCAACACCTGAAGTGTAGAATGAACCAAGGCAAATTACAAGTCTCATTCTGGGGAGGGGGGGGGGGGGAAGGAAATTGACCATCTGTAGCACACGCCCACAGTGCGCACACAGGATGGAGGAAAAAATATTTTGGTAAGGAAAAAACGTAAAACCCTGGCACCCATTTTCAGAGTGCAATTGTGAAATGAAGAATAATTATGGAAAATAATACTGAATTGAAAAGCACACCATCAGATATTACTGACAATCTGAGCACGCAAAGAGACAACACTTCCACGAGTCACAAAAAACCTAGAACTTACCAGAAAGTAGTGGAATTGGAGAAGTTTAGCTTTCCCTGAGAATATAAGTCATTCTATTAGAGGAAATCAATCCATATCCAGCAGTGCAATTCACAAAAGCATTTTTTGGGAAAGGAACACAGATGCTTCAACTGCATGTAGAGTCCTGCAAATCCGCAGATATCCACGCACCGTGTTTCCGGATCACGGATCGGATGCAGATACAAATTTTGTATCCGCGCAGGGCTTTAAATGCATGAAGAAAGTATTTACGTTTCAAAACGGAATCCATAAAGGAAGACTGATCAATAGTTGCATAGTCTGAAAGACCTATGATGCAAAGCAAGGTAACACCTTGATCTGACAAAAGATATAGATGGTCAGCTCCTGCCACATTATAGCTTCTCAAACACTCTGTATGCTGTTTACACACAATTGACGTTTCAGTGGTGTGTCCTTCACTCCTTCACTCCCCCCCCCCCCCCCACACACACCCTTGTCAAAATGTATTGATGCCAAGATGGGTTAATGTACTACTGTTTCACCTCTAAAGGCCAGAGTTTAAATCATGGCTTTTAGGTCATAAATGAAAACACGTGTAACTGTTTCATCCTAGTCCCTAGCGGACATTTGTTCATATTGCAAAACCACTGCACAACTTAACATGACAGGCAGTCTCTTCTCCAGAAAGGCCCAGGATGGGATCAGAAGCAGTGCTGAGAGTCAGGGATGAGTGAGATACAGCAGCAGTGTGTGGGACGCTTGCCCAGAACAGCATCTGCCCCAACAGGGAAGCTTATGAAAAATTCCCCACTTTTACCTTGTCCCAGAACAACAAAGTTTACCTGAACTCTACTACACTTGAAAGCAGAGTTCACCCAGACGACTGGAAATATATTAGGAAAAATAACCAAAAGGACATTTGTTCATTGAATTGCCCGATTGCACACACCAATGCCTCCTCAATGGCCAAGTGATCCAAAGCCCTATGTTCACCTTGATGGCATTTGTCCATTTGGATGCAACGCGGTAACTTTGGAACACTGGATCCGATCAATTCCAACCTTTCAGGGAATGTTCTTGGCATCAATGGACAGAATCTTATAAATGCAGCTCTCCCGCAAAGCTCATAGAAAACCTCCAGCACAAACAGAATGTCTTACAAAGGTCTTGGGACCTTTCATTCCTGTGGCTGTTACATAAATCCATTAAGCCAACACATTGCTTTTGGCATAGAGGAGAGATTGATCTGCAGTGCACAGAAGTGAGGCTGCATGAATATCTGCTTAGTGTTATTACAAAATGCCCTCACCAATTGTGGAGACTCTCTCTAGAGACTTGAGAGCTCTCCAACATGAAAGAGCTCTCTCCACTGCTTTTGTGACCCCTCTCTGGTCAACTGAATCCACGAGCCACACTTAGCTGGAAACGTACACCATTCAAAAAGTAAAATAGTGATCGTTTTCAGTGGATTTTCTTGGGATGGCAGCAGGAAGAAGGAGTCAGCCATGTAATCACCACCTCTAGTGGCCAGCCCCATTCAGTACTTTCACTGAGAGTTTCTCACTGCAGTTCTCCTGCCAGCAGGTAGCGACCAGCACTACCCATCAATGACAGATTAAGAGGAGATCAAGGCAAACAAATTAGAAAAAACAAGGTAAAAAAGGCAAAATGTATGCTGATTGCACCTCTCTGTAAGCGATGAGCCACATACGCCAACTGTACTCCTCTAGACGGGGTGAGCGATCCGTGGCGTATACCACATTGGCTGTTGCTAGGGCTGTCAGATACTTTCCAGATTTAGGCAGGTAGGGCTATCACAACCTTTTTGACTGCATCGGCAACTCCTGCCGGTCTCTCCCAGGATGTGAACACTGACAAAAAGTCCAGCCTCATTCCAGCTGCTTTGCGCGGAATAAGCCCGCTATGGGAGTTCAACGACAAGAGTATTTTCTCTGTAAAACTGCCTTGCTTTCATGGTCATGCATGCCTTAATCACAAAGACTGCAATAATCTGAAGAAAAAGCAGCTGCGTGGGGCAAAAAACAAAGGAGAAGCCAAAGCATCACAGTGGAAGAGATTAAATTAAGTCTAAATGCACATTGCGTTTTCTCCATAGGAACGCCAATTAAATAACAGA
The DNA here is from genome assembly GCF_002925995.2 of Terrapene triunguis. Classification (NCBI taxonomy): domain Eukaryota; kingdom Metazoa; phylum Chordata; order Testudines; family Emydidae; genus Terrapene; species Terrapene triunguis. The sequence continues at coordinate 16,165,640 of NW_020664543.1, forward strand.
ATATGTTGAATTAACAGGACATTGAACTAATGCCACGTTCACTATGCTAATGAAAGACATAATTCAACTGTGAAAAAAAGCCAGTAAATTGAGAACTGAGACTAATATATAGGGCTGACTCTTTGGCTTTAACTTATGCCATGGAGAATGGAAAACACAGCCACAGCTTGATTAAGGAAAGGCCAGAACTTTTCCCAAACCTTAAAAGCATCAATGCTGAAAGATTTCGAAGAGACGGTTTCTCTCACACTTTTTGCATTTTTCTTTTCTCACCTAATTAAGGAGCTTTAGATATACAAACAAGGATAAGAGTTTCTGAAGCGGTAGCATGTTCCTGTTATTTATTCCATATTAGTTATTAGAGTCCTCCATTAAGAGCACAGTCACACAAAATCTATTAGATCATCGAATCAATCCCTCTTGACGATAAAGATATATTACCCTGACAGAAGTGGTGTTGAATACTGAACTGGAAACAACTTGTTCTTAGACAAAAGGAAAAGAAGTGCAGGAAATGAAAGGCTGCACAAGTCCCTGTGGCATCAACTATCTCAATGATTTGAGCTTTATACTTTAATAGACCAATTCTACTCGGCCTTACAAATGCAGAGAGGATGCGAAATGCTATCAAATCAGAAATTCTCCATTCATTTATATCCACTGTAGCATTTAACGCCCATTTTCCACTGGTATTCATGTTTATACAAGGTGGAAGGCAGCAGAGAATCAGGCATTAAGACAACCCATTATTCACAACCAAAAAAAAAAAAAATTTTTTTTAAAAAAGCAGCCCTTTTCATCATTTTGTTACAGCAGAATAACCTATCCAGGGCGTAACACTTTACCACGATAGCCATTACAGGGCAGATTTACTTTGTGAACTAAAGGACATCTTGTGTTGGTACAGGACAAATTTCTAACCCCACATAAAACTAAACAGAGGAACTTTCTAGTCTGGGAGACCAAAGAGCAGGTGATAAACTAATTCAGCAACATGCGTCAGTAGATGTTCTGGGCGAATAGATGGTTATTGTAAAACTGTACGACCAATACAATAAGCCACTACAAAAACAAAAATCTGTGTAGCTTTCATGGAAACAACGATAGATGGCAACAGGTTCACAGCTTTGGTGGATATGCAAAGAGACACCAAAGATCTTTTAGCTAGGATTAGCAGATTAGTTTGGTATCTTAATTAAACAAATGTATTAAGAAGATGATTTAGGACGCAGATGCTTAAGGTATGGGGTAAATATTTGTGCACTGGGTTTGATTATTCTCTCCCATTCCGATGCTGCATGGTACCTCACCAGTTACCCATGCATTTGGGTAATCCTTTATGGCTAACTCCCTTCTTTCATCATCATTTTGCCATCTCCTTTTTAATTACACCAGAACTGGGAAACGACTAGAGGATAGGGAAGAGGAGTCACACACACGCATACCCTCTGCGCTCATCGTACCCAAAGATGAACAGATAAATGAAGAGCACATATGTCAACAACTATTATTTTCTCAGAATTCCCACTTCACCTACTACAATCCTCTATCAATATTCCAGCTAATCTGCAGCTCCTCACACCTTCCCAACACTCAGTGGTTATTGTATATGAGAGAGCAGATTGCTTGTTTAGGTATTATCAAATGTTGGACTTGAATGTTAGTCAAGTGCTTGTCAAGTAGAGTTCTAGTAGTTACTCTGACCAGTATGGACAGGGATTTTTTTTCCCCTTTGAAGAATGCTCAGCAAACCAGGCTACAAACTATGGTTCGGAATAGGAAAATTTCATCTCAGCTTACATGAAAATTTCACCTCTTTGAGAAATAAAGGTCCACAGATTCATCACAATGGGTACTTTAGCCAGCTTGCAGCTCAGGGCCAGAACCAGACCGGTGAGCCACTGGCAGCAGGGGAATGGCCTGCCCCCTGGAGTTTCTCCAAGTTCAGATAATTTCCACAGCCAGGACCATTCAGATCTACTTTCCCTAACTACAGAATTTGTGTTAAATATACATTGAGAAAAAAAGCACAATGATTTCTCTTATTACAAAGCATGGGAAATCCCCCCCAAACAAACCAAACCCAAATCTTTGGATGTCAATTTCCCTCTTTATTCTGGATGATCCATTTGTCTCCGGGGTGGGCTGCACCTGTGGACATTGTTACTCAAAGTAAGGACATTTTCTGGTAAGCACACCTCTTTTCCCACTGTTATTCATGCTAAGGTCCACAGATCTGTTACAAAAGGATTTTGACAGCAGTATGACTTCAGGGTGGGAAGCAGAATCGTTCCTTATATACTGTATTTGGGAATGTTTACATACAATATACATCCTCCATCTTCCCCTGGGGATTAGGATGTGGAGAAGACTTCCAACAAAAATGGCACTGGCTAAATATTGGATGACCCAAATTTCAAATTTGGTGAATTTATAGATGGTGGCTACATGGCTGATCTCAGTACTGGAGACATGACTACTCTGTCCTGAGTACAATACTGGATCTCAGAGAAAGCTCCCAACTTCAAAAACAGAAGGGGAAGCAGAGATGAGAGGACAATCTCTGTAAAAGGCAAACGCAGTCTGGGACACTGCTGGGAATTAGACAGATAAATGATGAGGCAAAATGTTAAGTTGGATATTTAAAATAAAATGTTGACCTTTCCTTTAGTAAAGTTCTGGTTGAGCTGCCTGATGCTGGGGAGACAGACAGAACTGCTGGGGGCGGAGGGGAAAGGAGGAGACAAGGATGTCAAGAGGGTGGGGCATTCCCCTGCTGCCCATGACTGACTGGTTTGATTCTGCCTTCACATGGCAAGCAAGCTGAACACCCCATTGTAACAGATCTGTGGACCTTAGCATGAAGAAGAAAAATAATAGTGTCCATTCTGGTCAGAGAAGTCATCGTAGATATGTTAGTTATGATTGTGCTTCACCACACTTACACTCAGGGCTAAGCTCTACAATCAGTTCATTTAACTAGTGACTAAGATAGATTCTTAATACCTCTTGGATTCTATAAAAGACCTTGAAGGTATTAAACATCCTTCCAGAAGTTAACGGCCTATTACACATTACTGAATACATTTCTAATACAAAATGTTTGAGACAGCCTTCCAAAATTGTCATAAAAGTTTTCTAGACCACACAAAAGTATCCTTGCTAAATTCTTTAGCATTTTTCCCATTACCAATCATGAGCGTTTACTTGCTAGTCTTAAAAAGTTACTCATCACAGCAAACGAACAGACCTTTGCAAAGGTGATCTGAGCTCCAGAATCAGTAGGGATAACCCCTAAAACCTGAACGTAGACTGTGATTGTGTAGTGGCAACAGGCTGCACCTACACAGCATGTGATCCGATGTGCTATGAAAGTCATGGAGGAGGGATAATATGTCCAGAACAGAAGTCTCTGGCTGTCTCTGCACTGAGGATTTTCAAAAAGTTTCCTGAAATTAATACAGCTCAGGTGCAGCTTTGCAGGTGTTTTTATTACCATGTTGTCTAACCTGCTTAGAGTAGGTCTAATGAACAGAGTACTTAACACAAGAGCAGCCCAACTTCATTAGGGCTCCCAATATCGCTAATACCACCTGACAGAAGTAGTGTGAGCAATACTGGGAAATTTTTGCCAAGTTTCCCAAATGGAGAAATGGCCACAGAGGTCCTGCGATATTAGTGTTTGGAAAATGCTTTGAAGATTAAAAGTGCTAAGTAAGCACTAAGTATCATTATCAGCAGAGAAACAGAACCCTATTTCTTAAAACAAAAATGATTCGTACATATAATCCTCTTTCATTCTCAAGAAAATTATAATAGTGTCTTTTGAAAAGTAGGTTAAAAAAAGTCATGATGGAACTAATTCCAGCCCCTCTAGCACTAATGTATTTTACTCTAAGCAGGAGCTTCATCTTCCACTGAATGTGATGGAAATACTGCCCAGTTATTTTTAATAAAAATGATGAACTAAGCCAGTAAAAAATCCCCTGCTTCAATCTAAAGAACAGAGTTGAGACCTTCTCTTTTACCTGGCAATTAATTAGCCCTCTTCCCTCCTGGTCTTTGCTTCTCCCTATCTAGTCTCTTTACCAGTCAGAGCCCCATCCTTCATAAAAGGAGCATCAACATCACAAGAAGCGATAAGAACTTATCACCTAAGCAGTGTTCGATGTGTGCTGAATAAGGAACTGCAAGTGGTGCAATTTTTATGCTATAAAATAGCTGCTGCTTAATGGAGCAATGCCAGAGCCATTTGGTTTCTGTTCATCTCAGAAAAGAGACATGAACGGAGGCTGTGAAATGATGGCATCGCAAATGCAAACTGAAGAGAGTTTTCTGTTTAAAATTTACTACACCTCTACTCCAATATAATGCTGTCCTCTGGAGCCAAAAAATCTTACAGCGTTATAGGTGAAACCGCGTTATATTGAACTTGCTTTGATCCGCCAGAGTGCGCAGCCCGCCCCCCCGAGCACTGCTTTACCACATTATATCCGAATTCGTGTTATAGCGGGTCGCGTTATATCGGGGTAGAGGTGTACTGGGGGGAAAAAGCTCACAGACTTAACAGAAGGTTTAGTGTGATACTGATTACTCTCCCTTCCCCTCCCCAGCTTTCCCACCGTTCCTGATCTTCATACCGTGTTCGGCCATTTCATACTGGGCAGCGGCACCCAGAACTGAGAGAAAGAAAACAAAGGCCGTGATTTTTAGAACTGGAGGCCTAGAATTGGGACTAAATCCATATTTAGGACCCTAAATAAATGGCACAATTTTCAAAAGGGCTCAGCACCCAGCAGCGCCGTGTGATCCCAAAGGGTGGGTGGCTGCTCAAAACCTTTAAAAACTGGGCCACTTGTTTAGGAGCCTAACCGTAGGCACCCAATTTTGAAAGTCTTGGCCAAATGCTGAAAAATACACAAGACAAATGAGCTTTCCAGCTGTGTGTTCATCTGTCCCTCAATACACCTACATCTCATTAATCTGGGGTACACAAGTGCTGGAAACTAGACACATAAAGGGTAAAAACCTCATAAAAGTCTGCAGGTCCTATAAAGAAAGGTATACAGAGGCCAAAGCAGTATTTGATTTCGTTTCTAATTATTCATTTGTTATTAAATGCCAATGCCTGGCCTTGTATAAGACATAGAAGGAGATGAGGTCACTGCCTCAAGTGGCTTACTAGCCAATAAATGTCCCCATTCCAACAGGTTATTACTCCTTTCGCTAGAGGATGCCAATAATGCTGAACACATGAATGCTCTTAACGTATTTAAAGTTAATAGTATGTACGTACACTTACCTATGTGCGCCCACAGTGAAAACAAATTAGACATAAAATGGATGATTTCTTTGGAAAAAATCTGTAGTTTTAACAGATTTTTAAAATCTGACCCTCTTGGCCTTGTGCTTTTAACCTTCCTATTTGTAAGAATGGCTATCCTGTGAAAGGGGAAAAAATATTGAATTCAGTGCTTACCCGGCATATCTCCTTTAGAGTAGCTGAACTGCACATAACAAAAGCCAAATTTCTACATTCTTCCCCACTACAAATTGGTTTGTCAGTGTCCAAAATGGATTTGTAGGAGTTAGAGAGGTGTCTATTCCAGTATTTTTATAGAGAAGATTTTCATCCAGTGGTTAAACTTTCAATGAGGGTTTCACTTTGTCAGATTCTCTGTGGAGCTTGAGCAATGTCTTAAAGCAATGAGCCCGTAACTCTGCAGTCTGGAGACAAGGCTCAGTGCAGCTTTTATTGCTGTACAGACATAGCCAACACACCGTAACTTTGTTATTATTATAGCTTTATGGCCTATTTGTTTCAATACACAGCTAGGTTCTGAAGGAAGATCCAAAACAAGCTAAGATGGAGAAAGCAAACCCAGAAACCAGTTCTGACTCTGCATTCAAGTCAGGAATGAAGGTAACCACAGACACACCAAGGTCATTAGATTCCTGTACTACAATACGTAAGTGGCACAGTCACATCCTGGTTGTGCCTCATGGCTGTCATAGGGACTTTCAGAGTCACCATGTGAAAATGTCAGCACTGCTGTACTTGAACAAATTTTCACTCAGTTCTTAAATTCCAACTGGTACCCTACTTTCTGGCCAGGGTAATTACATGCAGCATAGTAGAAATCCCCCTTCACAGTTTTGTGTTAAATCAGGTATCATTTGTCACTTCTTTCCCTGAATTGTTGGAGTATTGCTGTTAAACAACTAACATGCTTTACCCATGAGGTAGCTGCAGTGATCCTTGCATGTATAGTATATAAAGCACTTATGGTTTAAATGCATTAATCCTTTCAAGAGAAACCTGCCAATCGTGGGGTGGGGGAGGGGGAGAGGAAATCACATTTTTCTGAAAATGCTGTATATGCCATCATGTGCCAGCAATGCCCCTCTGCTATGTACATTGGCCAAACCGGACAGTCTCTATGCAAAAGAATAAATGGACACAAATCAGACATCAAGAATTGTAACATTCAAAAACCAGTAGGAGAGCACTTCAATCTCCCTGAACACTCAATAACAGACTTAAAAGTGACCATTCTTCAACAAAAAGACTTCAAAAGCAGACTTCAACGAGAAACTGAAGAACTGGAATTAATTTGCAAACTGGACACCATCAAATTAGGCCTGAATAAAGACTGGGAGTGGCTGGATCACTGCAAAAAGTAATTTTCCCTGTTGATATTCACCCCTTCTTGTCAACTGTTGGGAATGGGGCACATCCACACGGATTGAATTGGCCTCGTTAGCACTGGACCCCTCACTTGGTAAGGCAACTCCTATCTTTTCATATGCGTTAAATTTATACCTGCCTACTGTATTTTTCACTCCATGCATCTGAGGAAGTGGGTTATAGCCCATGAAAGCTTATGCCCAAATAAATTTGTTAGTCTCTAAGGTGCCACAAGGACTCCTCGTTGTTTATGCTGATAAAGACTAACATGGCTATCCCTCTGAAACCTGTACCTACTATAGTTATCCGTAACCTCCAAGAACACTATAGCTGAAAAGTTAGCAAAAACAAACCTTATTTTTTCAGTTTATTTGGTGCATTTGACAGTACTTCCTTTATAGCCAATTTCGCTGTAGCCCCTAAATAGTCAGCTTCTCTCTTTCTGAAAATACCATTATAACTAGGGCCCCACCAAATTCACCACTGTGAAATCTGGTCTTTTGTGTACTTTTACACTATACTACACAGATTTCACAGGGGGAACCAGCGTTTCTCAAACTTGGGGTCCTGATCCAAAAGAGGGTCGGGGGGGGGGAAGGGCTGGAAGGTTATTGTAGGAGAGTCGCAGTATTGCCACCCTTACTTCTGCGCTGCCTTCAGAACAGGGTGGCTGGAGAGCTGCGGCTGCTGGCCAGGCACCCAGCTCCGAAGGCAGCGCCCTGCCAGCAGCAGTGGAGAAGTAAAGGTGGCAATACCATATGATGCCACCCTTACTTCTGCGCTCCTGCCTTCAGAGTTGGGTCAGGACTCCTACAGTTACAACACCATGACATTTCTGATTTAAATATCTGAAATCATGAAATTTACGATTTTTAAAGTCCATTGACTGTGACATTGACCAAAATGGACCATGAATTTGGTAGGGCCCTAGTTATAACCATCAACAGGAGAGAAGAAAAACCCTTATACATCTCAAAAAAGATGGAATTTTAAAAGGACAACAGTATTTAACGGGAGTGAAATATGGTGAAATGACTTTTTCTGGAGTTAGTCAATTTCACAAAAGTCAAGTTGGTAGAGTCCCTTTTAAACTGCTGTAATATCCTGACTTGTCAAAGAATGAAGTCCCTGATAAAAAAGAGCAAACATCCAGGCAAAAAGCTGTGAACGTACATGTAGGTGAAATGGCGATTGGAAATGGCAAGTAGGATTTTTATGTATTTATTTAAATTTACATTTATTTGCTATTTAAACTGTCAACTTGAAATCTTTTTTTTTTTTTTTAAAAGGAGCCTCCTAACAATTATTGTGGTTTCATAATCACATAATACTATTTTTAAAAGTGTTTTTCTTCCCTCTCTATGACTATGTTAAAGACAGACCTCCACAAATGGGAGAAAAACTGTACTGGGGAAACAGCAAAACTGAATTACACATTCAAATTCTGGCAAATGCACAAAGCAAAACTGAAAAAGCTAGTCTCTCTCGTCTTTCAGTTCTAGTAACTGTAAATGTACCGTGTAATAGTAGGTACAAAGATTTCAGAGAAGAATGTTGTTTTCTAAGATGATGATGTTCCATTTTAAGAAAAAAGAGGCACATGGTGGGGAGGGAACAGGCAGAGTGGAAACAATGAAGCAGGTTCTTCCTAGCCAGCATTTAAGGAAGGTGTTGTCAACCTTCAGAGCCTTTGAAATCCCTCAAGTAATTAAACAGTCAAGTGGGATGAGGCTTTTAGCTTTGCAAATGTCAGTTATTAACATTGCTCCTAGCGCCAACACAGACACCAAACATTAAAATTATGTCTCTTTTCTTTGACAAGAAGGGGGATCTGAGGGAGGGATACGGAAAGGTGGTGGAAGGGGAGGAAAACAAGTGAAATCTTGTCCTCAAAAGCATCTGTCAGAAAAATTCTGCAGTTTGAATTCAATGCAGATTCTCCAGGAGAGATGACAAAATTAAAATTTTCAGAGCTGCTTTAAACTGCTTGTCTGTGGCAGCCTGCTCTCTGACTTGCATAATGTAAATGAAGGAGGATTTCTTATGAGGGTTGCAGCAAAAGCCTCACTCACGTAGGAAAGTACTTTAACGGCTGGACTGGATTTTCATTCTCTTGTCTCGTTGGACATTTAACAAATGTTGAAGTTATTTTTCATTTTTAGTAGTTATGGGAACTTAACAAATGGATATTATTTTTCAGTTAACTGTATGTCGTGGTGAATGCAGCTGATTTGCTGCAGAATCAACACTAGAAAAGAGATGCTGCATTTCAGTGCATTTCCCTGATGAAAGATTTTATAAATATTAAAAAAAAAAAAAAAATGGATGCAGTTTGGCATAATTATGTATGGATTTCTTGGTTTGCCTATAATTCCACCACTTCCATTCACTTCATACTATATTATTTTCCTATCCTTAATGTCTCAAAATAACCCCTCATGGAACAATGCTAGCTGTTATTTAAGTGGTTTTGATATTGCAGGCTACACAAGGTTTCATTTTTATTATAAAATACTTGTGATGATCCCCGAGGCCTGGTCTACACTGAAAAATTGTATCAGCATAGCTACATCAGTCAAAAAAACTACACCCCTGACCACACAGTCCTGACCACAGCAGCTATTGAAGAGGGCGTCTGTCGACATAGCTAACTTCATTTGGGGATGTGATGTTCGTACACCACAGAAAAAACCCTTCTGTCAGCAAAATTGCATCTACACAATGGAGTTATGCCCGCCTAGTTATGCAGACATAGCTATGCCGTAGCGTTGACACAGCCATAGTCTCCATAGTGTAGACATACCTTTTGTCTATATAGCCAGAGTCAAATGAATCAAAGTCCTCAACCTGCAGAGCAAAATCAAGTCAATTGCAAATAACTTTGTAATAGATATTCAGAGGGTTGGAACAAGTTATCCACTAAAGTGAATCAATTTTTCCCAGAACTGCAAAAATTCCAGTAAGCCTTCTCCTCTTCTCTAACCGCTGTGAATGTCAGGTGGTTCCTACGAAATCCCCAGAGACACCAACTGAAATGTCAGAAGCAAGAGAGGGTTAGATACAGCTTCCCCTGCTCAATAAAAACCAGTAATAATGGTTATGGGGTATTACATTTGCGTACCGCATCAAAACTACAATTCTGCACAGCGATCAGCATTTATTCATGGTGCCTGACAAGAAATCATACGTATGTGACCCAGAACCATCCATCTTTACCTGTTAAAAGCTAAAATACTCTACATCTATGAATTTCTAAACAGAAAAACATGCCGGCTGCCTTTGAAGATGGAAGGTTTCGCAGGCTCTTAATTTTTTATCCATCAATCATGGTTATGTATCACATACCAACTCTCTAGCCACGATTAACACCTAAATAACCCATACTGCATGATCTGAATTAGACTGGAGAGAAAAAGTGGAAAGCACAGAGTGCTGGGAGGGAAAGGGGTTGGGGGGAAGAGGGTTGCTGCACGTTTATCCTAGAAGAATCGGTGGGCACCTTCTCATCATGTTGCCCCTTGCTAATGGATGGCAAGTACATTTTCTACAACTAGCCACATTACTCAGAATTTAGGATGGAGCTCACAAGGGCTGTTCCATACTCTGCAGCCTTAATTCCTGTTGAAGCTATGGCACCCCATAACCTCACAGGACCAGACCATTACCACCGACTCATTTACAATAAGAAGCACAGATTCCAGACTTCATGGATGGATCACTTGATAAGCTGCCCTGTTCTGTTCACTCCCTCTGAAGCATCTGGCACTGGCCACTGCCGGAAAACAGGATACTGGGCTAGATGGATAGACTATTAATCTGAACCTGTATGGCCATTCTTATATATTTGGGTCTCAAAAGATAAGTTTGATACCAACTACAAGAGGGATAAAGAGAAGCGACAGCATAGACCTTCACTAAATAGGAACCTTTTATTCCTCACAGAGCAAATTCGGAACCATGGTAGTTTAAAAGTTTAAATCAAAACAGATAACTAAGGGACAGAATCCAAACAAAAAGAGAAGTTTTGAAATAAATCAGACTCATTTCTTTAAAAAAAGTTTTCCTGCCTCATATTCATGACTCAGCATTTGAGGTCAAGAAATTATAGTAATAAATAGTGGGAGGGTACAGGAGAACTGTGTGGGATGGAAGCAGAGTTGGATCTGCAATGAGACTTCAGGGGTAACTAAAGAAAACAAGACGTTATCTGACGTCAACAAGACTGAACAGTCACTGAATTAACACTGAAGAGGCTTGCTGGCTAGAATCTATTTCCAGTGCAGTTCTGAATGGAACAGTAGCAACAATAAAAAACGTAGAGCAAATTGCAGTACTAACTCGTTAGCTTCACTAGCACCAGAACACAAACTTCCAACACAGTTCTGTCACTGTACCTGGACCCTGCTGTTCCAGTCCTGGATCCCCATAAATTTTTGCGAAAAGCTACTCGATCAGCATACTCCCGACCTACACAAGAAGGACATGCAGTACCAGTGCTATTACGAGGCAATATTGGAATGGATTTTTTTTCATTGCCAATAACCCATGCTGAGCATGATAATTGAAAAAACAAACTAGCACTATTATTTGTCACTTGAGGGGGGGTGGGGGAAATCTAGAACAGCACTAACCCATCTCCCTTGGCATGAAGGTAGATGCAGTAAGACAGTTGTATGCCTCTTTTACTACTGTGGAGTAGGCATTGTCTAGTGATTAGAGCATAGAACTGGAAGTCAGGAGATCAGACCTCCTGTGAACTCAGCCTCATTTTCCCCATCTAGAAAACAGGAATACCAGGCTTTGTGAAGATCAGAGGGTGAAAAGAGCTTTGAGATTCTGGGATGAAAGATGATAAGAGAAGGGGAAAGTATTTTTAAATGGATCACGAAGTACTTATTAACATTAAATACACTTATGCATTTTCGCTCACTACCTTTCCTAAATGCATACAAAAGGATCTCTCAAAACTGGGAGACTAGGCAACAAAATGGCAGATGAAATTCAATGTTGATAAATGCAAAGTAATGCACATTGGAAAGCATAATCCCAACTATCCATATAAAATGATGGGGTCTAAATTAGCTGTTACCACTCAAGAAAGATCTTGGAGTCATTGTGGATAGTTCTCTGAAAACATCCACTCAATGTGCAGCGGCAGTCCAAAAAGCGAACAGAATGCTGGGAATAATTAAGAAAGGGATAGATAATAGGACAGAAAATACCAGGTTGCCTCTATATAAATCCATGGTAGGCCCACATCTTGAATATTTGTGGCACCTTAGAGACTAACAAATTTGTTAGTAAATAACAAACAACAAGTTAGTTAATAAATTTGTTAGTCTCTAAGGTGCCACAAGTACTCCTCCTCCTTTTTGCTGATACAGACTAACACGGCTACCACTCTGAATCTTGAGTACTGTGTGCAGATGTGGTCGCCCCATCCCAAAAAAGATATATTGGAATTGGAAAAGGTTCAGAAAAGGGCACAAAAATGATTAAGGTATGGAACGGCTTCCGTATGAGGTGCGATTAATAAGACAGACTTTTCACCTTGGAAAAGAGGTGGCTAAGGGGAGATATGATTGAGGTCTATAAAATCATGACAGGTATAGAGAAAGTAAATAAGGAAGTGTTGTTTATCACTTTTCATAACACAAGAACTAGGGGTCACCAAATGAAATTAATAGGCAGCAGGTTTAAAACAAATAAAAGGAAGTATTTCTTCACACAATGCACAATCAACCTGTGGAACTCCTTGCCAGAGGATGTTGTGAAGGCCAAGACCATAACAGGGTTCAAAAAAGAACTAGATAAATTCATGGAGGATAGGTCCATCAATGGCTATTAGCCAGGATGGGCAGGAATGGTATCCCTAGCCTCTGTTTGCCAGAAGCTGGGAATGGGCGACAGGGGATGGATCACTTGATCATTACCTGTTCTGTTCATTCCCGCTGGGGCACCTGGTGCTGGCCACTGTCGGAAGACAGGATACTGGGCTAGATGGACCCTTGGTCTGACCCAGTAGGGCCATTCTTATGTTCTTATGTTCATATTGGGGGAGAAACTCTTGAAATGAAAGTTAGACTGGATTCAAAATGTTTGTGATTACTTTGCTAGGAAAGTGGCTGCTGCAACTTTCAGACACTGATGCCAGTCAGCAATGGCTCTATCTCTTTAGGATGGCAAATTAAATATAATGTACACAGAGCAAGAATTACGTTCAATGTGAAGACAGTGCGTGTGCAGCTTAAATCAGCAAGGAGGGCAATTCAAGTTTTGCTACATGATTTTAAGAAGGGGTTGACGATAAGCCAGGACACAGATAAGATGCATGCTCCCAACACCGGAGATTTTTTGGCTATTCAGCAATGAAGATTTTTAAATTGTTTCAGTGCCTGAGATTACATGCAGAGGACAGGAAGGCAGGCTTGAAGGGAGCATGAAGAGGTAAAATATAAAAATCTGGTGCGAATGCCAGAGTCTATGCCACCAGAGAAGAACCTTGCTACTGATACTACTCACGAAACCGATTTAGGAAAATGGATTTCAGGAAGGCGGATTTTGGTAAGCTCAGAGAGCTGATAGGTAAGGTCCCATGGGAATCAAGACTGAGGGGAAAAACAACTGAGGAGAGTTGGCAGTTTTTCAAGGGGACACTATTAAGGGCCCAAAAGCAAGCTATTCCGCTAGTTAGGAAAGATAGAAAATGTGGCAAAAGACCACCTTGGCTTAACCACGAGATCTTGCATGATCTAAAAAAATAAAAAGGAGTCATATAAAAAATGGAAACTAGGACAGATTACAAAGGATGAATATAAGCAAACAACACAGGAATGCAGGGGCAAGATTAGAAAGGCAAAGGCACAAAATGAGCTCAAACTAGCTAAGGGAATAAAGGGGAACAAGACGACTTTTTATCAATACATTAGAAGCAAGAGGAAGACCAAAGACAGGGTAGGCCCACTGCTTAGTGAAGAGGGAGAAACAGTAACAGGAAACTTGGAAATGGCAGAGATGCTTAATGACTTCTTTGTTTCGGTCTTCACCGAGAAGTCTGAAGGAATGCCTAACCTAGTGAATGCTAATGGGAAGGGGGTAGGTTTAGCAGATAAAATAAAAAAAAGAACAAGTTAAAAATCACTTAGAAAAGTTAGATGCCTGCAAGTCACCAGGGCCTGATGAAATGCATCCTAGAATACTCAAGGAGCTAATAGAGGAGGTATCTGAGCCTCTAGCTATTATCTTTGGAAAATCATGGGAGACGGGAGAGATTCCAGAAGACTGGAAAAGGGCAAATATAGTGCCCATCTATAAAAAGGGAAATAAAAACAACCCAGGAAACTACAGACCAGTTAGTTTAACTTCTGTGCCAGGGAAGATAATGGAGCAAGTAATTAAGGAAATCATCTGCAAACACTTGGAAGGTGGTAAGGTGATAGGGAACAGCCAGCATGGATTTGTAAAGAACAAATCATGTCAAACCAATCTGATAGCTTTCTTCGATAGGATAACGAGTCTTGTGGATAAGGGAGAAGCTGTGGATGTGGTATACCTAGACTTTAGTAAGGCATTTGATACGGTCTCGCATGATATTCTTATCGACAAACTAGGCAAATACAATTTAGATGGGGCTACTATAAGGTGGGTGCATAACTGGCTGGATAACCGTACTCAGAGAGTTGTTATTAATGGTTCCCAATCCTGCTGGAAAGGCATAACGAGTGGGGTTCCGCAGGGGTCTGTTTTGGGACCGGCTCTGTTCAATATCTTCATTAACGACTTAGATATTGGTATAGAAAGTACGATTATTAAGTTTGCGGATGATACCAAACTGGGAGGGATTGCAACTGCTTTGGAGGACAGGGTCATAATTCAAAATGATCTGGACAAATTGGAGAAATGGTCTGAGTTAAACAGGATGAAGTTTAACAAAGACAAATGCAAAGTGCTCCACTTAGGAAGAAAAAATCAGTTTCACACATACAGAATGGGAAGAGACTGTCTAGGAAGGAGTACGGCAGAAAGGGATCTAGGGGTTATAGTGGACCACAAGCTAAATATGAGTCAACAGTGTGATGCTGTTGCAAAAAAAGCAAACGTGATTCTGGGATGTATTAACAGGTGTGTTGTGAGCAAGACACGAGAAGTCATTCTTCCGCTCTACTCTGCTCTGGTTAGGCCTCAGCTGGAGTATTGTGTCCAGTTCTGGGCACCGCATTTCAAGAAAGATGTGGAGAAATTGGAAAGGGTCCAGAGAAGAGCAACAAGAATGATTAAAGGTCTTGAGAACATGACCTATGAAGGAAGGCTGAAAGAATTGGGTTTGTTTAGTTTGGAAAAGAGAAGACTGAGAGGGGACATGATAGCAGTTTTCAGGTATCTAAAAGGGTGTCATAAGGAGGAGGGAGAAAACTTGTTCACCTTAGCCTCTGAGGATAGAACAAGAAGCAATGGGCTTAAACTGCAGCAAGGGAGGTCTAGGTTGGACATTAGGAAAAAGTTCCTAACTGTCAGGGTGGTTAAACACTGGAATAAATTGCTTAGGGAGGTTGTGGAATCTCCATCTCTGGAGATATTTAAGAGTAGGTTAGATAAATGTCTATCAGGGATGGTCTAGACAGTATTTGGTCCTGCCATGCGGGCAGGGGACTGGACTCGATGACCTCTCGAGGTCCCTTCCAGTCCTAGAATCTATGAATCTATGAATCTATAAAATAACCATATTTAGGAATCAAATAAGTAATAAGAAAGCTTAATGTACTTGTTCCAATGGTGAGGCCAAAGGGTCTTCATCCGTTACCATAGGTCCTAAATTCACATTCTGTTGTAAGAGGATAATTTTACTAAACTTGGTATTAATGCAGGCAATCATTTAAATCCAAGCAAACACTGGTCTGCAACATTTACTGCCACAAAATGTAAGCACAGGAAAGCCAACCTAGCTAGGATCAGGAATGGAAAAGATTAGTTTGTTATCACTGTCTATTCCCTAACAAGTTAGGAATGGTGGTAGGCTTCTAATTCAGGTTGCCTGGTTATGTAGTTTAGAGAACAGCATTGCGACTTTCCACATTTGCATAAGAAGTTAGTGGTTATTTATTTTCTGCTATCCTTATATGTTGCTACAAGAGCCTTTTCTGGATTTCTGCCCTCTCTGGTGCTAAATGCGTGCACTTGCCAGTAATATTATTTTAAACTGAAAGAGCTCCTATCTAAAGATCTTAAAGTGCTTTACACACATCAATGAATTAAACCTCACAACATCTGTGTGAGGTAGAGGAGTGTCCACATTTCCACATAAGGACACTGAGGCATAAACCAAAAGCAGTTCTACACGCTAGGGTAATGCACTATGGGGGCATGATTTCTCAAGCACACTATTACACTGTGCATTAATCCGACCATTCAGACCCTGCTACTGCCCGTTAAAAGTTCACTAGTGCACTTTTACGTAGTGCAGTTTCAAACAACTCCCTAGTGCTCATGGCTACTCCATGCAGACATCCCCCAAGTGACTTGCTCATGGTCATAAGTGGTCAATGGCAGAGCTGGAATAAAGAATCCAGTCTGCTGACTCTAAGCCTTGAGACTATCTCTAGTCCCTCTCCATTGCAAAACTAACAGTAAGAAAAGTAGGCTTTCAAAAGAACTGGGAGGAGAGTGGAGAAGAATTTTAATCTCAAATCCATGATTTAATGTTATCAGGCTTTAGGTAATCAAGTCAAATACTTTCAAAGAAAGTGAAATTTGCAATCTCACAGCTAGAGGTACCTTTGCAAGAGTCAGACTCAACGTTGTATTAAAAATTAGATACCCTTGCCTACAGTTGGTTACTAACATCATAATCTATTAAAATGGCAATTAATGTTCTCCTCCCAACAACAATTATGTGGCGTTTACATTTTGCATCTCTCTTAGCTTAGACAACGAAGAGTTGATGTGTCAGTTTAACATTTCAGTTCTCACCTATTAACAGTGCAATGTTTGAGTTAGAAGAAATACTGGGAAGATTATTTAAAAAACTGTTTATAGCAAAAAAAATTATTTCATGGCTATACTTCTATTGGTCTCAGGTTTATGTAAGATATTGTTTTTAACCAAAATTAAATTGCAGTCCATCTTGTACCTGACGTTCCCATCAATTTTGCCATTGGGGCAGATTTTCAAATGGAAAGTCAATAGGACAATCTGGGCACTTCTGCATATTACCTGTATAGTCTTACACCCTCACTGAAGCTATATGACTATAAAAGGAAAAGGAAAGGAGCTACTCATTTAAGTGGTCTCCTTTGAATTCTGTTACTTTCAGGACTTCTGTGTTTTCCATATTGCAATGTGATTATAAATATAACAAGGCTAACATTTTGAAATCTGAGAGCTTAATGTTAGACTCCTAAATCCATATTTACATATTCCAAGAGCCCTGATTTAAGGAGTTTCCAAATGAATTTGAAAGGTTAACTTTAGGCACCAAATTTAAAAATTTTGGCCGAAGATTTTATTTGAAAAGCAATCACTCTCACTTAAGGACCACAAATCCAAAATGAGGGTTTGGGATTTTTTTTTTTTTTAAAGAGATATTCTGGATATACCTTATTCATTTTTCATATATTTTAAACAAGATTCAACATGCCTAGTGACAATACAATCTACATTTGGCTCTACTTATTAGTGTTGTGTGATCCTACCAATTTCTACTGGAATTACAAATGCATTGCTTTCTTCAACAGACTTCTGTTGCATGATTTTTGAGGAGGCGGGTAAAAGATTGTGCTAAGAGACTCATATCTTCACTTACCACCATAAAATAACATGCAGCCTCTTTCTGTTTCGATGATAGCACAGGCCTTCTGTTCTGTGTGACACTCATTCATCCCAGGCCCCTTTGTATTATGTTAGAGTGCCCTCTCTCTCTTTTGTCTCCCAAGTATTGTCAGTCACTGTGCGTAAAACCCAGCACTAGACTAACTTTGGGAAGTGGGAGTATTCTAAACCAGACCTCAAACACTCACACCTTGCAGCCTTTGAATGATAATGAAAGGTCACAAATTAACATGTGCAAGACTGATAGGAATAATCATTCAGAAAAAAAGTGCAAATCCATGAATCCACTTCATGTCTGTACACCACTATGTCACACTGAAATCTTTAACTGTCCAAAGCTATTGTACTTAGCAGTTAACTCCCCTGTGTTGAGGTTTTTAAAAAATACATAGTGCACCCACTTCTCCCCAAAGAAGAGAGAATCTATTACCAGGCACTGTTTAATTCACCTTCACAGACCATGCCTTTACCAGTTTTCTGGACTTTTTAGGATTATTTTAAATTTAAACCAAAATCCAAATGAAACAGCTACATTTTGATCTCCTCTATGCAGATAAGAGCTGTAGTCTCTCCAGGTTAGAGAGGCAAGGAGATTTAATTACTGCCTTTAAAGCCTCCTGAAAGAAGGGAAATATATTTCAATCCCAACAAAATTAGCATACATAAGAGGCCAATGAAATGTCCAACAAGAGAGAACAGATTATAGTAATAAGGAATAATATCAATCCCACACTAAAGTGCCTCTTGAGATTAGGAATAATTGCAAGATAGGTTTTCCCATTAAGAGACAGCTGTGCCTTTGGCATCTTACCATCTGCATAACCCCACAGGCTAGCATGGCAATTGGTGGATAAGGCCCCTGCCCCTAGGAAGTCACAATCCCTTTGTCGTTACAACCGGTGTCCCTGAGCAGAGTATGCCATGCAATTATGCCAAATGTCATGAGCGCATAGGTGCTGGAACTAGGGGTGCTGCAGCAGGCGCTGGCTTGCAGTGGTTTCCATCCTATACAGGATTTGCAGTTTGGCTCAATGGCTCTCAGCACCCCCGCCTGGGCGGCTGCACAGGGGGCGCACATGACTGAGGGGCTCCATGGAGCCATCAAGGTTAGGGGCGATGATCGCGAGGACCGGCAGCCCCGGGAAGCCAGTGCAGAGGTCCGGGGATTCCCGAGGGGGGCTGGCGGCTGCAGAGCACCAAGGCGCGGGGTGCAGCTGCCGGGCCAGGCCCTGGGCTGCCCCGTTTCCACGCGGGGGGCGAGCCCGGGTGGGCGCGGCCGAGCCCGGCGGCCCCTCGCGCATGCAAATGAGATGCAGATGAGCCGCTCACCTTGGTCTCCTTGACGTGCTGCTTGATGCCCTCCGGGTACCACTGGACCCGCACGTAGCCGCGGCGCAGGGGGCTGGCCCGGCTCTCCTCGGCCCCGCCGGCCCCGGGGCCCCCGCACTCCGAGCCCCCCGAGCTGCCGGCCCCGGCGCCGCGGCCGCCCTCGTCCTCCTCCGAGTCGGAGTCCTCGCCGTGGATGAGGCGCACCAGGCCGAAGCGCACCGAGCCCCGGTAGCGGCCCGACACCAGGTCGTGAGAGAAGAGCAGGCGCTGCGAGCCGCCGGCGGGGGCGGGGGGCGCCGGGGCCGGGGCCGGCTCTGCGGGCTGGTCCGCCATGGCTCTCGGGCAGCGGCGCGGGGAGGGAGAGCGAGCGAGCGAGCGGCCGCCGGCAGCGCACAGGGAGGGAGGGAGGAGGCCCGAGCCGAGGCGCAGTCACTGCCCGGGGGCGGGGTCCGGCACCTAGGCCCCGCCCACCGCCGGGGAGCCGGATGCTGCGGGGGCGGGGCGGCGAGAGGAGGGAGGGATGCAGGGAGAGGCGGTGAGGAAAGAAGATGAGAGGATGGAGGGGAGAGGAAAGAAGATGAGAGGAGAGGAGGGAGGGATGGAGGGAGAGGAGGTGAGGAAAGAAGAGAGGATGAAGGGAGAGGATGGAGAGAGAGGAGGTGAGGAAAGAAGATGAGAGGATGGAGGGGAGAGGAAAGAAGATGAGAGGATAGAGGGAAAGGAGAGGAGGGAGGGATGGAGGGAGAGGAGGTGAGGAAAGAAGATGAGAGGATGGAGGGATGAGGAGGAGAAATAAGGGGATGGGAGAGGAGGGAAAAGCAGGAGGGGATAGGAGAGGAGGGAGGGACAGAGGGAAGGCAGTGGAGAGGGAAAGGGAAAGTGTGGGAGGAGTGAAGGGAAAGAATGGGAAGAAGAGGAGAGGAAGAAAGATGATGGTGCTGCTAAGGATAGTTTCAAGGTGCTTTCCAAACAGCTAATTAACCCTCTCCTCTACCTTCCCGGGGATTAATTATTATCAATTATCTCTCGAGGCCCCAACCAAGATTGAAGCCCCCTTGTGCTAGATGCTGTATGTACACGTGGTGAGAGACAGTGCCTGGCCTAAAAGAGTTCACACTCTCAATAGAAAAGACAGACAAAGGGCAGGAAGGGAAACAAAGGCCTGAAGTGACTTGTCTAAGGTTACACAGCAAGTCAGTGGCAGAGGCAGGAATAGAGCCCAGGCCTCTAGTCACCAACCCCATGTGCAAGGCTTCAAAACCATGCTGCTTCTCAGAGGAAAATCATCTAGTTTCCAGATACCAGGGCACCCAGCACACACAGTTTAAATGCATTCCAGTGAAACTGAGTAACTCTAGCTTTAGGGTCTACTTCAAAGTTCCCATTTCCTTCTCTCCTTGCCCTGCAGTTCCTCGGGGAAGCAGCACTTATACCTATTGGCTTCATACGCATTTTTTTTGCTTTTCCTAATTCAGTGTTCTTAAGATTTTGTTTCAAGCAGGAAAAGGGCCTCAGCTAAGTTGTCAAGGGAGCAGCTCTGGGTCTTTTTATCCGGTCACTTTGGTCCCTGGGTATCTGTGGCATCACCTTGCAGCCCCATTGTAAGGCTTGTACAGACTCAGATGTTGATGCTGCATCTGTATATATATGGCACTGAATGGAAAAGGAAATAAAAAAGACTGGCAACACAAATACAGAAGGGAAACAGGGTGGGAAAATGAGACATGGGTGGGTAGGTGTATCTATGTCCTCCGCCCCGCTCACCTTTCTAGCCCTTTCCTGGTCAGTCCTGCTGTGTACCAGCATACTGTGCTCTCCTACCTATGAGGATAGCTGCTTCTTGCTGCTGGCCCACCACTATGCAAAGAGCTCCTCTGGGCACCCTATCTGTCCTTCTCCACTATCGGCCCGACCTCCTGATGTGCAGCTTCCCTACCCCTGCTGCTTCCCAGCCTACAGACAGCAGGGGAGATACGATCAGTCAGGGCTCTACAATCCTTTTCCTCTTCTCACCTCCCCTCTCTCTGCGCACCATTGTAGTCAGTGCCCCATCTCCTCCACTAAGCAGGCTTTCTTGTCATCTGTGGCTGGCTGGTGTGTTGTGCCTCGGGTGCACCCAGCTCTTGGGTTTGCCTACTGGACTATGGCTACTCTTCTCCAAATCGCTGTGAGCTCCTGAGGCCAGTACTGTAGGAGGTGTGTGACTGACTCTGGGTCTCTGGGAGCAGCTTTACGGGTTACGTTTGAGCTATAACGCACTAAACAGCTTGGGACCTTCCTGCTTGAGAGCCTGCCTCTCTCCATGGGCATTACTGCCCCTGAGACGCTAATGGCGGTGGGCCAGCCGGATGAGCCACAAGTTAATTGCGGGAGCTCTGAGCAGGTTGTTCCCCAGGAGGAGCCCTCACCTTTGGAATTTACTCTGCACATTGAGCTGCAGTATCCCAAATCTGTTGACCCTCAACAGCACTATGAAGCTTCTCTGGGTTTGGGGGGAGAAGGGGGGTTGACAAGGGCTGGTGTTTGTGAGCAGGGCAGGTGTTGGGAGCTCTCTGTTTTGAGGAGTGGGTGTGAGGAGCGGCTGCAGGTTTTATTTTTTTCTGCGAGTGTATGTTAAATTTGCTTAGAGCCACCCTTCCCACCCCAGCCCAGCTCTTGAGGTTCTCCCAGAAAGCCATGTTCTGTACATTAGCCCCTGCTATAGCTGACCTATCCACCACTCAGCCTCCTAGTGGCGTCTGGGTTAGGAGGTTGCTCAGATCTTGCAGAACCAAGGCAAAGCCCACCAACGTAATTATTATCTATTATTTGTATTACATGAGTATTTAGGGGCTACAGCTGCGATCCAGGCCCCATGGTGCTAGGTGCTGTACAAACACATTGTGAGAGACAGCCCCTCCTCCCAGAGCTTACTATCTAATTAGACAAGGTAGACAAAGGGTGGGAGGTATAGAGAGGTCAGATAGCAGAGCAGTAGCAGAGCTGGGATGAGAACTAGGTCTTCTCACTCTTATCCATAAGTCCACAGTGCCTGCCTAATGGGAGTCTTTCCATTGACTGTAAAGGAAATTAAATCAGGCTCTTAACTTCCAGGTGCTCAGTGGGCTGGGCTCAGGGTATCTAAAAGTTTGCTGACAGCTCTGGGATGAAGACTGTGGTTGCTTCTCTGGCACAAGGGCACTCCCTACACGTAGTTTAAACTTGTCTGTGCAGGAGACAGAGCATTCTTATCGGCCGGCCAAAGTCTGTGGAATTAACTCCCCTCAGGTACTAATGGCCATCCCAAACCTCACCATCTTCTGCTCCAAATGCCGGCACGTTTCTTTGACCTTGCCTTCTCTAACATAAAACATATACATAAAGTAAGTCAATACATTCCAAACCAAAACTCTCCACTGTACATATTTCTCTCCCTGAAGAGAGGTTGAGAGAAAAAACATGGGAGATGTTAGTCACATTGCTTAATGCTGTACAGCTACTACAGTAAGACCCTGCATAGAATAGAATAGAATAGAATAGCTCTGTGTGAGTCCAGAGCCCTCTGGCGCTTTCATGTGCCATTAACAGGTGGTCAGAAGCTCCCCAGTCAACGGGGAAGCATTATGTTGTTTAATGGCTCTTAGAAGTCTCATTATGAGTTCAATATTTGGATTCAATGTCTTTAACTAGGTCTTCTCTGAGCTCATTGGGATCGCTGCTAAATAGGTCCTTAAAGGATTTTAATGGCCTAACGGTGGAAGGTGTAAAAGTTTCCACTTGCCAATGTGGCTTTAGAATATTTGGGCAGGCTTGCAAAACTATTTTGTCTGCTCCTTACTCAGACAGAACCAATTTCTGTGCAGCAGAATCACACCGGTATGTGCAGGGCTGACTGAAGGATGGTGGGAAGGGTTAGTGAGATGAATCTTTGGGATACACTCCAAATCTGACCGACTCATTGTGCCGCCTGCTGCGGAGTGAAGCCTAGCTCTTCAACTGGAGCGATTGGTTTACATTTCCAAGAGTTGTACCAAAGAAAAGGGCTAGAAACGTAGCTTTAAAAATAAAATCAACGCTGCCAGTCTCCTCCATGTTTCTAGTGCCCCCGGCAGGAGAGCAGGACCCCCTGATATCATCAGGCCCAGGGACTGACTGTGCACTTTTTGAGGTTGCGCAAACAGATTCTATTGATGGAACGTAACTTTGTGTGCACGTTTGTTCTAGAGGCTTTGGGGCACATTCTGCTCCCGGTCAGACTACCGTAAATGTGGAATAATCATTGCCAGCGTTCCTCTGGATTTACCACAACATGACTGAGATCAGCACTCCAACCCTCTGGGCCCAGTTCTCAGGTCCATCAGGATTCTTTTGCACAGCTCTGGCAATGCAAGGTGTCCATAAAGCCGTTTTAACCCGCCACCTGGGAATTCCCCTGATGTAGGTGTGTGGTTGGGGGTGAAAAGGGCATAGCCAGAGCATTGCTGTGTCAGCTATTGCCAGCTGCCAGCATGGCCCCTGGGGGCATGGGCTGCAGGCTGTAAGGTAAGCCTTTTGAGGCAGGGACTGGCTTTTTGTTCTGTACAGCATCTAGCACCGTCGGGTCCTGGCCATGACTAGGTCTTCTAAGTGCTCCAATAATACAAACAGACAACAGTCATAATAATAACCACTACTTTTGGGCTGCTCTAGTTTATGCCTGGGGGCAAAATGATCCCCAGTTATCTCAAAATCAGGGCGCTGCGAAGGTGGAAAGCCACCTCCCCTCAGGTCCTGTGCCAAGGCCTGTGCCAAGTTCTGCTGGCCCCAAACTCGGGCCTAATTTCTGTCCCCTAAAGTGAAGGAATGTAGCATTTTAACAAGGTGGGGTAGCTCCTAGGAGCGGCTCTGAGCTTTCAGCATTAATCTTGATTCCATCATGAACAGAGAGAAGATGGAGGGAATCATTGTTTTCTGAGTGGGAAAGGACAGCATCAATTGGGAAAGAAATTTTAACTCTCTTGTATATGTCATGTTGATACAAAATGTTCATAATATGGACGAGGTGGGCTCAGAGCCTGCTAACCACGTGGAACTTCCATCCATGTACTGTGGAGGGCAGGGACATGCCTAGAGATCTATGAGAGTGGGAAAATTGCTAATTATTTGCACACAGAGCAAGGTGGGTGGGAAGCCGGTATAAACTCAGTGATAAAACACTCAGAGATGATGCTCAGTCAGATCTTGGACATTCCCAAGCCTCTCACTTTGAGCGGACAGTGCCCCATATAGATCACTCCATTGTGATAGCGGTGGGAAAGGGAATGGAGTGGAGTGTATTGCTGGCTTGTACATACAGTGCAGTCATCTTCTGAGCATCACCACTTGCCACCCCTTAATGGGCACATAGATGGAACAATTATGGGACAATCCTGCTCCCTTTGAAATTAGCAGGGTGGGTTGCCTTTGATGTCAGAGAGGAAACAGGATGAGGCCCTTTAAAGAGTGAAAAATGCCCTCTTGCTCGCCTAGTTAGGTGGTTGTACTCCAGTTAGTGCTTCCATTCTTCTTGCCCTTGCAGCAAAGGTTTTCATGTTGCAACATTTTATCCAGTCCAGAGACACTTCCCAGCTTCCATTGACCGCACATACTGAGGGCTGTATTACACAAAAAATAATTAATAGACATAAATCTTGAGTCTGTTTGGACTCTGCCCTTATGCTGAGTGATTACATTCTGGAGAGCAGATTTTGGACTTCAGGTTGCAAATAGCCATTTGAGTCAAGTCGTCAAATTATGCAACTAACCAGAGTAGCAAGACGTGGATTTTAAAGGGACCAAATCAGGACAATTTACTTATGTACATAGTAGTTGAGTGCTATGCATATTTCTGCACTGTACTTTTAAGTGTGCCTCTGAGGTGCTCTTAGTTGGAATTGAACTTCTCATGTCAGTAAAGAGCAGCTCCCCTTTGGTTTGTGACTCTACAGGCTAGTGTTTGAGCTGCTTCAAAGATGGCATGCAGCTGCATAGCATCCTTGGTCCTAGAACAGTGCAAGAAGGATGTTCCACTAGTAGATCAGGGGAGTGGGCATTAGGACTCCTGGGCTCAATTCCTAACTCTGCCAATGACTTCCTGGAGAATCTTGGGTAAGTCAGACCAATGTGGTAAAAAATGGCCACTGATTTTGGGCTTGTCACTTTTGTAGGTACCCACATTAAAACATTTCAGGACCAATTTTCAGAACAGCTGAGGACCTGCAACGCCCATGTACCTCAGCTGGAGTTGTGATCACTCAGCATTTCTGCAAATGAAGCACGTAAAACTGGGCATCGAAACATGGAGACACCTTGAAATCAGTAACCATTTTAGAAAATGGTGGCCAGAACCTCATTGTGGCTTAAAATGCCCACGCCTATTAAAATACTTATCTACTGCAATGGGGGTGGTGTCAAGGTGTGACTAATGTTTGTAAAGTGCTGTTGGATCCTTGCATATAAGCTATCACCATCCTTGGCCTCTGCACAAAGGTGACATGTAAAATCAAGACAGGCTTCATATTTCTGGAGCCTGGATACTACACTGACGAGTACATTAGAAATGCAGATAGTTACATAGAGTTAAGTAAATGCCAAGTTTATTTACCATTAGGAAGAGTGGGTCAGATTCCCCGTTGGTGTAAATTGGCACATTGCTGGTGTAAACTGACTTCAGTGGAGCTGCTCCAGTTTGCACCAGTAGAGAATCTGAGGCAGACTTAATACAGTATTTCTTTGAGTGTTGGTTCCCCAGGTCAAATTAATGGCTGTGTACAAAGGCCAGGGCTCCCTCGATAAGGCTGCTCATGGGAATCAGTCTTGTGTGTGTGTGTTACAGCAAGGGATGCATTTCACAGGAGAAATTTACAATGGACCCTGATGGCAGTGGGAGTCTGATATCAATGGGCAGCCTTATTATGAAGAGCATAATAAGGAGGCAATGAAAAGCCAATTTATGTTTGCCAAGATTTTGTTCCTTATTTCTCTTGCTGAGCAACTTATGTTGACATCTTCTGTACCATAAAAAACACTCTTGTGCCATCTTGTGGCCAATGTAAATTGGCAGCTCATTGTAACTACACCTCTACCCCGATATAACGCTGTCCTCAGGAGCCAAAAAATCTTACCATGTTATAGAGGTGAAACCGTGTTATATCGAACTTGCTTTGACCCCCCCGGCGCCCCCCCCCCCCCCCCCCCCCCCCCCCCCGGGAGCGCTGCTTTACTGCGTTATATCCGAATTCATGTTATATTGGGTCGCGTTATATCGGGGTAGAGGTGTATCTACAATGGCCACCTCTAGCCATACAGGAAAATGTAGTAGGATAAATAGTGATCAGAGATAACAGGTCACATTATCTGCCTGCCTGGCTGTTCCATTGCCTGCATTTTAAGAGAATGTCAGAGGACAGGGATCCCCACTTACAGAAAGGTTGACAGGCATTTAACTTCAAATTGCCACCTATGAGAGAGCATCCCAGCCAGGACCTGTTCACTGTGTTTGACACATTTTAAAGGGTGGATGGTCACAGGTGTAGTTTAGGGTCTGATTTTGCTCCTATTGAAGTAAGTGATTCAACTTTCATTGACTTCATAGAAGTAGAGACAGGCCCACACACAACTGTGAAGCTCTTTGGTGCAAGAACTTTGTTGTGGTCCATGCCTGTAAAGCACTATGCATGGCCATGGCCCAACTTGTCTTCCCAGTGCCAGCCTGAGTAGCTGGGCTGATCATGGTGACATTCTGGACATGACAAGGGTCCCATGCCAGGATGCAGAGTTGCTCTGCATCCCTACTCCATCCTAATGGCTGGAGAAATCTCCATAGGAGGGGAATGAACTGGAGGCTCTACTGCTACATAGAGCCCTGGCTCCATCCCCAAGGACCACTGCACCAAGAACCTGCAAGGACCTGTACTCTGTGGCACGCACATGCTGCACTGCCTGCTGGTGTTTTCTGTCCAACTCCCACTGCATAGCTGATATGAAAGTGGAAGAGAGGGGAGGATTTTGGCCTATATAAGCAAATTATAAACACCCCCACTCCTGCACTGATGGGCTCACAGTCATCACAACTTACAAGCACTGGCTTAGCAGGCACTTATGGCTCTGGTTCAGCTCTGTAGCCGAGGACAGAACTACTGTGAGGTGAGCAGAACTACACACTGTTATGTATGAAAACCATTAGCACCAGGTTGGCAGGCTCAGCAGAATGCTCCAAGACTCAATCAATCATAGAATATCAGGGTTGGAAGGGACCTCAGGAAGTCATCTAGTCTAACCCCCTGCTCAAAGCAGGACCAATCCCCCAACTATTTTTCCCCCCATCCCTAAATGGCCCCCTCAAGAATTGAACTCTCAACCCTGGGTTTAGCAGGCCAATGCTCAAACCACGTGGACAATGAAACAGATTTCTTCTCTTGCAGTTAGAGCGACCCTTGTGGGTCAGGGCTGAAGGCCCTGAGAGCCTTGGTTGAGGGATGCAGGGTTAGTAGGCTGCCTTTACTTCACTGCTCATGCTTTGCTTGTTTCAAAGACTCAGACTGACACCCCTGCAACCAGATACCTTCTACCAGCCTGAGTCACTGACTACATTTATTATAAAAGCTGAGTCTCCCCAGTTGGGTATTACTTCATGCGTGGCCAGGGATAGATTTAAACACACACTTTCGTGTGTGTGCGCGCATGTGCACACTTGATGAAAAGTTTGTTTTATAAACTCCTGGAAATGGGGTCACTGGGGTTATTCACTGGTTTTAATCCTGCTGGTGAATTTAGTTTCCCCAGTAGGTGGCGCTCTGTACCAGTTCATCTGCCGCCTCCTAGCATCCAGCTCACTCGAAGTAATAAGTGCATTGACACTGGGCCCAGGCACTAGTCGCAGGTGACCTGCTCTGCTTGTATAAGATGCAGGATGACCCAGTAATAATTAGAGCCAAGCCCATGTCTCAAAGTTTTAACTTAAAACCAAATTGTCCTGAAGTTTTGGGGGCTCAGATTCAGAGTTTTGGTTTATGGCCCAGCTCTCCTGCAAACCCTTCTCTACTTTCCCTCCAGGCAGGGCCGGCTCTAGGCACCAGCAAAACAAGCTGGTGCTTGGGGCGGCACATTTTTAGGGGCGGCATGGCCGGCGCCAGAATGCCGCCCCTAAAAATGTGCCCCGGCCGCCGTAGCTCACCTCCGCTGCCGCTCGCGCGCCACTACTTGCCGTCCCTCCCAGGCTTGGGGAAGGGGCGGAGTTGAGGCGGGGCCGGGGGTGGGGGTAATTAAAAAACGGGGAGGGGGGGCGGCTAAAATTGTTTTTGCTTTGGGCAGCAAAAATCCTAGAGCCGGCCCTGCCTCCAGCGGCTCCTCTACAGCCTGCAGCAACCCCTCTCCTCCTTAACTACCTGGGTTGTACCTTGAGTTCACTATGACCTAGTTCAACTACTCTGGCCTGGGAGAGAAAAGCAAATGAGGCCAATCGGTTGGTGCCTGGGCCCTGGGGAGAAGAGAACAGAGGTGCTCACTCCAGTTCACTGGGGCCCTGTAAAGGAGGATACCTGGACTGGATATTGGTTTGTGTTGAAGCGGCTTCCCTTGCTTAGTTTAGGCAGAAATGGACAAAACTGGCCCCTGATTTTTGGGCCCTTGTCCCTGAATCATGACCATCGTTGGATCAGTTAATGATGACAGGATGGGCTTGTCTCTAGTTCATCAGTACCACGCTTTAACTGGCCATCAGTCAGGACAGAGCTCGGTCTCTGCCTATGCAGAGACCACCCAGGGGTCTCCTGCACAATGGTACATAGCCCAGCCACTGAATTGCCCTTGCCCCACTAGGGTTGGCTTCCTTAGGAATTTGCCCTGGAGCATTAGATGGTGAATCAGGCCACTGAAAGAGAGGGAAGAGGTAGGGAGGGATTTCCAAGCCAGAAAAAATTCTTAAAAAAACATCTTACAACCAAACTTTCAAGACCGAGAACTGAGCCTGCCGCCACATCTCATAGGCTGAGCCAGAATAATGGAGACAGGGACTGACAACCCTATTGGGACTCTTCTCTAGGCTGATCTTCAGCTGTGCCCTGCACAATGATTTGTGGGGTGCATACCTCCCTCCCCCCTTTTGCCTGCAGGAAAGCAGCTTTTGGAAAGCGGAACCCAGCTAAGCAAATAGGACTCCAAAGATCTGGACCAATGAAGTTCTGACTTTCCTGCATCAAATACGTTGTTTGACTGCTTCAGTTGTGCTGCCCAGAAAAAAAAAGCATACAGGCGTGGGGCAGCCTCTTCAACTACTAAGCAGCAATCCTAGGAAATCTTTAAATGCATTGAATACACTCCAAGCCTGGTGTGCTGCTGTGAATTTATTGCAGTAACAAGCAATCAAGTGATACTGACAACCCCATGCTGTGTTTTGGAGAAATGGTCATTAAAAGTCTGGAGGAGAGTTAGAAAAAACAATCATTAGAGCAAATTCTCCACTGGCATAAACTGGCACATCATTGACATCAATGCTACTGCATCGGTTTACACCAGCAGAAAATTTAGCCTACAGCTTTATTAGGTGCTAAATTCAATTACACAAGCAGGAAAGCTGGATAGTTGGTTCATTCCAACTATACTCTCTGTATCTGCGCAGGTTATAAAGTAAAAACACGCTGGCCAATGAAACGCAAGGTAGAAATATTACATCATCGGAACCCCTCTCACTGGCAGATCTGCCCTGTTACAGCAAGATACTGTTACACTGCAAATCTTAAAAGCTGCTTAAATCCTCATGGGTATCATAATCATAATGCATTACAGCAGAGAAGGGAAGAAAGGTGCATAGATCATTATGGCAGATGAGACCCCTTGGAGACTGGAGGCTGAATTTATAGATCAGTTAATTCCAAAGTGATGACAATAAAAGTGACGTAATTCTTTCCTTCTCCCCCGCAACCCCAAATTATAAACAAAACTGCCGGCTGGCTAAGTGGCTGGACCAATGGACAAAGAATGGTTGCAAACAGATGCAAAAATAACATCTCTGGGCCCTTTGAAGATGCTGTGGGAGCTGCTAAATATGTAAATCTCTGTAAATTTCCAGTGCTCCGATTCTAATAGAGTTTTTGACCCCTCCACAGCTGCTAGATAGCGACAGGGAGAAAGGGACTGGTTCAAAACACCCTGGTAAAATACAAACTGTCTCTGTACCATGGAAAGCAGGATGGCTTTAACCACATTCCAACATGCCCTGTTCTGTTTACTTGTAATGGGGGTAGGTTGGTTATTTTTAGTGCTAGTTGCTGAACATTTTGTTTTCTACTGGTTGGGTGTGGGTTGGGTTGTATTTCTGTTTGGATTCTATCAAAAATACTAAAAGAGAAAAATGGTTTATGCTGGGGGTCACTTTGATTGAGATTTGGAAGTTAAACACATCCTGACCTCCTCCAGCTTTTCTTTAGGCACCTATGGAGCCAGGTTCTGCTCTCCATTACTCCTGTTTTACATTAGTGTTACACTATTGACTTTAATGGAGTCACTTCATTTTTACATCAACTAATTCCAAACAGGATCTGGCCCATGAGTTGTTGCTGATCTACTTGCAGGTACCTTCCTTTATGCTACCTTGTGTCTGGAATATTTTCTACTACCTTGTCTTGCCTCTAGGAGGGCAAAATCCTGATGACTTTACTCATGCAATAAATCTCACTGCAGCCTTGCTCCTTAAATTGTAAGCTCCTTAGGGCAGAAACCTTAAGTCTGATTCTGATTTCACAAATTTTACATCATTGTAACTCTATTGACATCATTCGAGTTACTCCAGGTTGACACCAGCGTCGAGAACCACGATGGCCATTTGTCTGTGTGTTTTGTAAAGCATCTTGCAGACTGATGCTGCTGTATAAGTAGTTTTAGTCTGAAAACAACCCTCCTGCCCCTAAGTGCTACTAATTTCCTGATGCTTCTCTTTTCACAATCCAAGCCTGGTAACATGTTCCTGGTTCTGCTTTCCTAGGACTGGACCAAATTCTGCTCTCTCTCATGCTGGTTTTACAGCAGCATGACTGCCATGGCGTCAATAGTGTTATCTTTTCACGTAAGTCAGAGTAAACTTGGACTCCCTGTATTTCATTTTGTAAGTCCCACTAGTCCATTTCTTGCTTTGCTGGGGATTGATAAACTATTCTACCTGTATTTGCCTACAGCCAAAACACAGCGATTGACTGATGGCTAAAAGCTCTGCAAAGAACACTACTTTTCTTCAACCCACTGGGTCAAATGCAGCCCCAGTCTGTGATGCAGCTGCAGTCTGTGATTGCACCAAAAGCAATGAAGTTACATCCGCTTTCACCCTGGCTGAATTTAGCTCATTTAAGGGTGCAAAGCCTGTTTAAATAAATGTAAAGTGACTTCAAATGAATCTAGAGCAGACCCTAATTGTATTACATATTGATGTATTATTTCATGTTTTCTAGCTATGCATCTAGTCATTGGCTCTATCTACCTGAGACATGCAAGCAGCACTGAGTATCTAGCAATCAGCTAAAATGCTTTATCCCCCTGCAGACAATCACGCCAGGAAAGAAAAGCCTCATAGGATGCTTTTGCTGGCATGTCACCTTAAAGCCTCTCACCTTTCTCTGTGACTCATCAGGGTTTATAAACTTCTTAAAATTTCATCACGTGCTCTATAAATAACAAATATATAAGCAAGAGCTTTGTAAGTCGCAGCAGACTAAAAGCAGTAGGCAGGTCAAAATTCACTGCTGTCTGTTTTCTCCTCTCTCCACTGGCAGGAAGACTGCAAGACCAGACCACGCCATCCAGAAGAACAACTTTCGGAGTTCTTACAAGAAACCGTATTCCACACACGCCTACAGGTAATTGTCTGCATTTCTACTGTAATACGTGGGGTACTGATTTTCTAGAGTGGAAAGCAGCCTTTAAAGAGGCCATCCTACTTTCCTATAATTGCACATGGTGCATTGTCTTGTAGAGCACGGAGCTTTGTTAAATTAAAATTTGCTTGCATAGACTTTGATTAGAATGTGGATCCCACCATACTCCTCCCCCCCCCCCCCACACACACTTTTAAAATCTGAGTGTGATGAGTCTTTGCAGTGAAAACTCCACATTTTTGATCTGGGAATAGACAGGGCTTTACTGGAAGAAGAATTTGCAGACCTAAAATTGTGGTTTGTGATGCAAACAAACCCTCAAGGTTTCTAAAAGGTCTGAACCTTCAAACCCCAATCCAAATAGATGTACACAATAGAATAAAGAAAACATTGGCTTGAGTTGCCTGTCAGTGTGTATTATGAGCATGCTGGTTTATTTACGCATGGGCACATGCATCTCCATGTACTATATGAACGTTTAGATTCCTTCAGTACATGAATGTAAGTAAGAGATAATATTTACATGTTCAGCCTTGGGCAAGTCAGGTCACTGCTGCATGCCTCAGTTTCCCCAAGTTTGAAATGGGATAATGATAGAGCTGGGTGGGAAATGGTTTCCCCATCCCATGAACATTTGAGATTGACAAATTTTCCCAGCCTGAATTTTAACAAAAAAGTCAAAATCTTGACAATTTTAGCAAACTGGAAGTCCTTAAAAAATTGAAATGTTCCACTTTTTAAATTAAAAATGGTCAAAACATTTTGAAATGATCAAAAGCCATTTACACTAATTAGCTTACATTTCAAACCAAAAAATGTCATTTCAAACCAGAGAATGAAAAGGAAAGCAAAAAAAGGGCAGCCTTTTCTCAGTATCACTGACTTTTGTCCTAGACGGTCCCCAGTAGTGATCTTGGGCGGGCTTGCCAAAGCTGCCTGGCAGATTTAGATGCTGAATTCCCATTAATTTCTATTGAAAATTGAGTGTCCAAATCCCTTAGGTGGTTTTGAAAAATCCCACCCCTTGTCTATAAAAGTCTCCACCTCAGACATCCTAACATTAGTGATACTGTATGTGTCTTTATATGGTACAGTAAAATCTCAGAGTTACAAACTGATCGGTCAACCACACATCTCATTTGGAACTGGAAGTACACAATCAGGCAGCAACAGAGATCAACTCTCCCCCCCCCCCCCAAAAAAAAAAAAAAACCACACACACCCCCCAAACTCAAAACCACAGATACAGCACAGTACTGTGTTAAACGTAAATTACTAAAAAATAAAAGGAAAGTTAAAAAAAATTGACGAAGTAAGAAAACTGCTTCTGTTCTTGTTTCATTTAAATTAAGATGGTTAAAATCAGCATTTTTCTCCTGCATAGTAAAGTTTTAAAGCTGTATTAAATCAATGTTCAGTTGTAAACTTTTGAAAGAACAACCAGAACATTTTTTTCGGAGTTATGAACATTTCAGAGTTACGAACAACCTTTATTCCCTAGGGGTTCGTAACTCTGAGGTTCTACTGTACTGGGCAGAGAACTGCTGGAAAGATTTCTGATGGAGTGGTTCCTTGCATGAGCTGACCAATAATTGACAAATTAATTTATCATGACACAAATACTGAGAAATATTAACAGGGAGTGAATTCCCACATCCATAGTGCCTATGACTGCTGCAAAATTGGCCCAGTACAATATTAATGATTCGTTGGGCCATATTTTGAAACCCTTACTCACGTTAAATAGTTCCTTGTTCTACAAAAAAATCCCACTGATGTCAATGGGACCACTCATGGAATAAGGTGTTACTTACTGTGAGTAAGGGGATGAGACTCTAGCTTTATATATTTACTTACATATTTTTCTAGGGCTTGATCTGGGGGTGCGCTGAGAACCTGCTCCAGGAGCTCAGCACCTCACAGGATGAAGCCATTGGTGTGTATATTTCAGTCTAAAGAAACTCTTATTGCATCCTCTGGGGTATATCTGATTGGACCATTAATCACCATAAATGGTTAATCCAATCAGTACAATTGACTCCATAAAATTCAATAGTAAATCTTACAAATACTATTAAAACCATAGACATTGTAACCTCTCCTAGTAGTTTGGCCATTGATATATTTTACCCTTAGTCTATGATCCAAAGGAACATGAAATATCCATTTCTAAAATTATCTTTGGAGTGAATTAAATTAGGACAAAGAGGCTCACAGTCCTTATTACACTCACATCTTGATGAATAGAAGTAACTTCTAAAGACATGTACAACAGAGGCATTAAATAATTAGCTGCATTTATACACAGAAAATAACTCTCACTGATAGAAATATACCTATCTCATAGAACTGGAAGGGACCTTGAAAGGTCATCTAGTCCAGTCCCCTGCCTTCACTAGCAGGACCAAGTACTGTCTCTGACCAAAAAAAATAAAATAAATAAAAATAAAAAATAAAGTCACCCCCGCCCCACAGATTCCTAAATGGCCCCCTCAAGGATTGAACTCACAAGCTGATCAGGACAATAATAAATAAAATGAGAATCAGGTGAACATTGGAATAAAAGGAGTGTTTAAAGAATTTTTAAAATAAAACCTGATCGCACCTGGCTTAAACAAGCACAGTTAAAAGATCTGGGGTGCTTAGAGAAGACATTGTCTGTCTGTTCATAGCCTGGGTCAAGTGTTAAATGGTTACAGAGGGTCCTGTGGCACCTTTAAGACTAACAGAAGTATTGGGAGCATAAGCTTTCGTGGGTAAGAACCTCACTTCTTCAGATGCAAGGCTACCCCTCTGATACTGTTAAATGGTTGTGACTATTAGACAAAGGACAATGGCACATGAACATTTTTGCAGTTCTCTTACTATAAATTCAGAGGGTGAAATTCTGGCCTCATTGAAGTTCATGGGAGTTTTGCCATTGATTTCCAGAGAGCCTGGATTTCACCCTTTGTCCACAGCAGTCAGAGTGGTAAGGGTATCACTGCAGGCTTCCGCACAGCAATCTCCTGTCACGTGTAAAAAGACCTCCAGGATTTAAGAGAGTTAATGTCCTAATCACTGTCTCATCGGATCTCTCCTCCAGTTCTTCTTTCGCTCTGCAAAGCACACTCACTGCACGCACACACACACACACACACACACGAATGTCACGTCGTCAGAGTTTGCTTCCAGAGCTCAGATGCTGGCATATTTGTGGAGAGACTGCATTAAACAACCACCACAGACACCCCAGGCCCCGCATAGTAAATATAGCAATTCACCGTAACTAGAGAAAATAGCAGCACTTGGCTAATAACACCATGCAGTCCTATTTTGGATGCACTGTGGCTGCTGGCAGCGCTTTTGTTTGTTTTGTTATTTCTGCAAATCCTATTAGCTTGTTGCCAGCCTATAATCGGAAGGGAAGGCCAGCACCTGTCGAACAATAATCGTCAGTGACCTGGTCTCATATTTATCACTAGAGTTGTAGCAATCCGTTATAATATTCAGCTGGCAAATAATTCAGAATGCACAGAAGTGCATTACACAGGGTCAGCTCTCAGGAAATATTACCTATGATCTCTGCCTGAGGGAGAAGTGATTTATCAGACATTTGCTCAAACTTTCTGCACACTTGTATCTAGTGTACAACAATCTGACAAATAGTTTTACTGATTTGGTTTGATATCTCTCTCTCTCTCTCACACACACACACACACACACACACAAGTTCGGGGCTATTCCAAACTAGGGATTTGGTTGGGCTATATGAAGTAGACCCTGCCTGATAAGTCAGGCAGAACTGGCTGTGTTTAGTCACTTGGGAGCTAGAGATAACCACAAGCTCTGAGTTCAGCAGCCTCATCAAAGAATTCCCTTTGTATTCAACACTGCCAAGGCCTGTCTCCTCTCTAGGAGGGACACTACAAGCCCATAAAAAGGGTTGGGGGCCAGTGGCAAAGTTCAAATCTGTGTCTGCAGCCAGCTCCCAACTTCCTCAGAGTTTGGATGGACTGAGTTTAGGGCCTCATCTCTGGAAGGAAACAGAAATCACTTTTAAATATATTCTCAAAATTTCCCTCTCTGAGTGGAGATTCACACTGCTGGGAGGTCCTACCACATCGTCACCTAGGGTCCTACGGCCAGCAGTGCTGTGCTTTTCTAATCTCCCGCCAGCTGGGCACTCACTACTCTGCTATTCCTTGCATAGCTCAGTCACACATGTAGCATTTGCTCTCTCACTGAAGCTGCCCTGTAAAACCATCGTAGGAATTTACTAGTCCAGGCCCGATATCTACATGATATCTAGGATATCTACCTCCACTTATACCCACCAGTTAGATGCATTTCCTGCTGCACTCCTCCCTTCCCACCCCTTGGCATCTAAATTAGACTCTCAGCCAGGGAAACAAAGGTGAGGAGTAAAGACGTGTCTAAGGTTCACCTCAACCAGCTACATCAAAATACTACAACTTGTCCTCTCTACATTAGGCTGTTGCACCATCTTAGCTAATGTGTGTTAACTCTCTGGTTGTAAACCACAGGTTCTTCCTAGTATAGACACAGCCAGGGAAAGTACAGCAGAGTCGACGCTGGTGTAAGTTATCTGCTGAAGGGGCTAGAAATAGATGTACATCACAACAGCTTAGGCTCATCCCTGAATTTGGCCCAGATTGTCTACTGTGTATACGCTAGAGAACCTCAGCAATCTCTAGAGAGAGAAATCTGTGTAGATAGATAAACGGATCTGTAAAGCTGAGCAAACTCCGAGGAGCTTTGGAGAGAATCCAGGAAGCCACATGAACCCTTGGCTGGAGATTTTTCGGCTGTTGCTAACCCACAGTGCATTCCAGTGGCAGGCCCTGTAGCCGCTGCTGTATCATTACAGACAGTGCTACACAGCATCTGCAGATAAATTCCAGCATTTCTCCCAAAGTCTGAGCAACAGCTGAAGCTTCCCATCAGCCATTTATCTCTGGCAACTGAGAGCCACAGAACTAATGCCAGCATCTCAACCTGCCCTCACTAATGGAGTCACTTGTGGACTCCGCTTGCCCCTGACAATCTACCCAGGGAACCCGCTAACACAGATGCTGAAAAAGTTAGAGTCACCTCTAGCCTGGGGGGATTCAAAAGACAGCCTGTACCGGTGCATACTGTTCCCTTCCCAGTGTATTCTCTGCCCATGCACATGACATTTGCCCACACCTTTATATGCACTCCATCTGCAGCTCATTTATACCATAGGAAATGCATTTCCTCCATCTTAACTAATCCAGACTGGAGCACACAGGAGGCTGGGGGCAGTCTGGAAGCAGGTGGGCAAACCTGCCCCACAAAAGGGCACTCAGCAGCACTGCCCAGGAGAGGGCAGAGATCAGAACGTGTGTGCCTGAGAATAGAGAAGACAATGCCAGCCCTACACTTCCAGGAAGAGGCAGTTGCTTGGGGGTGGCTCTTCTCATCCAGGCATGGACACTCCAGATAGGCAATTTTTCTGCCAGTAGCTGCTGAGGCTAAGAAAGCTGCTTGCAGGAGCTCTGTCCTGCTAAGGGGTTTTCCTGATAGGCTGAAGGAGGTTCCTTCTTTCAGCGACACCCTCTCCAAACCTTCAAGTTCTCTCCCAGACCAAGTGCCTCCAGAGTTCATTCACATTGCGGGTTACTCCCCACCCCCCTCGCCCCCTGCCTTGACCCCACTTCCTCCTCTTCTCAAAGGGGAAAAAGCATTGGGCTCTGAGCCCCTCCACTCAGCTCATTAATTACACGATTACCATAAGAGCTTCCCAGAAAGCAGAAGATTGGCTTGACAGCATTAAGGGCCCAATCCTGCAAGCTGCTCAGGGTCTCCTGCGAGGGGTTGAACTCCAACGCAAGCCAGAGAGTTGTGGGTGCTCAACACTCAGCAGGAGAGACTCAGCGCCAGGCAGGATCAGGCCCTAAGAGCGCTTTGTTGAGTCACCAGATCCAGCTTTTTGGTGACCTTAGAGCCACCTTCCCTCCCCCCCGCTCACGTCAGCGCATAACCCCGCCCGTCTCACCACTTAACCCCGCTGGCTGGGCCCCAGGCTGTAAAAGCCATTTCTCATCCCTCCGCTCTGTCATTAGCGCTCAGCGCCTCAGCAGCCAGGTGGCTGGCTTTTGTTCCTATGCTTCAGCTGTCTGGCAGGTGGGAGTTGTTTCTGTGACCTGTCCCATGCCAGAGCCCCATTGCTATGAGCGGAGGCCCCGCATTTGCATTGTGGCGGCGATTATGTCTGAGAACCCGAGCGCGTTTGCGCTGACAGGCTGGGTGGCCGTGCAGGCTCATGCAGGGCACGGCGTGCATATATAGCGAGGGAGGCAGGCTGCCTAATCCAGTATGTGCTTGGCAGGTATTTTTGGCCGGTTGGCTGATCCCGCTGGAACATATTTACTGAAATAGTAACTCGCTGACGACACCGGTGGCCAAACGGAGGAGAAGTTTACAGAGGACACCAGAAATAACGGAGGATGTCCGTGATCAGCGCCTTGCCTTTCCTGAAGCCCATTCACCTGAGGCCTCCGCGGAGCTCGCCCGGACGCCAACGCCGCCACACGCTTCCCGCCAGCGAGTTCCGGTGCCTCACTCCCGAGGATGCAATCAGCGTATTTGAGATTGAGAGAGAAGGTAAGAGCCCTCCTTCCCCACTAGCCATCTGCCTCAGTCCTGCTCAGCCAAAGAAACCACAGTACTGCCCCAGGCCTTAATTCAGAAATACACCTGGCACTGGCGTGCAAGTGGAAACGTCTCTCCTTCTGCAGGGGACCAGGGCTTAGCACCGCAGGCAGGAACAGCGGAGAGTCGTTATAGCATCTATCTTAGAAGCTGGGGCCCAAAGTGCTTTACAGAGCTAACAAAGTAGCAATGGAGACACAAATGGAAAGAGAATGAGTGACCCGTTTACCTCTCCCCCAGCATCTTTAGTGTCAGATCTGTTACAAGCCCCAGTCAGTCAATCTGTTTGCGAGGGTATTTGAAAAAACTCACCTTCCCCCGATAAAGACAGCCAGCACTCCCCCCTCTTCCCACAAGGACAGGGAGAATCAGAGGTGGAGGCAGCTTTAGGTGTGCTGGAAGCCAGGTGTTATAGGGTGGAACCCACTTAAGGGCCCGTTCCTGGTCCCAGTGGAGTCAATAGCAAAATTCCTAGACTCTACAGAGCCACACTGAAGTCACGTTTATTCACATACCAGCACCACTGTGCAGAGAGGCTCCCTGCAGCAAGGAAAGCAGCATGCGCCTTGGGGTACATTAGAAAGCACTTGGCCCTCTTATCCTGCCCTAGGAAGGGCTTTTCACCATAGCAGGGTCAGTAGGGCCAGATTCCACTGAGAACAAATAACCTTTTTCCTCCAGGTGGGGTGTTCCCTCCTTGCTGTGCGCTTCCGATACTGAACACTGAAGCCAGCTGGGATACAAACAGATTAGTCAGAATCAATTTTTCAGTCTTCGAACCCGAGAGTTACAGATCAAGTACTCACTGGAGCCAAGAGCATTTGTAGCTAGCCTAGTTCTTCTCATGAGATTTCTCTGGGTCTGCAAGACCTGCAAACCATGGACCGCATCACCACTCGGGTCTGGGCTGAGTTTGGCCCTTTGTTCCCTCTTGCGATAAATTTCAAAGGAAAGCCAGCAAACCTGCTAGAGAAGGGGGAGTAATTTCCATGCGACAGTCAGCAATGGCCAACGGCAAGAGACATCCTGGCATAAGCCTGTAATGTTCCAATGAGAACCTGCCACTTGCTGTGTAGAAGGGAGGGGTTTCTACTAGTGACGACAAGACCAGATTCTCCATCGTGTCATTTACACCCGTGCAAAGGGAGAACAAAGTGGATGTAAATACTTCCATGCTGATCTCCTTTGCACAGGTGTAAATGCCTGCACGAGATACAGGACAATGGAGAACCAGGCCTGGAAATCAAAGCTGGGAGCAGCCCAGAGCAGAGGGAGATAAGAGCAGAGGTAGTTACCAGAAGGCAATATATACTTCCCGCATTCTCAAACCCTAAACACAAAGGCTCAGATCCACAGATACTGACGTACCTAAACTCAAGACGTAGGCACCTAAATCCCAGTTTTGGCTTCACTGTGATGCACAAAACTCCCTAAATTCACTCAGGGCCTATGTTTTCAGAGCAAAAGTTCCCTAGGCACCTGTTTCTGCCTCTAAGCATGTGCACTGCTGCGTTCCTCCAGGCATGTCCTGCCTAAGCCCCAGAGCAATTCATGAATCAGGGGAAGACAGGCATTCGGCGCCCAATCCAGTAGGTGTGCTCAGAAGCTGACTCAGATCTGGTCCCATTCAAAATCCAGCTGGAAGAGGTAATGGTGATCATACTGACCACCGTATAACTTGACTGCAGAATCATTCTCTCAGTCTTGGGCCAGAGAGAGACAATGATTCTGTAGCCCAGTGGTTAGAGCGCTCCCGAGAGGTAGGGACCGCCAGCTGTTTGGTATGGGGCGAGGCAGGTGCCCCGTTGCTGTTCGGGGATCGCCAGCAGAGATAGGCACCTACCTCAGGGCTGCAGAGCACCTATGTCCAAGAGGAGTGGGGCTTAGCGCACACTTCTCTCATCGGAATCGCCCATTGACTACGTTAGGCAGCTCCGCTCTGAGCATGCTGGCTTTGTGGATCCCAGTCTAGGGCGCCTGGCTCTCCCTGTTCATTATATAGGGAATCTCGGTGCCTAACTCGGCTTTGTGGATTGCCAGGTGTGCCTGTGATTTTCGATGCACCTAAAAGTTAGGTGCTGGGAGGGTCAGTGTTGCAACCTCTAAGTCTCTTTGTAGATCCCACCCAAACTGCTTTTACCTCTAACCAGCTTTCCCTTTTATTGATCATTTCCCAAGCTGTAGAGATAATCATAACATTTCAAGACCAGTGTTTTCCAAATCAATTAGCAGGAACTTTGAAACTATATAAATATCTGTGGCTGGTTTTAAATTGCGTGCTAAATGCTGTAGGAGTGACTCAGAAAACCCGCAGGGAGAGCACAGTGAACTAGCGAGCCGTAAAGCAATGTCCCGGATCAGAGATGTACTGATCAGAGAAC
Organism: Terrapene triunguis; assembly: GCF_002925995.2. Taxonomy (NCBI): domain Eukaryota; kingdom Metazoa; phylum Chordata; order Testudines; family Emydidae; genus Terrapene; species Terrapene triunguis. The sequence goes on from NW_020664543.1 coordinate 16,206,400, forward strand.
AGAGCAGGCACAGCTTCCTAGAACAGTTCTCCTGCTTGGGAGAGCCGAGGGCTTTGCTTTCTCAAGTGTGAAGTGCCCATCTTCTAAAAGGAAGTAACGTACAGAAGATGTATGGGTGAGAAGGGGAATCCCAGTTCTTTCTGGCTTCTCCTGGAAGGAGAGATTGACTTGAGCCACAAAAGTTCAGATCTGGATTCAAACTTCCCCAAAGTTCATGAGCACCTGGATCCAGGACTTTGGTTCACACCCCTCATGTTTGTTAAGCTCCAATTCCCAGCCCATCATCAATTAGTCTGAGGTTCTCCCAGCCAAGGGGAGGCTGCAGTGTAGCTCTGAGAGGCTGTTCCCTCTTGACATTGCCTTGTTTTTATTCTTCTCTAGCATTTATCTCCGTTTCGGGCGACTGCCCCCTTCACCTGGATGAGATCCGCCACTTTCTGAACCTGTGCCCTGAGCTGTCGCTTGGCTGGTTTGAAGAAGGCCGACTGGTGGCTTTCATTATAGGATCCCTTTGGGACCAAGAAAAACTCAGCCAGGTAAGAACCAGCTCCTGTTACTGCATCTTGTCTCCATTTCCTTTCCATGCTAGGGATGGAGAGGACGACGACGGAGCTTTGAGACAAGAGGGTGAAGTCCAACGTGCATAGGCATGACTGTAGTTATTGGGGGTTACTCCAAGGGAGCATGTGACCCGGGTGCTGAGCTGAGCACCCAAGTGCAGGGAAGGAGAGCAGGGGCTGCTCCAGGTACCTAATTAGTTCAGTTTGTAAGACACCCTTTTTATATTTATTTCAAAGGGGCGGGGGAGGCTCCATTCTCCAATGCCCTCCAGCTTTGCAGCCACAGCAGATGGGGCTGAACCAAGAGGGCTTTTCCGTTTCAGAGACATCCACAACTCTTGGGGCAACAGGGCTTTGGCTAAGTGCCAGAGTAAGGCAGGCTCTGTATTGCTCCCTGCATATGCAAATCCCCTCTTCTCTGTTCTAAGGGGCTGCCACCTTACAGACTAGAAACGGAGAGGTAAAAAATTCCCCCTCGGCACCTTTCATTCACAACGTGGCTACTATTGAAAGCCCAAACTCAACCCACTGTTAACTCCATCAAACTATTAACTGCAATACAAACAGGGCCATTCTCCTAGGGACAAAAACTTCCTGCTGATTCAGCCTCTCTCTTCTGCAAAGCACTTTACAAGCTAATCGATTTCTACAAGCAACCTGGAGTGAGTTCACTCCTGGAGAGAGCTCTCTTGCAGTATTAATTGCTACAGGACAAAAATAAGTAGAAGAACTGAGTTATTGCTTTGGTATTAAAATGTGTTTAATATTAAAAAAACAACCTCTTTACAATTACAAGTAATTAAAAGGGAAAGGGCTCTGTAAGCCTTTGCAGGGGAAGGAGCACCCTCTAATCAGTTAGAGCAGGAAACTAGGCGGCTGGACTCCTGGGGCGTATGCCTGGCTCTGTCACTGCCTCTCTGGCACCCTGGGCAAGTCACGTAGGATCTGATTTTCAGGAAGGGCTGAGCAGCCACAGCTCCAATCATTTGGAGATGGAGATTGGGGGGTGGGGACTGGGAGCTCAACACTGATCAATCAGGCCCTAACTGCTTCGTGCCTCAGTTTCCCCCTCTGTGAAATGGGGATGACTTCATCTATTCAGGGGTGTCATGAGCCTTTGGGTACTGTCTGCAAAGCACTTTGTACTTGGACAACACCTCCAGTAGATCAGGGGAGAGCCGCAGCTGGTGTGCATCTGCCTACTCCCATGGAAGCTGCTCATTCACACCAGCTGAGGATCTGGCCCATTACATCTGCAGCCCAGTCAAATGAGCGCTCGACACAGAATGAGCGAACCGCCAGTTGACACGCTTTCCTGTCTCCCCTCCCCCGGCAGGACGCACTGACTCTGCACAAGCCCGGTGGCACCACCGTGCACATCCACGCGCTGGCCGTGCACCGCACCTTCCGCCAGCAGGGCAAGGGCTCCATCCTGATGTGGCGCTACCTGCAGTACCTCCGCTGCCTGCCCTACGTGCGGCGGGCCGTGCTGATGTGCGAGGACTTCCTCATCCCCTTCTACCGGAAGTGCGGCTTCAAGGTGCGGGGCCCCTGCGAGGTCACCGTGGGCTCGCTGGCGTTCGTCGAGATGCAGTACCCCGTGCGCGGCCACGCCTTCATGCGCAGAAACAGCGGCTGCTGAGATGGCGCCTTCCCCCAGCTTCGACGCTTCTCAGGCAATGTTAGGGGCGGGCAGCCACGGACAGGGAGACAGAGCTGCGCAGCAGCAGCTGCTCTCCTTACAAGCAGCATCCGTGCTCACGGCTTACTTTTGTGCCTGCCTGGTATTCCAGCTGGCTGCCTTTTAACTAGTAGCTCCAGGCCCAGCCCACTTGCCTCTTAACTGCTCCTAGCGCTGACCCAGCCATCGAGCTTACAGATACGGAGCGAAAGGCAGCAGAACCACAGTAAGCACCCTTGCCTCTTCGGTCCAGAGCTCAACAGGCAGGCTCCATAAGGCTCCAGCTGTTGAGTTTGACCTCCCCAGGACAGGGGTACGTCAATCCTGGCTAGCCCAAGCCTCCCCTTTAGCCCCTGGCTTTAAAAGCAGCAGTGGGAGTAATAAAGCTCTGAGAGCATGTTATGCAATTATAGAGGTGGGAAAAAACATTGCTTGAGAAGCAGCACCACATGGATCAGTTCATCGATTCCCTGTTTTTGTTCTCTTTATCAAATGCTCCAAGGCCAATAACATGTGGCAGACACCTCTTGGGGTCTCTGCTGGGAAAAGCCGTCTGCGCCTTCTCATGCTAGTTGCTCGCTGCCATGTTCTGCTGTGATGCATTAAATGGAATCCGTTCTTGTACGTTCTGTACATATGTGAGATACATTCAGCTACGCTAGGCTCCAGCAAGTCCCCTTCCTCCCTCGCCCTCCTGCTGTTATAGGTTGACAACCAACGGACGTGTGAGAAATCCCATAATAATGTAGGCTCAGTGATGGCTACCCCTGCTCCAACAGACTAGGGCACCAACTTCCAACCCCATATAGGAGATACTGTCCCCAAACCACAGCATGCTCAAGGCCTAAGGGAGAGCAAAATATAACATGGGACTGAATGCTCTCTAAAGAGCCCAGCAAGGAGGCTACACCACTTGATAGACATTCCCATCAACTCCCACCCCAAAATGGCTATTAAGGGGTAGCTTTTTCAACAGACCCTTTAAGATATATTTGTGGTCCTTATCTAGTGAAATCCAAAGCACTGCTAGAATGGCTCCAGAGAATCACAGATGAAAGTTGTTCCCATCAGATAATCACACAGGGTTTTGCAAAATCCAAACATGGCAACACCACTTGGTTTATTCCTTCAGAACAAGAGGGTACATCAGCCCGCACTCCCTCCCTCATCCCACGGACCAGTTCTGTGTATAGACCAGAGCTACTAGCTCATGCCATCCTAGTTCACTGGAAATATGAAAGCCCCTGGGAACACCCTGTGCTGTTTGTCAGTTCCTTTGTTCATCAGCAAATAAAGGGTTTATTTGTTGTGTTTTCTAATGGGGTTCTTGTGTGCGTGTTTTTTCCTGGAACACAATTCAACAGCCAGTAACAGCGGTAGACAAAGGGAAGGGTGCAGAGTTTGGTCTGCACACTTGAGAAGTTACATCAAAAAGCCAGTGGGCCACAAAGCATCTTCGCCCGGCCGTTTTAGCGAAGTCTAAAAGCTAAGGGAAGGTTGGAAGTATCCAGCCGGAGGCACAAGGGAACATTTGATGCTAAGAGGGAGTGTGAAAGGGAGAGAGGTAACCCCCCCTCTCCCTCCCCCCCTTGCTGCAGGGATACTGCAGGATGACAGCCCTTCACGCTGGAGTCTGCTGCCTTCCCTTGTTTGGCCCTCTGAAGCAGCCTAGGAGGCGGTCGTTGAGGAGAGACTTGTGCCACCATTCCTTTCCATAGGGCTTCTGAAGCCCTATCTGCTTTCCAAAGATATCCAGCCTGTCTCACCTTCCTGGCCTCCCCTTGCAAGAAAAGCAAAGTCAGTTTCGCCTGCCTGGACTTTGGTTTAAAAATCTGTTCTGAATGAAATCAATCCTTTCCCAACAAGCATCCTAGGAATTTACAGCAGAAGGGAGGGGAGAGCTGTTTTGTGCAGGACGGAGGAAATGCAGCCCTACCTTTCTGGAACGTCCCTTGTAAGGAAGGACAGATCAGAGCGCTCTCATATGTCCGGGCTGCGGGCAGCATACCACAAATACAGTAACACTTCACATGCAGGATACCGGTGGCTCCCAGCATACCTGGCTCTCCCACACCAGGGCCAGGCCTGCCCGCTCTATTCTCACCCTTGGGGCAGTTTGAATTTAAATCAGGAAGGACATTATTTCCATCCACCCCACTCCTGCTCCATGGCTGCAGCCCCTCCCACCAGACCCCGCTCACTGTCTGGAGTTAACCCACCCTCTGTCCTTAGCAGGGAAACTGCACTCAGGTCTATGCTAGAAAACGTTGCTGTTATCGTAATGTCGGGTAGAGACCAGCCAAAGCCCTAGCGTGGTGTTTTTCTAGACCAGTCAAAGCCCTAGTGTGGACAGAGTCCTTTCGCCAGGATATTTTGTTTGGGGACCCGGTATCAGCTATACTGGCAAAAGCATGTGTTGCCAGTGTAAGCAGTGTCGACACTAGGAGAGTTGGTGGGTATAGCTACACGGGCAAATCTTTCCTAGTGTCGACTAGGCCTGTGTTAAGGGGCAGCTCTGCTCCTGCCGCTCAGCCTGTTACCGCAGGAAGGCACTTGTTTAAAATCCCATAACAGGACCTTTGGCCAAGAAGCAAGAACAGAGCCTGTATGTGGACTTGCACCAGCATGGAATTCAGACTGGACCTAGGCCGGGCTCTCTGTGCAGTACAAAAATTGGCCAACTGCTTGATCCCAATAGTAGAGGGGACAGCTTCCACTGCAGGAGAAGACTGCTCCCGTGAAGGGTGCTGCAGAAGCATCAAGGACTGCTAGTGGCAGTCAGTCAAAGCAGGCAGCATTTAAAGCCTTCATGTGAGAAAGAGGAGATGGCAGCAGCAGGAAAAGGCAGTTGGCACTAGCCAGAGTGATGGGCAGTGCAGCTCCATTTATCACCACACGAGGCAGACTTGAGTTCTGGGACTGTAAACGCCCTCGCATAGAGTCCAGGAGCGACACAAACCACGTGAAAGTCTCATGGGGCTTGTCACTGGAACGCCCTTGATTGTCTCCAAGCGCCAGGATTCAGTAGCTTAGTAAGTTTCACAGACAGCAAAACCTTGTTGAATCTGCAGTAAGAGACCGTTGCAGATGACCAAGTCAGTGAGAAAACCCACAAACTAGAGAAATAAACGATAATCACCTTTGAGTGCCACGTGCCATTAAATGGGGTCTGATGTAGCACCAATGAAGAGACTCCAGCAAGGTTTGGGTTGGGATACAGCATTAGCCATATATAAAGTGCACGGAAGGCTGGTCTAGCACACTAGAGAGGAAGGAGGGTCCAGTGGTTAGAGCACTAGCCTATGATCTTTGAAGACTTGGGTTGAGTTCCTTGCACCACAGATTTCCTGAGAGACCTTGTGCAACTGACTCTGTGCCTCAGTTCCCCCACCTATGAAATGGGGATAATCCCATGACCCTACCTCCCAGGCACGTTAGAGTGAGAGGTGCTCAGATGCTAAGTACCATCGAGAGGAATTACGCAAGTCGTAATGAGACCACATTGTTCTCTCTTCACTGGGCAGTGGTATGAGGGTACCTGCCCAGTGAGAATGACTGCATTTGGGAGACGAGCTAAGGAAGCAGTGGTGGGTTCTGCTACAGGGTAACTGACTCAAGACCCTTCAAGGGCCACAAATTAAGACGACAGCCAGGTTAATTAAGAAGAGTTAGACAATTTGTATTTCACCATCATTGAATTTATGCTTCGGCTTTAGAGTCAACTCTGGTTCTGTTTATTCCACCCTCCCTCCCCCAAACTGGTCACAAAACAAGTGTCACTACCCCCACCTAGTGTCCTCCATCCAGCAGCAGCGACTGATCCCGGAAAACGGGCTTTGTGCGCGTCTCATTAAATACAGACACATTTAATAAAGGAAAGACAGTACTTAAAAGCATCAGTGATGACAGGGTAGAGCTCCAGGTTTTGGATAAAATAGCATGGGGGGGAGGGAAGAGTAGGACTGGAGGCAGTATGGGGAAAAAAAACCCCCACACTGTACGTAGCCACCCACCCAGCCCAAGTATGCTGGGAACACCATGTGGCCCGGCACCAGCACAATTCGTGTTTGCTAACCCAGGGAGAGGTTTCCAGATGCACAAGTGTGATGGGAGAAGCTGTTTGATCGTTGTGAAATGTAGGAGCTAAAGGGGCCCATCTCCTTGCTTGGTTTACAGATACGGCTGATCATAAGCCAGACAAGCCTTCAGGGTGCTTAGAGCAACATGTACGGACCCCGCATGCTGCCATGGCTCAGACGAGCAACGCCAGGCATTCATTATTCAAATGAACTGACATCCCTGCCTAGCCAGAGAGGAAGTACAGCATGGGCAGCAGCAGGGCAAGCTTCTTCTATTGTTGACCCAACCCCAGCCCACATCTGTGCAGGAGATGGCAGTTCGGTCTCCACCCATTATTCAAGCCTTCGCCTCACTGCTGAGCAGGTGCATGTGCACGTGATGTGGATACATATCCACAGGGCTGCGAGCCAGCAGCACATGACACGCAACGTACTGAACAGCCACCAGAAGATAAACATGGTCCGTTGCAGGCTGTATCAGAACTAGGGACCCCAAGGTGAATGCCTCTGTCTTTCCATTATTAATATGCGCTTAAAGCTTCCAAAGTCTGAGTTAAAGGAGGCACTTTCCACTTCTGTTCATGGATGGAATCATTTTAATTTATTGAGGACTTAAAAAGAACTTATATTTGCTTCTTTAAAACAAGGTCTCAGCCAGTAATGCAGCAGTGTAACTTCAGAAGCCCAGTTCTATGTGGTCCGAATACCATGCTTAAGAGCTTAATTGTTATTTCTCTATCATGAGATCCAAAGTCTCCTAGTTACAAGATAATTAAACTTTGGGTTACTTGTTAACTTAGAGTCGAATGGCCTAGTTAATATACAGGAACATAGCATGGAACCATATAGGATAGTATCTGGCATGCTTTTACTAACTGGATAGTTATTGTACTTGGGCCCTAGAAGAGAAGGAAAAAACTAAGATTTGGTATTTCTCTGGGTGCTTTTTCTTTTCCAAGATCAGGATTTGGACACTGAAGGGACAGCCGACAGTTCCTCTTTCACCCAAAAATCTACCCCTCCACCCCCTTGTGGGTTAAAAGAAAGAGGTAATACTGTGGCAAAAGTGGAGAATCACCCTCTGACAGTCATGTCATATGAGAGGAGAATTCAGAAACCCCAAGAGTCTGAAGCAAGGTGGGGCTGTAACAGTTGCTAACTAATCCATGCCCCCCCTTCTTGTGCCTTCCTCAGCAAACGCACGCACACTGACCCAGAACTGTCAGCAGCATTTTACTCTGTTAGTTCATCTTTAGGACAGTTTCCTGGTCGCCCTAGCTAGGAACACACTGATTCCGGTAGCAAGCCAGATGGAGGCAAGTCCAGCTTCAATGCAGTCTGCTCCTCTGTGCTTACAAAGGAAAACTCCAGCCTCAAAAATCCTATTCCTTGCATGTCATCCCCAAGCATCAATGGTTTTAAAAAGGGGGCCTTTACTACTTTAAAGAGCAAACAGAAAAAAGGTTGGGATACTTTGATGATGAAGATTGGGACTGAAAAAATAAGTGTCGCTGAGGGCCCAATTCCACCACCCCTCCTTGGGCTGAAGTGGTACCTTAAATAGGCAAACAGACTGATTGCTACAGAGCCGTTTTCACAGCAAAGCACTGCTCAACTTGAGTAAGTGGGCAGAATTAGCCCTTATGCACCACACTGGAAATGGGACTCTGCATCAGCCTGAGCAGTGTCATTAAAAACGGTCAGTTTCCTCTGAGCCAGGCACCAGCATTCAGACTGGAGCCGCTAGAATGACAGGTATTCCCAATGACCACTTGAGGACTCTTACCAGTGAGCATTTGGTTCAGGCGCTATGGCTGATCACTGGTGTTTTTCTCTAGAGCCTTATGGAGGTAAGAAATATTGGCATATAAAAAGTGCCCCCTGCAAAAGGGGTTCGTTTTCACAGTACGATTCACAGTACCCGCAAGGCACTGAGATGGGATGGGGCTACAGGATCTCACGCCATTAGGCAGAAGGAGGGAAGGGCAGGTCAGGAAAGGGAGACCATTGAAAGAGATGCAGCGGGGGGGAGAGGGGGAGGAAAAGAGGCAGATTTTGCTGACGGAGCTCAAGGAGTGTCATTCAGGTGCTTTCAAGGCAAGCCCTGAAACGCCTCATTCTTGGGGCTTCAGTCCCATAAGGAAGGATCCAGCAGTTTCGCCATGGAAGGATTCACGGAGGGTGAGAGGGAGAGGCACTGGAGGGGGCTGTTCGGCAACACAAGTCCCTGCACAGGGCCGTCACCTCAGAGCACGGCCTGCCACTGGAGGCCTTTCCCAGCATGGAACAAAAGCACCAAAGCCTCCCACGTTCCCAATTTGGTTCGAGTCTTTCCCAGGTGAAGTGGCTGCTGGGCTCCCAGGCCAGCAGCTGCACCTGGGGATTATGGCTTTTCAATGTGGGGTGACAGATCTGTCCCACGTTGGCCGGACGAAATGCAAACCAGGTCAGTTCAGCTCCACTCCTTCCCACATCCAGCAGTGACCAACCAGGGCAGCTCCCCCCCTTGTCCCCAAAATAACAGCACCTGCCCAGCACCAGCGCTAAGGGACAGACTGTGGCTCTGAGGCAGGCCTAGCCCTGAGTGAACATCCTGCATGGCTTTAGACAGCCGAGAAGAGGACTGGGGCACTTAACAGCAACGTCACCCCTCTCCGTTGCACCCTGATTTGAAGTCACTTTCCCAGTCACTGAGAAAATCCACCTGGTGCCAACTTTCCATGTTAAAACCTCTGCCCCATCCTGCCCTGTCTCCAGGCTGAGGGGGTCAGTGCAAAACCTGGTCCAGGTCATACTTCTCGCAGAACTTGCTGGTGAAGGGCAGGCAGGTGAGATACTCGATCCAGTGCCAGTTGATGGGGTAGACGTAGAGCCAGATCACCAGGGACGCAAAGAGACCCAGAAAGACCAGCATGGAGACAATGATCATGGCCCGCTTGCGGTACTTGTCCCCGGTGCCAAAGGTGATGTAGGGGAGGAAGGCAAAGGACAGTAGGAGGCCGCTGAGGAAGCCGAAGATGTGGGCAATATTGTCGATCCAAGGCAGGAGGCCGCACAGAAACAGAAAGAGGACGATCCCAAAGAGGTTCAGAAAAGCCTTCCAGGGCTTCTCTAGGATCTGCCAGCTTTGAAAGAGCTCCACAAAGAGGCAGGCCAGCAAGCCAAACTGGGATCCAGCAGGGCCAACCTGAGGGAGATAAAGATGGGAGTTACAGTGGGTCCCACTCAAACTTAATTCAGTTACAGGAGTAAAAGCAATGTGGTCCAGTGGTTAGGGCACCATGGGAATCAGGAGAACCAGGCTCTATTCCCTGCTCCGCCACTGACTTGCTGGATGACCTTGGGCAAGTCACTGCTCTCTTGGTGCCTCTCTTTCCACTCCCAGGCTTTGTCTGCTAGTGTGTAGACAGAGGGCTGGGACTAGGTAAACCCCGGCAAGGGCTCATTCAACTATTTTGACACGTGCTGTCCTTCGTTTAAATCCTGAGGTGAAACAGCGATAAACTGCTCCCCTGTGGCCAGGGCTCTGTCTCGTCACTTGCTTTTGCTTTACCGCTAGAGACACTGAGTTAAAGACAAATATCCAGCTCAAGCCAATGGTGCTCCAGACAGCTTTTGGTGCATCCAGCTAGCACAGCGATCAGTTTTCTCAAGACGCCTGTAATTTATCACAGGCAGCAAACAGCCACGGGAGGGTGAGTTGGATTCTGTTCTGGCTCCTGATTCAGCCAAGGGCAGAACCTGTTACTGGTGCAGGTGGGTGAGACAGGAAGAGACCCAGCAAAGGGGACTGACCAGCACGCTCCCCCTACTCTGCACACCAGAGGGGTGGGGATGACAGAGGTGAAGCAGGGGAACAGCGAGGACGGGGAAGGAAGAATTAACCTAACGCTCCCATTGGCGGCTTGGGACAAGAGCCCTGGTGCCTGGGGCTGCTCAGACCTGCTGGGAAGTGGCCATAGAAAAGAAGAGTTCAGTACTCTGGTTTCCAGAGAAGTCAGTACTTTTGGTGACTCAGCAGCCATCCCACAGCAAGCTCGGCCTCCATCCCGCCCCGCAGGCTAACTCAAACAATCACCCTGAGACCCAATCAAAGGGATTACGTGTGTGTGATCTAATGCAAAGCCCATCAGAATACTGCTGACAGATTAGCCATCTGCCTGGTGCATAAACCCGCAGGGTGCATGCACGCTCACGTGCGTGTACATGGGACGGCGTGGCACGTGCAAACCCTGCACATGAGACAGAAGTGGATTAGGGCCAGGCTGCACCCCCAGTGCATCAGGGAAGTAAACGGGACACACGGATCAGTCGCAACTCAGACTGAAAACTTTATTGGACTCTCTCTCTTTAATCAGGCTACTCTACCTAGGACTCCTGGATTATGACTGATGAGAGAAATCAAGGCCCGATCCCCACTAGCAAAGAGTCTGGAGAAAGTTGAAGATTTATGTGGTTTAGCTGAAATATGCCCTTTGCTCACCTTGGACTAGTCTACACTCAATGTCGACTCCGGTTTTAAAAAGGAACCAGGTCTAAGCTATAACCCTAGGTGTTCACACCTTGGGCGACTGTCCCCATATGTATGCGCCAATGCAGTTCAGAGCTCAGGAAGCCCCCTCCCCCCACTCCCGACTGCCATGACCGAGTAGAAAGAATAAACTCCCTTGCCCCGGAGGGGCAGCTACACCTGGAAAGTCAGTGCCGAAGCAGATAGCTACGGAGCATCCTTAAAAACCATCATCCTCCGACTGTAAGTGCCTCCTCCAGCACCTAGCACAGTGGGGTCCCAATCCTGAACTGGGGCACTGGGCGCTGAGGACTAGAGTTGGAGGTGCCAAGCACCCCCACCGCTCACTGGGCTGTAAAAGGACACGGCTCAGAGGGATGCTGCTGTCTCTTCTCTCCTTTACCCAGGGAGGGGCTTGGAGCCTAGAAGGTGTGGGTGGTTTTACCTGATCTCTATAGTAATCACCCCTTTCCTGTGGGGAAATGGGCAGACAGCTCCAAGGAAGGTACCTCTGAGTGGGCAAAAGGCTGTGCGGTGGCGAGACCCCCCACAGGTCGGGCAGTGGGGGGTGGAAGCAGCGAGGAGGAAGAATGAACGAAAGGCAGCAGCTGCCTTGCAGACTGGGGTCACTTATTAATCCCTCCAAAACCTCCCTTCTCAGCTCAGGCGCTAGAGCAGTCGGTTTAAGCAGTCGAGAAAGCTGGACCGCTACCACCAATTCTCTCCCTGCTCTCTCCATCCTGCTGCGGTGGCTAATCCCATTATCCATTTCCTTTGCATCACAGGCTACCGAGCCCACGTTCCGGGTCTGGGCCAGGAGCTCGGGGGCCAAGTTGCCTGTTACAAGCAGCCGACGGAGATGCCCTCTCAGCTCTTCCCTGAGCTGCTGGGCGGTGTGACGAGCAGCGTCAGACACAGAAAGGGCAAAGGGTCCGAGGGAAAACAGCTGCTGGCTGAATGCCCACGGGGGAGAATGTTAAATGAGCTCAGGCCACCAACCCGAGAGCAGCCCCACATCACACACTGTATGGAGGGCAGAATGGACCAGTGTACGTGGGACCTGCCACGCAGAGCCGCCAGGCAGTTCCCGCACATTAAACCATTGCTGGGTCTCCGGGTTATTCCATGTGTTTCGGACTCGTAGCCTGAGCAGGGAGGCCAAGGCCTGACCTGGCTTTTTCACCCTCACAGCTGGTCCCCAGAGAAGGGGCAGCCTGAGGCCCATCGACAGGGCAGAGCGGGGCAGCTGGTGCACTTGGAGCCTGTGCTGTACCTGCTCTGTGGATAGCTAGAGGGCTTCAGCCCACAGGGACGTCAAACCAGCACCTTGCAGCCGCACTAAACAACGCTGTTAATGGTCACTCCCCCGCAAGGCCCTAGATCTCTGGCTGGGTACTTACACAGCCCCATCTCTCTGATCTTTGCCTCTGATGGCGAGAGTGCCGAAAGCTGGCAGGGCTAGAGAGACAGTGGCAAAACCCCCAGTCTCAGAGCACCCTTACCTCTGCCCGGTATGGAAGGAAGATGGCACTGGCCAGGTTGCCAGTGATGCCGCTGAGGATGAAGATGATTGAGATCCTATGCCAGCCTGCCAGCTTCTCCAAATCCCTGAGGACTGTCATCTGGAAGATCACGGATACCAGGCAGTGAACTATCCTATGGAAATACACACACAAATGCTTAGTCTGCAACCCCCTGCACCTATCCCATTCCCTCTCACCCCACTCCATCGCCCACTCACAGCAGGGATTAGAGCTACTCAGGCTTCATCTAAATCAAAACCTAACTCATTTCCTACAAGTGGTGTCCCGGCAGAGGAGTCTGGATTGGCAGCTGCAGGACGACGCTAGGGGACCGTTTGGGTGCAGGGACAGGCACATTTTCATTCTTGGAGGCTGGGAGGGGGAAATACAGTTTCATGCTGTTCTTCATTAACCCTTTACCCATAGCATCTGTCACGTCAGGGAGTAACGAGAGAGTGGCTCAACCAATGGACATGCCACTGTCCAACCGCTAGTCGCATCCCTGGTCCAGGGCACTTCGTTTGATTGCGTGAACATCACTGGGCCTGCCAGAGGCAGAGGCAAAGCTGCAAAGGGAGGCTCTTGGACGAATGGAGGATCCCCACCCCACCCACCCTGCTTCTTACCCGGCGTGAAGGAAAAGGGACAGCCAGAGTCTGTAGAACTGATCGGGGATTTCTGGGTTCAGGAAGGGGAGGAGGCCACACACATCATCCAAGCAATGGACCTGAAACGGAAGGGAAAGCGCCACAGGGTGAAACGAGCAGTGCTGGCTCACGGCCACATCTCAGAGTCTTTAGGGAGAACAGAGGCTGGAGAGGAAAAGCACAGGTGATGCCGACTCATCGCAAAGCACGTTCTCAGGCTATTGATCAGGTCCAGCAAAGCAGCTTCGACCTGCCCGTGGTACATTCATTGAAAACCCCAACATGAATGGGTCAGGTCAGAGGTGAGAGTGACTCCCACAAGTTAAGGGGCAAAGCACCAGGGCAGCATGGGTGCCCAGCACAGATACGGGGTGAGTGGGCTTCTCTGGCGCCCAAGCTGATACCCAGGCAGTGCATTTTCCTGCCTGCTAGGTACTGCGATACCATTGCAGGCTGCTTCAGGGCCGGATGCTGCTTTATTGATCAGGCTCTTGTCATTCCCAGAGCCCGCCCTCGTCCCTAGGATTGCTCTGCCCGGGACCAGCAAGAATCTACCCCTTTTTATTCCCAGCCACCACCGAGCTGTGTGCGGGCCCAGCTCTTCAAGGCAGCTGGCCCCCACCTCGCGGTCTCATGGAGATACACGGCCAGCCTGACCATTGGCCAACGCTCAAAGCATTCAGCTCAGGAAAGCACAGGCTGAGCGTTAGGCCCCCCCACATGCATCATTTCTCCAACCCAGCGCCCCAGGCTCGGCTCACCTGCGAGCAGAGAGTTGCCTCCTCGTGGAAGTAGCCGTGCATGAACTCGCAGTATTCCCGCGTAGTGATCTCGCAGCTAGCGCAAAGGAGGACAAGGTGCAGTCACTTCATGCAGGGATCCCTTCCCCTTCACTCTTAAAGCCCAGATCCTTGTTTATTCTCCCCTCTGCCCAGGGCTAAGATGGAGGAGTCTATCCAGGTTCAGTCTAGTCTAGCTGCATTTAAAGGGTTTGGCTGAAACTCTCAGCTCCTGGCTTGATGCACTGTGGCATTTTCTGCCTTTCCCAAGAAGGGCTCTCTGCCCATCACAACAGACCTACAGGGGCCTTAAGTCAATGACTGGCCAACAATGGGTATGTCCCAGAAGGAAGCATCTTTTCCAAGAAAGATCCCAAGGAAGTTAACCGAAGAAGCAAACCCTCGTATGATAAGGCATAGCCCCAGGACACTGGTCTCCAAGGGCAGAGTAGTCCAATAGCAGTTTCCATGCACATGGACATCCTACATGTACCCAGAGGGATAACGACAGAGTCAGATATGCAAAGCCAGTGGGAATGACCTTTACCCCACTGGGTCCAGAGCAGTTGTCTCAGATGAGCCCTCGGCTCCCTCCCCTCTCCTTTACCCGTGTAACACAAGACTAATGCGATGAGTAGACTAGGGAGCTTAGCCAGTGGCATGGCAAGGTCCAGTCGCATCAGGAATGCTGCCTGGAGGAGCATGGGCGCAGCTTACCTGCCTTTGGTACTGATACAGCACGGTCTCCCTTTGATCTCACAGTCCAGGTGCAAAAAGCCTGTGTGGTTGTTTTTGGCTTGATAGGTGCAAATCTAAAAGGAAGAGTGAAGAACTGGTTAGAGAATGGGAGAGATGCACATACTGGTCCCTGCAGCTGAGGGCACAAGTGCTCATGGACAGCGGGCAAAGCGGAGTTCCACCTCCCAGACCCAGCACGCTGGGGTATGCTACATCAAGGGCCTTCCTCTCTCCAAGCTAGCACTTCTCTGGTCACAAGGATTCCCCAGCTTGGCCAAAAGACAAGCGCCTTTTATTTCTCTGCCTTTCTAGGCCAGGAGGCCCCTCCCAGAACGCTATGGGCATTTCCAGCGATGAACGGGAAGGGAAACAGCAAAATATTCCCTGGAGATTCCTTACCGGCCACTTGGTAATGTCATCTGGCCAGACGTGAGGCGGAGTGGAGGCCGGCTCCTCGCACGTCCTGTGGGAATGGAGCAATCAGTGAGGAAGGGTTTTGCTGGTGCATCCTTTGTCTGGGACCCTCTGACAGCCCAGAGCCTTTCGCTGACAGTCCTTGACGGGCACTCGTAGGGGTCTGGGTAGCTTCTCTCCCCTCCCACCTCAGTGCAGAGTCCCCACTTCATTCTCTTTGGTCTAGGAGTGTCAGACTTTACTACGCACCATGTCCAGGCTGACTGCGGCAGTACAAGGAAGGGGACTGCGCGCTGCCTAACAGACAGTTTAATGTGCTCTTGGGTGTACCGTGTCACATGCCCAGAGGCCCTGGTGACGTGCACACAAATGTAAATATCCAATAGGTAAATTCATCTCTCCGTCTCACCATTAATTACGACAAACAGACAGACATGGTTACAGCACAAAACTGGCAGTCAGGACTTCTGGGTCCTACTTCTAGCTGACACCAACTTTCTGAGAGAGCTCAGGCAAGACTGTTTCAGTTACCTATCTCTCCTTCCCTATCTTTAAAATAGAGCACGTGTGTTTGGAAAAGTGCTTTGAGATCCTCAGATGCAAGGTACCATGGGCATGAACATTCTCCCTTAGTACAACCCTTTTATAGCAGAGCTGGAAATACCGAACCCAAGACCCACCCACCTCCACCCATGGTATATGGTTCCCAAGCCACCCTGCAGACATGGAGACATATCACGGCCTGCCTCCAATCCCTCATTCCTATTCAACAACCCATCCTGTCCTGTCCCCTCCACTTTCCCTGGAAAGGTGCCCATACCTGGGGTCCTGATGGCATACAGCCCCGGACATTCGCTTCCAGCTAGAATTGCCAAGGATCGTCGGGGAGTTAGAGTCTGGCCACTTTGTGAAAGTAGCTAACGTCTCCTGCAGTTCCAGAGAACGGGAATTTGGAGAGTGGGGTTTTTTTAGTTGTTAAACAGATACACAGATTTGATGTGTTCAAACCAGCTTATTCAAACGTGGGTCTATTCAGTCAGACCTCACAATCCTCTCTGCACTACCAAACACCCACCCGCCTGGGCTGAAGAGCCATCCTGGCATCATATATCGCCTCTTGGATGGCTGTTTTAGTGAGATGCTTCCTGTCCTCTGGGTGAGCTCCCCCTAATTCCCTTTCCCCTACCCTGTAGCTGATAGCTATCACAACATTAAAAAGACTCACATTGGGAAAAAACAATTGAATTAAAAATCAATTTGTTTTATTTAGGATGTTCTCTAAAAAGTGAGTGAAAGAAATCAGATGCAAGAAATCACCCCTAAGCATCGCACAAGTCTTAGAATCCGTGGCAGCACCCCCTAGTCATAATCCATGTTATTTAAATGGAAGCGATACAGTGTTTAATTTCTTGCATGTGTCATTCACGACTTCATTGCCAGCGTTTGACCCCAACACAAACCTGCTTAGCACATTAGCTGCTGTCCATCCAGTGGGCCAACTTGAAGAAAACATCTTCAGAGAGCAACTGAATTTGCCTCCCCTGGTGGCATAGCAACGTGACATGACACCCAAACGAGCAGGGCCCCGCACACTGCCGGTTGCTGTGCAAGACCACCAGTATGCATGTAGATGCACAAGGTTTCAAGTCATCTCTGCAGCACGCGGCCAGGAAGAGCAGTACCAGGTGCAGAGTTGGTCAGAAGGACCACCTGCTGCTCTCTCATCATGCCTGGTGCAGCGAACATGGAAGATTCCATGAAAAGAGTAACCCAGCACACAAATGGGTACAGGAATTAAGAAATTAGTGATGTGGGTTAATAATTAGAAGCACGATTAGAGGGGATCTAAAATGCCACATAGTAGGCAGGTATTAATCTTGCAGTGATCATGGAAAGTGATTCAATATGGTGTATGTCCCACTAGCTGCATAAAGCAGGGGTATGAAACATCCAGTCTAGTTTCTTAGTTTTCAGGTTCATCGGGTCCCTGAGATGGCGTGAACTGAATCAGAACTTTCCATCTGATGAGCTCCTCTTACGTTTCCTTCCATTTGTGTGTCTAATAGTCTCCGCAGTGTTAATACGCAGAAGCATAAGAATAAGGCAAGTACAATGGGCTTCGTGCATTGTTCATACTTAAGAGTCTTAGCTTGCGGAGAGCATTAGGCACAAAGATGGATGGAAATGCAAACGGTGCCCATCAGAAGGGAGGTCCTGATTCCTAACACCACTCACTTATAACGAGACAAGGCCAGAGGTCAGCACCACTTTACACTCAAACCCCACCTTGCCTCACCACTCTCTTGGTTCTTCGCTAGCGGGTATCTTTCCTGGTTCCTTCCCTGACCTCATCACAGCAAGAACCCCCTCCCCTGCACTGTACCCACCCCAAAGCCCTGTCTGCATTAGTCTTGCAGCTCTCCTTGGGATTCCTGGAGGTTTCCTGGTCCCGTAGGAGATAGGCAGCCGAGCGCACTCACCGAACAGTCTTTTCGCTGAGTCTGGATGCAGCCCGAGTTGTCGTTTTGGACGCAGCAGCCCGAGTTACGCTCCTGGTCCCTCTCTTTTTGAATGCGCTTCTCAACCTGCTGGTCCTTGCGGATGCAAGGGGAGAACTTGGCTCCCAGGTGGATCAGGTCGATCTGAAACGCAATACAATTTGATACAAGCCATTTTTTGTGCCATTAAAGTGCTGTGTGTTATGCAGGAGCGGTGGTTTAAAGGCAAACTGGGGTACACTACACCTTTGGGGCAGAGGAGCTGGGATTTCTGTGAGTAGCCAGTGTCAGGGGCTGGATATCCCAGGGGAGTGCTTCCCAGGGACTCGGGTGCACCTGCTGTTATCCTGCAAGGCAGATGGGGCTGGGATAGCCTCGAGGAGAGCACTCGAGTGGCTGAAAGTCTGGTGGGGTGAGGAGCTAACACCCAGGCAAGACTAGGGGGTAACAAGGTGGCTCTCAGTCCAGGGTACCCCAAGAACTGTCACACTCTATAGCACTCAGTGGGCTGAGCCACATCACAACAAGTTACCAGCAACACAGATGGGAGTTGAGAGAGAACCCAGAGATGGAACAGCACGGGGCTGCAATAGGTCAGGCCTGACCTGCTAGATAAAACGGTGTGCAAGGGACGTTTGGACAGCAGCTGTCAGAACCTCGCTTCTCCTTTCCTCTGCACCGAAGTGTAAATTCCTCTGTCTCCTGTGGGGACAAGGAGGAGAGGGAAAAAACAACCTAGACATGTCCCTTACCGAGCCCGGGCCAATCCAGAAGTTCTCCTGCTGGATGTACTTCACACTCTCATACACACCTTTGTTCCTCAGCACCTGCCAAGTGGGCACAACATTTAAAAGTCACACCGTGTAATTCACAGCAAAAAGCACCCAAGGTTTAACAAGATG
Source organism: Terrapene triunguis (assembly GCF_002925995.2). NCBI lineage: Eukaryota > Metazoa > Chordata > Testudines > Emydidae > Terrapene > Terrapene triunguis. Next base: position 16,224,731 of record NW_020664543.1, read on the forward strand.
GATTTTTTCAATTGCCAGCCCTGCAAACTCAGCCTGGGATCCAAGAGTCAGGTTGGCTTCTCTTTGGCTCATAGAACAGTGAAGGAACTTAACGACACATGAGCTTTCATTGTGTTGCCCAGGTGTAATTTAGAGAATAACTTGGCCTGCAAGGGAAGACCAGCTTCATTTCAAGTCTTTCTACTTGTGCAGCCTCACCTCATGATCATTATTAGATTTTAGCCTCTCAGCACCCCTCTGAGGTAGGGCAGTGCTACCTCATTTTACAGAAGGAGAAACAGACGATCAGGTAACTTGCCCAAGGTCACACAGGAAGACAGTGGCAGGGCTGGGAATTTGACTCATGTCTCCCAAGTCCCAGTCCAGTGCTTTATCCACTGGCCCATCCTTGCTACCGAGATCCCAGGCTGGATTTCAGGGCGATCAGGGAGGGGGAAAGACGTTCCTGTTGCTCACAAACTGAGCACGTTTGATACGGAGTCACAAAGACGCTAAACATGGTAACCCATCACTCCCAAGGCCATTTAAAACCAAAAGAAATCCAAGTCTGTCTGAACATGTGCTACCACCCACTGAACAAGGGGCTGCTTTTTCCAGACTGCGAGGTTAAGAGGAGAAAATAGATTACAGGAAAGAATAAGTGTTGGCCATCTTCCCAGGAAACTTAATTCCTGCCTTCCTTTCAGTGCCTGGGTACCTAGGAGAGAAAGGAGCCACCTGGCTAACTGTACGCAGAGAGAGATGCTGGAGAATTAAGCCTGCATGGGATAATCCCCATTTTGCTGGCATTCAGCAGAGCTGGGGCAACAGACTTGCTTTAAATCAGCTACTGGAGTCCTGGTATTGGAGACAGGATTCCCCAGAGAGACAGGCAGTGCCAGAGGTGTCATTAGCCCAAGGGACCCGATAGGCTAGACAGCACCAAGACCCCAAAATGGGCACAGCCAGTATCGATGAAACTTACTAACTCCGCCGTCACGTGCTGGGCAAACCCGATTGGCGCGATGCCATACGTGCAGATAACCAGCAGGGTGATGATGATATGGACGAAGGTGAGCCAATAGGTGAAATACGGCCTGGGGAGGGGAAGGGAAACACAAACAAGGGTCGCTCGTCACAGACTGAGCAGCTCCGTCCCTGCCAACCTTCACTCACATTAAACCAGCAGGCTGGAGATGCCCACATCCGACACAGCGGGGACATGGCAGGGCAGATGTAGAAGGGGATCAGGACGGGGATACGCAGGTTGGGTTCGGAGGCGCATTGGCCGAGCTGCTGTTGGGATTGCCTTAGTTAGCATTTCACAACCCCAGTGCAAGGCATATTTTACATCCATGACCACTAAAATGGAAGTCAAGTCATCAGAGCCCTTTCCCTGACCACCCCCCTCTCCAATGCAGCTCCTCGTCTGGGAGGATATCTGCTGAGATGAGGGGCCCACAAAGGCACTGGAACTTAAGCGAATAGAGCTCCCCTGCTGTGTATGTTTGGAACCACTGAGCGTGGGCCCCGATCCTGATCTCGCTCCCCTGGCGTCAATCAGGAGCCAGCCAACATCAAGAACCAGGCCCAGCGTTTACATACGGGGCAGCACTAGGATCCAGTATCAGCCCGGCCCATTATAACCGCATCCCCCCCATCCAGCCGGAGCTCGGCCCTCACCTGTGACTGTCTGTGTTCTCCAACTGAGACTGGACTACGCTGCTGATGCTCCGGCGGTACGTCCTGTTCAGCCACTTGCCCACCACCCCCAGCCCGTAGTATCGCTTCTTGCGGTCAAAGGCGAAGTGCTTCACTTTGGAAGCGATCCGCTTGCCTCTCTTGGGACCGGGGACTGCCGACACCGAGACCCCGACACCTTCCTTCCTGCAGCGAGAAGCATTTCATTCAATTCCCTTCAAAGAGGTGGAGTTAAATGCTTTACTCCCTTTCATGCAAGGCCTCATCACAGCATGGCCAGTGGTGCCAGAAGTGAAAGGAGTTGCCAGGGAAAGGGATGGGGCCAAGTCCCTGCTGGATATCTAGCCCAGCTCCCCACCCCAGCACCATTCAGTGCAATGGGCCAGCTCAGAAGCTACCTAGGAACAGAATATCCAGGACAGCACATGTCCAGTCTAAGGGGCACCGGGCAAATCTCTGCGGCACAGCCCCGAACCCGAACCAGAACTGATACTCACAGAACAGGTTGCTCCACCTCAGAGGATCGGGCGCCGTCCAGGGGAGGAAGCCCTTGGAAGTAAGCGGCTGAGAGGGGTGGCGATTCGAACACTTCATCCGGCATGGAATACATCTCCTCGTGCGCATCTATCTGTGAGGGACACAGCAGAGACACACGGGTGATGGCCTAGCTCAGACAGAGAAGTGATCCAGATGGTGCTCCAACCAGACTTGCTCCTGGCTTAGACCTGGCTTTAGGACAGGGCCTTGTGGGATGATGGGGGATGATCAACCATTAATTCTATGGAGAGATTTATGCTTAGCGCAGCATCGTGGTATCTGATCCTTGATTCACCAAGCACTAACAGGGTCTTACAAATCGGGCAAGGAAAAGCCGTGGTTCCTGTCCCAAGAACTTACAGCAGATCTGGGTTCTGCAGCGCTGGAGACGCTCTATTACAATCATTTTTATTACAGTTGTGTCTAAGGACCAGCGGAGATTGAAGCTCCTTTGTGCTAGGTGCTGTACAAACAGTCCCAGCCTCGCACACCTTACAATCTAAATCAGACCGAAGGCCTGGGCCACGCTTAAAGCTTAAGCTGACTTTGCTACACCATTCAGGGGTATGAAAGTCTAGATCCCTGAGCGCCATAACTGTGCTGACCTAGCCCGTGGTGCAGATGTGGCTAGGTTGCTGGAGGGATTCTCTGGGCTGTGTCTACATGACAAGGCTGAGCCAGCATAGCTACCGCGCCAGAGCTACGCTGCTCTAGTCCCCGCAGCGTAGATGTGGCTGAGTGTTGCTACTGTGGGATGGGACGTACGTAGGGAGAAACCAGTGACCATAATTAAGGTGTATTTCCCCCTTTGCTTGCGAATAGAGACTGTAGCCTCTGGGCGTGTTGGGCGATAGAAGGCAAGGTCAGTGTCCCAAGCAGTAAAAGCTCTCTGGGGCACGGGACCTGTAAGGTAATAGCCTGGGATGCCATGCACCAGTGTCAGAAAGATTTAAAATAAAAGGGGGGAAGAGAGGGGAAATTTACACTGGGTGTAAATCAAAATCTCACAGCTAGGGAAGTGAAGCCCCAGTTTCCATCAACGTGCACAGACTGGAGTCTCAGCAGAGCCAGTCCGGGGTCTCACATCACCAGCCCCAGGGGGTCCAAGACCTGGTGACTCGGCCTCAAGGAAAAGCCGCAGGGGAGAGGGGGTGAAGCTAGGAGATCATGGAACCATGCTTGCCTTACTGAAGAATGAGGAGTCCAGCGTATCTGCAGCATCCACCATGTCCTCATCCAGGATGCTGGGATACAGGAAGCTCCGCTTGTTGCCTCTCTGTTTCGATGCCGAGGGCTCCAAAACTGAACGTCCCTTTCATGGAGGAAAAGGCAAAACACTGGGTGATGAAATGCACTAGTAAAGCTGTACCTTGCCAAACTATAGCAGGGGACCAGGAGGCAGTTTTGGGGCTGAAGGCCAAGCGGATTAACCTGATGGCCGGGAATCTGCACACAGATTTCCCAAAGAAGGAAGCCGTCAGCTTTTCAGATCTCTGTTGGGGAGGTTTGCAGAGTGTTGCATGCACCTCCGCCAGCACCCAGCAGTACATAAGCAATGATGGTTCCATAACATGCCTCAGAATCCCAATTATGCACCAGCCACACAAACACCTTCATCGTTGGATCAGAGATTAGAACACGCAGTAAAAAGGCAAGTGCAGCCATCACACTCCAGCATCGAGCTAAACACAACAAATGTGTGTCCTGCCCACACTAGAACTCTCAGTCACAGAGTCAGAAAAATGTGGGGCTGGAATGGACCTCCAGGGTCACCAGGTCCAGCCACCTGTGCTGAAGCAGCACCAAGCAAACTGAGACCATCCCTGAACAGTGTTTGTCCAACCTGTTCTTGAAAACCTCCAGTGATGGGGATTTCACAACCTCCCTTGGAAGCCTGTTCCAGAGCTTAACTGCCTTGCTGCATATTAATGTACATGAACATGTTAAAAAACATAGCTCAAAATGCCAGTGTCGCCAAACTCGATGGTTAGAGCTGATCAAAACTGGCCTTTCCATCCTGCAGAAAATTTAGAGAGATTCTGAAATCTGGTTTTATCCGAAATCGGGCCCAAAAGTCAAAATCTCCAAATTTGTCTAAACATTTTGGCCTTCTCAAAATGTAACATTCTCCTTCATGGCCCCATGAAAATGTCAGTGAAAACACCACATTCCAGTAAAGTGTTGTGATTTTGTCAAATCAGCATGGTCTGATGGAAAACTCTTTTGTCAGAAAATTTTCAACCACCTCTGTCTACAAGGTGAGCCACATCTGGCTCATATTGCCTGTGAAACCAGGTTATTCTCTAGTACAGAGCAGGTCTGCTAATGGGCCCCAGCAGAAACTCACCCATGACTAGGTTTTTATGCAATGAAATCAGAAAAATCTTCACATGTTAAGGGTTGCCATTCAACGCTGATTTGCTTAAAACAGTTCATTGTTCACTCAAACCATTTAACTTCTTAATTAAAATTCCACTTAAAATAAAGCACTGCAATATGTCGATTGACATTGCGTATGTTGTCCAAACAAAACATTTTGCAAAAGTATCAAAACAAAAATTTTGGGGTCTGCAAAATGTCCCAGAATGCAATGGCAAATGGTCTTGCATTAAGTGTCGTGGGGGAAAAAATGACTGCATTTGCAGAGCCCTGGGAGAACCTGAGTAAGGGCTCCAGTTCAGATCTTGAGAACACACAAGGGACAGGACATAAGGGTGCTCTGGACGAGTCTCTGAGGAAGGTTCACTAGGCAGCAGCTCAGCTGGGAACGCATTCACAAGCAGAACTCACTCTGAGGATAGCCGCAGCTGCCCTGAAGCTCATGTGGGCGACAGACTCCCGCTTCCTACGGGGCAAACGGGTGTAGCCCGACCGCACGCTGGTGAAGGAGGTCAGGGAGAGGACTCCAGGCGTCTGGGGTGGTAGAACAGGGTGAGGGGTCCGAGGACGATCGACTTCATCCGGATGCCGGAATGGACGGCCTCTGGCCAAAGGGTCTACGATCTTAGAGTCACATGGACAGAGAGGCAGAAGTTAGTGAACTAGGTTCGGTTTTCAGCTCCGTGTGCACATGAATGTAAGAGAGAAAAGGGAGACACAAAGATACGCATTATGCAAGTGAACCCTGTTGTGAGTGGGTTTTCTGCCAGGACTGAACCCTAGGGTTACCATACGTCCGTTTTTTCCCAGACATGTCCAGCTTTTT
>NW_020664543.1:16230552-16260719 GCF_002925995.2 Terrapene triunguis
CTGAGGAATGAGTTAATCAGGGTTAGTTCTCCACTGAATCCCTACCCAAGATGACTGCTAAAAACACCTAAGACTGAGCTGAACCCAGGCTAAAGGGTGTCTGGTCTGTGAAAGGAATATCTGGAATTCTAAGCTGCAAGCAAAAGAAGTTTGTCTTCAAGAATCTCTGAAACCTGCTTAAAGCAACATTTAGGGTGAGAAATTACTACTTGTAGCCAGTTTCTTTAGTGTCTTGAGCTTAGTTTGCATGTTTGCTTTATTTGCTCAGTAATCTACTTTGATTGGTTTGCTATCCCTTATAATCACTTAAAATCTATCCTTTGTAGTTAATAAACTGGTTTTGTTTTCTAAAACCCAGTTTGTGCAATTCATAACGGGGAGGGGGAGAGCATATATTCCTCCACATTGAGGGAGGCGGCAATTTTCAAGAGCTTACACTGTACAGATTTCTGCGCAGCACAAGACAATACAATTTGGGATTTACATTGCAAAGGGGTTGTGCACTTGAGTACTGGGCAATCCCTGAGCAGTCTTCCCACACAGAGCTGATCTCAGTGTCTGTGTCTTTCTGCAGTTGGGTGTGGCCCTACCTGGGTGTGTGTCAGAGGAGACTTGAGGGCCTGGCACAGGACAGGGTGAGGGAGCCCAGGCTGGTGGAACGGGCAGGCTCAGTGGGACCCCAGTACATCAGGTGGCACCCCGGTGTGTGTGTGGGGGGTAACCCGTCACACCCCTGAGAGTTTTACCTTGGGCAGCTTGCATGGCTTCGGTGACTCGGTGCCTTGGAAGGAGGGCACCTCCTGACTGGGTAGCTCCATGTCTCGGTAGGGGGCCTTGAGCTTGCCATATCGAATGCTGCAGTGCTGCCGGCTCTTGCGTTGCCAGACCTCCCGCTTTCCCTCCCAGTCACTGCTGACACCAAACCACTGGGCTGTCCCCCTGCAGAAGCAAGCGTTGAGAGAAACATAGTGCCCACCTCTGCTGGAGGAATGTAAAGGCCGCTGTGCAAAGGGACTAAGTCCACACGACAGAGAACATGGCAAGTCGTTTAAATACAGAATTGGAGTGCAAAATAGTATCTGAAATAGACCATCTCTGGGCCGTTTACACCATCCACCTCTCAGACACCACCACTACCACCTCCAGAGCTATAAGCAACTTTGGATATTGTCCACACTGCATCTGGGGTGTGTGATTGCACCTGGAGCCTGGTCTACAATATAGAATTAGGTTGACATAAATCGCTTTGCAGTGCACCTCTTTATGCCAGTGTCTACACTCAAATGTGTCTCCGATTCATGCAAGTGCCCCATTACGACAATGTAGTAAAACGATCGTCCCCCGTCCCCCTCCGAATGGCGTAGAGCCTTAATTGACCTACTTAGGTCAACACAGTGAGTGTAGATACTGCACGACTTGTGTCGATCCTAACAGATCCTCCAGCAGCTATCCCACAATGCCCCATTCCCTGCAACAGTGACTGCTCTGGTCACAATTGTAAACTCCACTGTCCGGGGTTCAGAGACTGGAAGCCCACCACATTCCCTTTAAAAGCCCTGCGTATTTTTGAATTGACTTTTCCTGATTGCCCACCTGGATGAGCAAACCTAGTTGATCACCTTTGTTGTGTGCATCATGGATCCAGAGACTCAGTGCTACACCGCCAGCTTTGGAACATCCTCGGAGGACCCCTTCAGCGTGCCAGACCCCCAAGGGGTCTCTCTTCCTACAGGGTGAGCCATGTGGCCTCATTGCCTTCTACTGCTGAACCTCTGGGCTTCAGCACTGCAGCTTCACACTGTGAGCTCTGTTCAACGAGTCCAATCGAGACAGACCCCTGCTAGAGACTTGTCCACTCTGCAGATTTTAATACACCTCCCCAAGCATTTACAGGGACACACACAAAGGGGTATCAAAAAACAGTTGAGTTTATTAGTCAACTGCAGGACAGTGAAGTCCTTAGAGTAGCACAGAGAAAGGAAGGTTAAAGCGTAGGCCGTTCTGGTTAGCCCAGAGCCCAGCCAAGCTAGGTGAACGCCATTGTTCAGGCTCTGGTCTGACCTCCTGGGTCAGTTTCCAGATGAGAACCCCGACTCCTTCCAGCAGCCAGCTCTTACCCCCTCACCTCACACCTCTCCAGTCCTTTGTTCTCCAGCTGGGGCACGTTGCTCAGCTTCCCTGAGGAGAGGTGGGGAAATCTGCCTCCTGCTGGGTCCTTGGTGGCTAGGGGTCAATGCCCTGGATGATTGGATTTGTCATCCTCCTCTCGTATCCTCCATTGACGGGAGGTTGGTCTCAGCCAGTCTTTTTTAAAGGGCGCATTTCAAGCTCAGCCAGGCAGGCAGCATTAATACCCATGTCTCGGAGCCTGCCCTGAGAGCAAACAGTCCTTTTCCCCCTCACCAGGTAACACCACAGCATATAGGGGAAACTGAGGCACACAAGGGATTCATAAAAATATTACAGAAAGTCCCACTTCATCACACAGTGTGCAGCTGCCCAGACGACCATTCCAACGCCATGCACACAAGGTAGTAGACAAGCTAGTGTGCCTGGAGTAGACAGGATCTCCCGGGCCTGTGGGGAGAAGAGGCTGTGCAGGCAGAACTTTGGACCAGCCACAGACACGTGGACATCTACAAGCAGATTGCACGGGGAATGCAGGCGAAGAGTTCTGACGCAGACAGGGATCAGCAGCAGGACAGTGAGAAAGTGAAGGAACTTCGCCAGGGATACCACAAGGCTGGGGAGGGCAACAGTCAAGTTGGTGCTGCACCGGAGATCTGACGCTTTTACAATAAATTGCATGCCTTGCTCACCAGAGATCCCACCAGCACCTCACAGGATGCTGCCAATGCCTCCGAGGAGCCTGAGATGACAATCCCTGTCATGGGGGGTGAGGGGACACAGCAGGGGACTCCAACCATGCTGCTAGCCAGGACCCGTTGAATACTCTGCTGGAGACTAGCCAGTCCCGCCATGTGAGCATGGATGAGCCCAGGGATGAAGGGGAAAGGAACTTGGGGAAGTGCGCGCATGCATTTTTCTTTACTACGTTTAAATTTAAAGCTGGTGCCCGGCCCATGCCCAAGTTATCGACTTTTCGTTGTCTGAGAAGAGGTAACAGTACAACGAGCAGGGAAGAGCAGGCAGCTGCTTTTCATTCCTCTGCTGGGTTAGGCGGGAGGGGAGGATAGGAGCTGTTTATGAACACAGGGATGTCCCTCGTATCCTCCGGAGAGATCGCGATGTAATGGTCAGGGAGGCAGTCCTCTCCCTAGCGTTTCTAGGCATGGCCGCAGAAGGACACTTTCCCAGGCCATCTGGGAGGAGTCCCACTAGCACCATTGAAACAGGCCAGAGGCACATGGGCTCAGGCGGCTTCGGGACTCCAACAGCAGCTGGGCTCACTGGTCTATTGTGCCCCTTCCAAGTGAAATATATCAGACAAAAACCACCACTGCCTGTGAAAGCCAGTGCCAGTATTTACTGCCCTTGCCCTGTACTCAGACCCATACTGAATAGGGGCTGAAATTCTGTAGCTTCATGAAACAGAAAATTCAACTCCTCGCCCCTGCAGGCCGTACTCACCATGGCTGGGGCGGGGCTGAGCTGAGGTGCTCCACAGCACAACCATCACCGGGCACTTCTCATGAAAAGGATTTATGGGAATAAGGGGAGGGAGTTTTGATGTTGGTTCTTCCCTTTCTGTTGTGACTGTAAATGTAATGATACATCGGTCTATTTTGACCTGGTGGCATTGAGGGGGTGACCCATCCACACACGTAGAATGCCTGGCTTTGTGGAGAAGAAAGAAGAGGACTAGGGAGGACATGTTCTGTGAGATCCTACAAGTCAATGCTGCATCCGCCCATGAACAAAGGGGGCTGGAGAGCCAACATGATCAATGGCATGGAGAAAGGTAGAGAGGACCGGAAAAAGGCATGAGAGTCCCAGCAGGATAAGGAGCAGGAAATGCACCAGGACAGAATGGGTCTTCTCAGACAGCAAGCCCTTGGTGCACAGCTTCACAAGCCATGGGAGCAAAGAGGATAGGCTGCGTCGCACAGAATCACTACTGGCATTTCAACATCCGCCAGTTAGGAAAGAATGCCCCTGCCTGCAGCTTTTGGGAAAGTCTTGCGTTCTTAAAGAGGTGAGCATCATGCACCTTCCCTGACCAACCCACACGGATATTGGTGAAGCGACCCTGGTGATCCACCAACACTCGCATCATCACAGAAAAGTAGCCCTTTCTGTTGCTGTGGGCTGGTGCCAAAAATAGGGATACGAGTGCTGTCCATCACCCTACTGCAGCTCAGGAACCCCACTGCTGCAAATCCATCCACTAGCAGCCCCTGCACGTTGCAGAGAGTCTCAGTCCTGCGATTCATGGCGCTATACACTTGCATGAGAGAGTGGTCCCCACTGAATTTCTCAATGCCAAAATGCTTTCCCATTGCAAACTTCTGGACTGTGGTCGCTGCTTGTTTCTCCACTGTCAATGCAGCTCTCATTCTGGGCTCCCTGTGCTGGGGGCATGGGGCGAGCTCTGCACACGGATCCAGGAAGGTGGCCTCTCACATCCAAAGGTTCTGCCGCCACCGCTCGTCGTTCCAAACGTGCATTACAATGTGATCCCTGCGCTGCAATCACGCCCCCGATGGCAGCGTGGATGTGGCATTAAGGGTCTAAGAACACACAAGGTGCATGTGATGTTCAAACCGTTCACACAACAAGTGAAAGGAGTTCTTTGACCCCAGCCTAGCCACTTCACCCACAGAAGCCTGCCATAGTTTAGCTCAGCTGGCAGTCTCTGCTCTGGAGGTGCCCAGGCCTGCAATAGCAGGGGATGCCAGAAATTCAGACCTCTTGGCGACATCGCTGGTACCTGCACCGCACTGGGAACAGGCTTGTTCGCTTGGTGCTGAAACAGAAGCACAAGTGAATGCGCCTGTGAAAGCCCCACATAAATACTACGGAGAAACGGCCTCTTGCTTTTTGGCACTGATCTGTTAAAAGCACAAGTTTGAATTCTAATGGAGGAGACTGGCATTGTTCCCGGAACAGCGACCAGCCGGGCAAAACACAAATAGATGAAAACCCAACATGGGACCTGGTTAACTTATTTCAGCTTCCTGATTCTAACACACGCAGCTTTGACCTCCACGCCTGGTCCTGCAGCGCGTCGTCTGCAGCCAGGGCAGAGACCAGAAAAGCAGGGAGCCAAATCTGTTCAACTCCCTCCCCACAGCCTAGCCCCAGGTGCTGCAGCGTCCGACACGTGGTGCTGTAACGCCCAGTGCTGCATGCTCCTTACTTGCGGATGCTCTGGGTCAGGGAAGTCTGTCTGTGGAAGCCGGGACGTCTCTCCAACGCGTTCTCATCCCTTTTCCCTCTGGGCTCCTGTAGGCTCACGCTCTTTTGATACACTGGGTTTTTCAGAGGCTGGAAGGGGAGCCAAGCTGTTAGGAGCAGAGCTGGGGAGGGGAACACATTTCTGTGTATAGCTGGGATCCCCCCCACAACCCACTGTTAAGGGAGGCGGGGGGGAGCAGAGCTGTCAGCCAAGAGACTGACCTACTTCTCACCAGGGCTCAACCCCCTACGTACATGTTCGGGTTCGCGCAAGGCACGCCCTATGTTTGACCTTAAATTAAATTAAGAGCTTGACAGAAGGGTCCCACGTTCAGATGTGCTGCCAGCATGGGGAAGCAAGGAGCAGCTTCAAGAACTCCACTCCAAAACCGAGTCCCCCACCCCACCCGCCTACCCTTTGGCACATCCCAGGCCCCTTAGACAGCTCCTGCTCCCAACCCTTGGCTGAAGGGATGAGGAGCAATGCTGTGGGGAGGGAGCCCCGTAAAGCCACTTCATAACGGGCAGCTAATGGGGGAATAACTAACCCCTTGGAGATGGGCTGTCAATGCACATCATCCTGAGCAACCAGCTGGGCAGCAGCCTGGGAAACGGCAGCACTCAGGGCTGAATCTAATCCGAATGGGACAGGAGATGGGTGCTGGGCTGGGGCTCGACCAGGCTCCCAGTGGAGCAGCATTCCCTAGTCCCTTGCCACTGCTACAAAGAAAGCCCCTGCTCCCCCAGCACCCCCTCCTGGGTCACTGGGAACCAACAGGCATTGGGACATCGGGGATCCCCCCTTACCACTTGTGGGTTGCTTTCCTCCTGTAGCTCCACTGGTGGAATGGTGATGGAGAGGTCGGGGGGCTTCCTGCTCTGCAGGCGGCTGCTGCTGGTGCTCGACCGGCTGCCCCCATTCTTATCGCTGGACGACATCTCAAACAGGAGGAGTTACTCAGGCTAAAGGGGGAAAAAGAAGTTAGACCCTAGATTTCTTGGCCCGCACTGCTGATTGCACAGGGGAGGAGGTTGATCAGTCTCCTCTCTAGGGGGAAGGTGAGGTAATGGTCATTTCATGGATTTATCGCAGATACCCGCTAATGGGTCTGTGCACTGTGGAGACCCCCTGGAGGCACGTTAGTTCTTTAAGTGCTGGTTGCAAGGAGAGACAACAAGCACTTCCTTTACCCACTTCCCAGAGGGCCAGTGGGAGCCCCTGCTTCTCAGCCGTATGCTGCTAGAGAGATCAACATTTCACACTTCTACAGTGACTTCCATCCAAGGATCCTCAAGTGCTACCCAAAGATCACAACATGTCTGACTCGTGCACCATTATCCCCATGTAACAGACAGGGAAAAGCAAGCGGACTTGCCCAACGCAGCAATTCAGTGGCAGAGATAGGAACAAAAACCAAGATTCCCACCTCCTAGTCCCCTGGTCTAAGCTGTTCTTTATCATAACCATGCGGCAAATCTCCCACCACTAGTCCTATCAAGCGCTTTGACTTACGATGCTGCCCAGGAGGGTTGGACGTTGCAGCTCAACAAAGCAGAGACAAAGGCTTTGAAGAGGTTCGCCTCCAGCCCAAGGTGCTTGTGGAGTTGGAGACATGCCTGGCAACGTGAACTGACGACTACGCACAGATTACAGTACATGCAGCTTGACCATAGCAGCAGGAAAGCCATCGGAAGTCACACCCACTCAAAGCAGACTTCCAGTTTTCAAAGAACTAACCTGGCGTGGGTCCAGAACTACGACCCCCACGTTAGGCAATTGCTCTGAGCTCAGTGGAAGGAGATGAAACCAAGAAAGGACACTGAAGCTGAATAGTAGAAACATTTTCAGACCATGAGACCTATTTCCATTCTGGAATCGTCTCCGCACGGAAGCAGTGGGACTCTCCAGACATCGAAAGCAAGATTCCCACCAGAAAGTGTCCTGTAGAGAATGAGCCAGCACACTCGTAGGGAAAGGGAGTGGATCATCAGAAGTCTCGGCCATCTCTAGTTTGTAAGGTATGTGGTTTGAGCATTGGCCTGCTAAACTCAGGGTTGTGAGTTCAATCCTTGAGGGGACCACTTAGGGATCTGGGGCAAAAATCAGTACTTGGTCCTGCTAGTGAAGGCAGGGGGCTGGACTCCATGACCTTTCAGGGTCCCTTCCAGTTCTATGAGATAGGTATATCTCCATAAAGGCCTGTGGACTAGTCAGTCAGGATAGGCGCAGGAGAGTGGTTACACCACGGTTCTATCTGGAGCAACCGAGTGTGAAAGAACATGATACATTATGGTCTCTCCTGCCCCAGTCTAGCTAAAATCACCCAGCCTAGCACTGGGGACATGGTGTGTGTGGGGCGCACAGTAGAAGTTCTTCCCAGCTCAACAGAAGCCTCAGCAAACTGGCTGGTGAAGGTCACTCACCTACCCTTCTCAAACGACGGGGTCCCCAGTGCTAGGCTGGGGGAGGGTAGCGAAGGGGGGGCAGGAGAGAAAGCTCTACACCACCGCAGAATTTAGCCAGCCATCACTTCAGCTTCCATTTACCATTTAATCCTGTTCCATGGCTACTAAGTGTGTAGACACTCATGGAAGTGTGTGGACACTCTAACCCTACGGCAAAGGCAGCTAGGAGAGCATCTTCAGGAAGTCCACAGGAGGAGAGCCCAGGTGTGGGTGCTACACTGGAGTGGTGGCCGAGTAGACAGCATCGTACCGGGCAGCCCATTCACATGCGCTACAAACACAGGGATGGCACAACTCCCCATTTGCTGGGGTCAGTGCCGTCCCCTCCAGCTCTCTTCAGGTTCAGTCTGGGGAGACAAGAGAGCATTTCCCTCTGCAGAGGCTGTTCTCTGAAGGCAACATGACGGAAGCCCTTCAGTTCTGCAGTCAGCATCCCTTGCTTTTGAAACACAGGATGGGTGTAGACTTTGGGGCAGCTAGTAACGAGCACAGTCTGTCCTAGGATGTAATGGTCCCTCCTGGCCATAATCTATAAACCTTTAGTGCACTCACGGAATAGCACTTCTCTGCCCCCCCCCTTCCATCTCGTGCAGTGCTGGGGGTATCTATTTAGATTGGAAGCTGCTTCTTAGGGGCAGGGGCCCACATCTCCTCTTTGTGCCCTAGAGCACAAGCACATATGCAGCTATTTAGGCCACTCACCAACCAGCCAACGCTGCCACTGCGGGGTGGGGGAAACTTTAAGAAGTGAGCAGCACCAGGAAGAGCAATGAGTGGGAAGTTTGGTAGCAAAATCTCTAGCATTAAAATGAACTTTGAGCAACACTACGGAACTGTAAATCGAACACGCATAAGAGAAAGGGCCGAGGAGCAGGAGTGGTTACTGCATGCACCTCACACAAACCCTGACATGACTGAAATGAGCTAGTCTGATTCTTCCACACGCCTAGTAGACACGGAGCCTTCATTTGGGACTGGCCTACTTTTGCTTCATTTGAACTTCTTCTGGGCAGAGACCAGGTGAGCAGAGGATGCCCTGGGTAGGACTCAGGAGCACCAGCAGAGATGCATTACAGTGTTAACTCTTGGAGTCTCATGGCATTTGATGATTTAATTAAAGCCCCAGCTCCGGGAGTCACAGGATTACTGTGAACCTCTGCATTCATAAAAACGGTTTCTAGCCTTGCTGGCTGCAGAGAAAAACTTGAAAACATGACCCAAGCATTAGCCCAAAGGCTAAAAATTCAAAAGACAAGAGACTCAAGTTTGCGTTTTATTCCTTCCCCCCCCCCCCAAATCTCATGATTTTGGGGGGCCTGATTCACTATTTTTGAACACATGGCATTAGCGACCCTGGAGTCAGTGCTACCAGCCCCTCATTTCTCTCTCCTCCCCCCACAAATATCCTAACTCTGTTCAGTAACCTTGAAAGCAGATCATTCGAGACCAGGCATTTTGCATTCTCTGCCTTCTGCATGAGCCAGGTGTTTGCCAGCTTGCTGCTGCCGCATTGCCAGCTGGCTCATCGTTCTCACCAGCAGAGAAAGCCTGGCCCACGAGAGCACTCCTTCCCCGCTCTGGCCTGGTCCCACTGCGATTCTGCCTCTGACGTGCGGGAGCACACTCAGCATCCAGCTGACATGGCTTCAGAACTCCCCTCTCTGATCCTGGTACAACATGCCGGAAAAGTACATCGTCCCCATTAGCCCTTTTCTGAGCCCGGAGGCATGGAAGCCCTCTGTCCCAGCTGCTCACGAGGGCAGTGAATTACCCCCAGCCCTCCCAGGAGATTGTGCCAGCGCCGTCTGAGCTGTTGCACCAATTTGTGAACAACGGAGCACTAGAACAGCCATGCCCTACTGCGTTCTTCTGTATTTGGATTCTATGCTTTAGAGCAAAATCTTCTAGTCTATGGGACGGATTCTCTACTGCTCCCAGTGTGTACTGGTGGAATGCCACTCGATGGGGATACCCGGGCAAGTGCGATGGATGTAAGGGTTACCCTAGCACTCATCTAGCCCCAGGCTCCCTTGATGTAAACACGATAGGCCCATAATCCCAGCCTGGTGCAGACTTACCCAAGCACAGTTAATGATAGCAGCCAGCTCAGGGAGAGCTGTGGTAAGCCCACTGCCACAGGTGCATGAGAGAGCTCGCAGCCGGGCAGGCTGTAAGCTGTCGTAACAAGGGACTTTCCTCGGCCCTTCAGTCCAAGCAAGGAAACATGCCCTGGAGGGACTAGCGGTGAAAGCTGTGGGCAGTGGGTCAGCCGGATTTGCAGTGCAGCTTTTAAGTGGTCTCCTTGCATAACTATTTAGGTCAGGCAGGCTAAGCCCAGCGCGATCTGAAGCGGGAACGGCAAGGGTTAAAAATCACTTGCTCTCTCTTTATAGCTAGAGTGGTGCTACTGGGGACCATGTAGCGAATAGGGGGGTTCTAAGCCTGCTCTGTTCCTGCCTGGCAGCAGCATGGGTGGAGTTTAGCTTGTATGTTTATAAACAAGGTTCTAGCACAGGGATTTGGGAGTGGGGTGAGAAGAGAAATGAAGAGAAAATAGTGTTGGAGCTGGAAGGTGGGACAAGAGACCAAATTAAAAGCCAACAGATCCATTGTGTGTTACCCCCATCCTGACCTCTTGCAAACCCCACGCTCAGAGCTACAAATGCAGGGACGCTCAGCTGATTGGGTGCCTTTGAAATACATTAGCCCAGTTACTGTAGGAGTCTTAAAAACTAAGACCCTCTGATCAAAGTCTTCCGCACATTGGTTTGCACAAATTAGGATTTGAAGGCGAACGGGCAGCATGGTCCAATGGAAAAGGAACTGCCTGGGGTATCATAGGAGGGTTCTGTTACCATCTCTGCCAAGGACCCGGCCTTGGGCAAGTCGTTTCCCCCCTCTCTGAAATAGGGATGATTTTTACCCTCTTTTGTGAAAGTGCTTTAAGACTAATGATGAGAGTGCTCAGTAACAGCTACCAACCAGCACAGGCCCAGCAGAAATGGCTTCCATTAGTCAGGGCTTGTCTTCACATGCCGCGCTACACTGGCACAGAGGCGGTAGCTCTGTCGGCAGGAGACGCTCTCCCATTGACAGAGTGCTGTCTACACGGGGGCGGGGGGGGAGGTTAGGTCAGTGGTGTAACTACATTGCTCAGGGGTGACGTCGTTATACGGATATAGGTCTATAGTATAAATCTGGCCTTAGCACAGGGGTTTTCAAAGCGGGGGGTCGGGAGCCCTCAGGGGGTCACGAGGTCATTACATGGGGGGGTCGTGAGCTATCAACCTCCACCCCAAACCCCGCTTGCCTCCAATATTTATAACGGTGTTAAATATTTTAAAAAAGTGTTTTTAATTTATAATAATTAAAATTTTAATTTTAATTTATATGGGGGGGGGTCGCATTCAGAGGCTTGCAATGTGAAAGGGGTCGCCAGTAAAAAAAAAAAAAGTTTGAGACCCACAGAACTGGGCATGGTTTAGTTTGAGAAGACTGAGCGGGGACCTGATACGTTTTCAGATGTGTTAAAGGCTGATATAGAGAGAATGGGGATCGATTGTTCTCCATGTCCATTGAAGGTAGGATAAGTAGCAATGGGCTTAATCTGCAGCAAGGGAGACTTAGATATTAGGAAAAACTTTCTAAACCTAACTCTAAGGCCTGGTCCACACTAACCCCCCCACTTCGAACTAAGGTACGCAAATTCAGCTACGAATTCGAAGTACCTTAGTTCGAACTTACCGCGGGTCCAGACGCGGCAGGCAGGCTCCCCTGTCGATACCGCGTACTCCTCTCGCCGAGCTGGAGTACCGGCGTCGACGGCGAGCACTTCCGGGATCGATCCCAGAAGATCGATTGCTTACGGCCGGACCAGGAAGTAAGTGTAGACCTGCCCTAAGGGAAGTTAAGCTCTGGAATGGGCTTCCAAGGGAGGTTGTGGAATCCCCCTCATTGGAGGTTTTTAGGAACAGGTAGGACAAACCCGTCAGGGATGCTCTAGGTTTACTTGGTCCTGCCTCAACGCAGGGGGCTGGACTTGAGGACTTCTCAAGGTCCCTTCCAGGCCCACATTTCCGTGAGTCTGTGAAACGCCTTACCCTTCAGACAGCCTGCCTCCCACCTCACCACCTTTCTTTGTACCAGTACAACATGCAGACTAAAACCACCAAGACCGAAAATCTCGCCCCCACATTTCAGCTCCAAAGGAACAACTCATGAAGTTAACCAGGGGACGACTACACAGAACTGCAGGTAATGTCAAATGCAGCAGGGGTCTAGCAGCTGAAGGAAACAAACCGGAGGGGAGAGCTCCACAACAGCCAAGGAAGAGGGGGAGCTGTGAGGAAACAGCGCTCCCTGCAGCCGGGTACAGCAAGGGGCACTGAACTCCCCATGTCCTGCTTACTTTAGCTCACGAGAGCATCAGAGCAGCTTTGCGTGCCTGTATCCAAGCACCACCAATCTCTTATAAAAGGGGTGTTTTGCAGCAGAGGCCCAAAGCTATCAAAGCTTAAGAGCTGGACTTTTTAAGCTGTGCTGCCTGAAGCTGTAAACAAGGCACACATAAGCAAAACCAACCACACTCCGTAGGCTGGTTTTTAAATACTGGGATACTTGCCCTCCTGCTCCTTGATGCAGTACAGGAGTCTGTCAGGAAAAGGAAGCTGAGGTCAAGGATCCCTCTGCTCCACACCAGACATGATGGGAGTTTGAGCCCAGGAGAGACAAGAGTGGTCGTGGATTTACCAGGATGGGGAGAGCGAGTGGACCTCAGCATGGAGTTTGGCGTGGGGGAGGGAACCATCATTTCCTAGTATTCACTGCAAGCTGACTCACAGCACAGCTCGACCTTACTATGCTGAAAAGCCCTTTGGCTCCATGCACCCACAAGGACAGTCACTGCTTTGCCTGCCTGTTCAGTGCCTTGTAAGCCCTCAGTGTCTATGGTTAGTAACGTGGGCACCTCCCTTTCTTCAACCCAGCTGTTGACACCTCACCATCCTCCATCCTTCCTGCAATGGGGGCGGATGCATTACTTGCTTCATGTTTTGCATATTCCACCTGGCAAGGCAGCCGTTAACATTCTTTCCACTGGCAGGCTACATTTTTTGCACATCAACTCAATTAGCAACACATGCCGTTCACCCTCCAGGGATGCAAAACTAACCCCAGCTCCCACTAGCTCTCCCCCACGCCACAAGCCGCACAGGTCAAGCTTGCTTTGGAAACAGGCTGGAAGTCCTAGATCGTCACAAATTCCTTCCCTCCCCCGCCCCCAACCTCTGCCACGCTGGGTGCCAACGTTATCGTGATAGTGGGGGGTTAGGTCTATTGCAGCACAGACAACTCCAGGAGTTTAAACATAACGAGTCACGTCCCCCATCCAAAAACCACCATAAATGACAACAGCCCCAAAATTACCGGCTTCAAAACGGTGAGATGTTTTAGTCAATCTTTGGAGTTTTGAGCCTTTAGGGGTCACGTTTTCAAGCTTCTCTGCAACCACAAGGGCTAAAACCAGCTGTTTTCCAGGAAGGTTTGGAGCTATGAATTAGCCGTGACAGGTTTGGAGCTACTCTATAATAATGCATGAATATTGTATGTTCACTGGGATACGGAGAGGTTTTCTGTATGACTATACCAGGCTAACAATTGGAGACGGGGGATGGAGGGGGAACAACTGGAAGGGAAAGAAGGGCTCAAGAGCGGATGGGTGAGGTTCTGTGGCTTGCAATGTGGCGGAGGACAAACTAGATCATCATGATGGTCCCTTCTGACCTTGAAGTCTGTGAGTCTGAGACAAATGACCCCTCTGCAGTCATGAGAGAGTTGCTGGGGGGAAAATGCCAGGATTCCCAGCTTCGGAGATTTTTGCCTCCTCTCCAGCCAACCTACAAACCTGGTTTGAACCAGGACAGGAAGAGGTCCAGAGCAAAGGAGATCAAAAGGACTCCGGCAGGTAGGAACAGGAACCCTCTTGAGAGGGGAGGGTCGACTGTCCAGGGGAACCAGACACACGGACATGCTGAGGTTGTCTAAAGAAGCTAGCCCTGCCCAGGTCACCACCACAGGGTGCTGGGGCATTAGGTAAGACAGACAGACAGTCATGCACATAAGAAGAGGGCCTCATCCTCCCTGATTGAACTAACCTCGTTATCTCCAGACTGATTCTTGCCTGCATATTTATACCTGCCTCTGGAAATTTCCACCACATGCGTCTGACGAAGTGGGTATTCACCCATGAAAGCTTATGCTCCAATACTTCTGTTAGTCTATAAGGTGCCAGAGGACTCTGTCGCTTTATGCACACAAGACGGTTTTAAAACCCTCTCTCTCTACATGCATTGTTCCTACTGTTAAAACAATGCGGTTGTTTGAGCTCTTTGATCACTGTGTACACGGTTGGTCACAGACTCTCAGAGGGAAGAACCGCAGGAGCTAAACCCAGCCAGATCAGCTGGCTAAGAACAGTTGATACACAGCTGGGTACTGTAGCCCCAGGCCCCGTGTAAGAGTGGGAGAAGTGCAGAATCCCACCCCAAGAGAGGTAAAGGCACCAGGGCCTGACACCTCATTTCACGTAAAATGCAGTCCCAAGCTGGGTCTTCTATTCAGAGTGGGAAATATTTTGCAAAAAACATTGTTTCCATCCATCTCCTGCTGTTCAGCAACAGCATCAAAGATGGACACCAGAAGCACGTGAGAAGGAGAAATCCTGCAGCTCTGCCCTTCCAGCGTGCCACCCTGAAACGTGGATCAGGCCATGCAAAACCAGAAAGCTTGGCAGGTATTTCATGCGGGGCACAGAGAGGCTTAACGGGGGTGACGAATACTTCAAGCTGAAACATCTCTATTGCGTTTATAAAACTAAAAGAGCCTGGCGAAGAGAATAGCACTGCAGATATGTTTTAGTAGAGAAAAGTAATTGCATGGATCCTATTAGGAAATTATGCAGCACCTTGAAGGGATGCAAGTCTTCACCGCTCTGAGCCACGTTGGAGTCCCACGTGCACACTTGAGCTCAGGACTCTAAGAGGAGGAGGTAATGCTCAGCCCAATTAGCGTAGCTTCCACCAACAAAGCTACCCGGTAACTCCCTCGCCCCATCCTCCAAATAGCCAGCCAGGAACGGAAGAGCCCTGGGCAGCACTGCTCTTAGAGATGCTGAGCTGTCCTGTTTGCTACCATGCTACGGACTCTGCTGCCACCTTGGGTGAGACAACGGAACACACCCACTAGAAACTAGGCCACCTTCTGGCTCCATAAGGGCTTTCGCCAAACAATCCCCCCCTCCCCCCGAGTACAGCCTATACTGGAACGAGGAAGGTCATTGAGCCATCTGAATGGACTCCGGTGGAAAAAGAGCCAACGGGTTGGGGCATGATAATGGGAATCAGGCAAAACTGGTTCTCTGATGCCGTCTGACCTTTCACAAGTCACGGCCTCACTGCCTCAGTTTCCCCAATTGTAAAACAGGGATTAATATCCACCTGATAGAGCTGTGATACTGCTGAATTTATTAGTGCCTGCAAGGCGCCTGGAGACGCCCAGTAGTGCTACAGCAGCATTGTTCCATATCACGAAAATAGAGGCGCACGGGATTTTTGACTCCTGATTAGAAAGACTAACCCAGGGAGGACGCTGCAGAATCTGCTTTGAACCAGCCCAATCAACGGCTAGCCTGGTTCTTGTTGGGGCACATGCAATGGATCTAGAGTCACTCAGTGCTAGTCTGCACTACTCTGTTCCTGGTGCAATGCCAACGTGCCCAGCTTCCCCCGCTGAGCCTGCCTGCTCGGGACGTTACCCACATTTCTCTAGCCCCGACCCCCTGCCCTTTCTGCTAGCTAGCCCTCTGCAAGCACCTCAGCTTACTTCCTGGACAACAGAGTAGCTGCTTGGTGTCCGGACCCCAACAGGGGTGCCCATTCTGTTACCCACTGGCAACCCATTCAGTCTGAAATGGGAGGAGCTCCTCCTGCACCCGCAGAAATGTCTACATTAAAGCATCAACAAGCTCCAGCGGGAGACCGCTCTGCACTCCCAGCGTAAGCAGGGCTAGGTCAGGAGCCCCCAGGCAGCACCCACTCGCTAGCCATCCAGCAGCTGCCATGCAGTTACTGCTGCTCCGATGTCCTGACACACTAAGACATCGATCTCATTAGGGCCTCTACTTCGCGCTCTGTCCTGAGCGACTGTGGTCGTGGAAGAGTCCAAAACACTTTCTGCAAGCGCAAGGATGCAAACCCAGCACGCTGGCCAAATTCCAAAGAACGTGCTACCCTCCTGCACTCCCAGTCATTAATGGCATTCTTCACTTCCTGTCCTGAACTGCCACACAGGAACGGTGCGCTGGGAATGACTGATGTGCGGAGGGAGTGGAGAACATGCAGAGCGCTCTGTTATTGAATACCGGCTGCATTTCACCACCGAAGTAACAGCTCTTCTCTAGCTCAGAGGGGTCGTAGGAGGCGTTTAATTGGGAAGGGCTTGGAGATCGCTATACGAGAGGCACTTTAGACATGCTAGGTGTCATTAAGGCAGTTTGGGTTCCTCAGAGCTCAGCACGCTTTGTGGGGAAAGTCAGCCTGCAAGCAGCAAAGCCCAGGGCAGCGAGCTGGAGAGAATTTCACAACAGCAGGGTCAGATTCTGAGCAAGATCACAGTGCAGCACAAAGAGGAAGCAGGAAGGCAGCTGGCCAGGCAAGCATGGGGCACCGACTGATCAAACAGCGCTGAGAGGGGAGGACCGTGCAGCACCAAAGGCTGCACTGCTATGGAACAGCAGGATGCAAGCGACCAAGAGAAAAAGTGACCGCCAGTCAGGAAGCACCTGGTTTTATTGTCTCTTAGCACTAAGGACAGAGGTAGCCAAGATGCAACAGGCATCTGCCTTTCGTATCCTGAGGGAAATCAACCAACCCCCCCTTGCTTCCGAGAGGCTGTTTTGAATAGCAGCCAACCTCGGTTCTGGCCACGCTGCTGCCTCTAAAAGCAAAGGGAGAAACTTGGATAAATCCAGGGAGAGGGTGCCTACGAGTCTTTGGAACCAGAGAGACGTAGCAAGTCCAAGAAGCATTGCAGCTGCCTGACTCAGACATGCCCAGCAGCCTCTGGCCCCACAGACTCAGCACCAGGGCACCGTGCCAGCATAGGGACACGCCTACATAAACCAGTTGCTCCTTAGTGCTTGGGGGCTCAGGTAATGCCATCACCCCCAGGGCTCTTGGCCACAAGCACCTCCACCTGCGTAGTTCTAGGGAGGGTTGAGAGCCATACATACCACGTAGATCTGCTAATGCATCTGTGTTCAGTGCCTTATGAAGAGGAGGGCCTTTGGCAAACACTGCGTTGGGTTCCTGGGGAAGAGGGAGTGCCCGAGACCCCAGAGCAGCATGGGAAAGCTGCAGAGGTCACCACACATCTGGCAATGACCAATTCGTAGATTCAGAAGTCTTTGCATGTACTTCAGCCTTGGCCCGTAGCACTGCAAGGATACAATCCCTGGGGGACCTGTCCACATGATAAAGATTCCACCCCACTCCACCCCTCCCAGCCTCAGAGCCTTGGGGAAACCAAGGGATGAAGGGAGATAGAGAGGGCAGCCTCAGAGTCTGCAATCCTATTTGCAGCAATGCTGCTCCTGGCTGCTTCCTGAGGCGGCCCCACAGCTGTCCAGACAGTCTTGGAGCCCTCACTCTGAGCCATGCTCTAGGCCTGCAGCTCCAAATGGGTCTACCACCTTCGAAATGGCGTACTGGCTCTCATGCTAGCCTGAGCCTAAAGCGGAGTCTTTTCCTCAGCCCTGTAGCAGGACATGCACTACACGAACCTTCCCGGGAGACGCTACTTGTACTCCTAATGCACTCATTGCTGTAGCAGCTGGATACCATCAACATCACCTCTACCCCCCTGTGCACTTCTATACACAGAGAACTCTACCTACCCTGGAGTGAGACCGAATTCTCTCTGGACTTGTCTACACAGAGTTGGGTTTTACACTCAGGAGTGAACAATTGCTATTTAACTCAAGGCCGTTAACGTGCTTGTAAAGACCAGCCTGGAGACTCCCCTAAGGTTTGTTCCAGGGCATGAACATTTGGGAGCTCCCCCAAGCCCTAGGGCTTGGAGAGCATCCAGCCGACAAGATCTGGAGGAAGTTATAAATTAACTCAAGGTAAGAAGTCACCGCAGGATAGATGCTCTCTGAAAACAGAGCCTCAACTTTTCACCCTTCTCTTACCCCCACACTCTCACCCCAGAGGTGTTGGTCTAAGCGGAATCCTTTTAGCAATTGGCCTGAAGCCATTTCTCCTACAAAACTTTCTAGTGAACCCGGCCTCATAACTGCATGCTGGAACATCGCACTCTTCACACCCCATCCCATTCGCAAAGGGTAGGCAGAGAATTATACAAATCCTGCTTTAAGCAGGATCCGGCCATTTCTTCCTTGAGTATCTATTCCTTTGCCCTTCTATGCTGCTTTTCACCCCCAGCTCTCCAGCCGCTTTCTGAACGAAAGAACTCACTGCCCCCTTGTGAGGCGGGGGTTATTTTTGCAGCTGTGGAAAGACAGGCACAGAAAAAGGTTAAGAGTCTTCCTAAAGACCATAGTAACTCAGTGGATTTCTGGTCCCAGCTCTGCCGAGTCCCTGACTCCAAATCCTATGCTTGAGCTATAGGACTATCCTCCCAAGACAGAACACATTCCAAAGAAAGCAGGCCATAAAACACGGTAAGTTACCAGTGCTATTAACCATCATCATCTAGACCAGGGGTTCTCAACCTTTTTCTTTCCGAAGCTCCCCCAACATGCTATAAAAACTCCACGGCCCACCTGTGCCACAACTGTTTTCTGCATATAAAAGCCAGGGCCAGCATTAGGGGGTAGCAAGCAGGAAAATTGCCTGGGGCCCATGCCACAGGGGCCCCCGTGAAACTAAGTTGCTCAGGCTTCTGCTTCAGCCCTGGGTGGCAGGGCTCAGGGCCCCGGGCCCCAGGCTTCAGCCCTGGGCCCCAGCGAGTCTAACACTGGTCCTGCTTGGCAGACCCCCTGAAACCTGCTCACAGCCCCTCAGGGGGCCCCCGGACTCCTGGTTGAGAACCACTGAGCTAAATCATTCAACCATGTGACTTATCTCAAGACACCTAGTAATACATTTGACCACCAGAGGGCAGCAGCATCCCCGTGTGTGCTCAGTGCACAAGCCTTGGCTCGGACACCACATGTGCTGCTGACAGCTCTCTCAGGGAGATGACTGCACGCACAAGCAGGGCTGTAAGTTATGCTGTATAGACTGATCAATACAAGCAGAGCCCTGCCTACCACCACTGGCCTGGGGGAAGTCTGCGGTTCTCACCAGCAGGGAGCAGAGCAAGAGAATCCCATCTAGGATGAACAAACGAGGAATCCTTGTGGCACCTTAGAGACTAACAATTTTATTTGGGCATAAGCTTTTGTGGGCTATAACCCACTTCATCAGATGCATAGAGTGAAAAATACAGTAGGCAGGTATAAATATACAGCACATGAAAAGATGGGAGTTGCCTTACCAAGTGTGGGGGGGGTCAGTCTAACGAGCCAATTCAATCATGCTGGATGTGGCCCATTCCCAACAGTTGACAAGAAGGTGTGAGTATCAGAGGGAAAATTATTTTTTGTAGTGACCCAGCCATTCCCAGTCTTTATTCAGGCCTAATTTGATGGTGTCAAGTTTGCAAATTAATTCCAGTTCTTCAGTTTCTCGTTGAAGTCTGTTTCTGAAGTTTTTTTGGTGAAGAATGGCCACTTTTAAGTTTGTTATTGAGTGTCCAGGGAGATTGAAGTGCTCTCCTACTGGTTTTTGAATGTTACAATTCTTGATGTCTGATTCTTTTGCAGAGAGACTGTCCGGTTTGGCCAATGTACGTGGCAGAGGGGCATTGCTGGCACATGATGGTAGATATGCAGGTAAATGAGCCCCTGATGGTGTGGCTGATGTGGTTAGGTCCTATGATGGTGTCCCTTGAATAGAGATATGCGGACAGAGTTGGCACCGGGGTTTGTAGCAGGGTTTGGTTCCTGGGTTAGTGTTTCTGTGGTGTGGTGTGTAGTTGCTGGTGAGTATTTGCTTTCGGTTTGGCGGCTGCCTGTAAGCGTGGACTGGCCTGTCTCCCAAGGTCTGTGAGAGTGAGGGATTGTCCTATCTAGGATGGTCAATTGCATGCAAAGAAAGAGGGCCATTTGGTGAATACATTTTAAGGCTTAGTAGAGAGGCAGGATGATGCAGCAGTTAGAGCACTAGCCTGGGACTCAGGAGATGAGGGTTCAATTCCTGCCTCTTCCTGGATGACTTTGGGTGAGTTGTTTGGTCTCTAAGTCTCATGTGCAAAACGGCAGCACTTCCCTCCTGCCCAGGGGTGGTGTGCAGATCACAATCATTAACATAGCTAGGTGCTCATTGGTAATGGAAGCCACACACCATACCAGAGGTGCGCCACAGATCTCTGAATGATACAGCTGACTTACTTCCTCAGGGCAGCCAGCACAGTACACTGCTCTTAACGGAAGGCTAAGCAAAGAACAATTACAACTCACTGAAAGCACCACGGGAGGTTTGCAGCTCGGCTGGTAAATGAAAGGCCGCGTGTAGGTTTGGGGAGTACCACAGTGCCCAGCCGGCCAGCGTTAGACTGTACCAGGCTCGGCCATGGCTAGGTTTGTGGGGGTCACCAAGCCCTGCTTCAGGGCAATAGATTTTGGGTTAGGTTCACACACGTTGGCTGCAGTGAAACATTTTAGGCCAGAATCAGCCCCGGGAACAATGGGAGCAGCTGGATGCTGAGCTGTTGGGAAAGTGGCTCTTCGTCTATCTCACAGCAGATGAGACCATAAATACCAGGAGAAGAAAGCGCCACCTCCAGCTTAAGGATTTTAATAAATAAGCCTGAACCCCCCAGCAGCCGATTTCTCAGACCCCTGGTTTGAAACCCGTTCCATACTCCTCATCAACAGGGCTTTGCAGACCTGGCTGAAGGAAAGGAAGCAGAGGCAGATGCAACTCCAAAACGCTGCAGTGACGTAGTCAGTCCAATCCCAGGGTATGCCAATTGCTCCCAAAGATGATTGATGAGCAAGGTTTCCATTCTAAAATTAAATCATCTCATCTGGACTCTGATGAGGGCAGCTACCACAAATCCGTTAACTGGGGATCTGGCGGGCCACGGACGACGCATTCGCCAACGTAAATGCAATTAGTCCAGTCCAAGATTTCACTTGAGGCACCATCTGGAGTTCAGCTGATCAGGTAAACAGCCTGGACAGGAAATGGAGCATCCTGACTCATAACCATAGGCAAATCAAACTCTCTACACTTACAGGAGATACCCTGCTGCTGCTTTCTTCCCATGCAAAGAGACCTACGCTGGATACTGGCTGAGCCATAGGGAAAACTCCTCAATGTCACCATGCAACAGTTAAACATGCCCTGTAAGGTCTGAGGGCAGCTGGGACACTATTTTCTGCTTAATCCTAACAACCAAATGGTTAAAATGTTCCTATTCCAGCCTAAAATGCTAAGGTTTTATGCTGCAGAGTGCTGGAAGGTGTGAAGGGGCTCTGCACTGGATGGCAGTGCCCAGCAGCATTGTGCTAAGCAGGCAGAATGCCCCAGGGCACCACACCCCCTTGAAGAGTGTGAACCAGGATCTGGGGAGGACCCATAGCTCTGCCTTCTTTGGGGTTTCTAGTGCTCCGGTGGGAGCTAGATACTTCTGACCGTGGCTGGGGATTCTGGATGCACCTGCAGAGAACGGGGAAGGGTTTTTGTACAATCTCTTTCATTTGAGTGCCTGGGCAAGGCAAACCACCATCTACCCAGAGAAGCTAGCCTCCGGAAAGCCAGTATTCACACAAACTGTTTATCCCTTTCCATGGGCTCCTACTCTTTTAAGGTCACTTCCCAGCAGGAGGGCTGGCCCTGGCCCTGGCCTCAGGAAACAGAGCAAGCCCTGGAACTGCAGTCCTGGTTCCGGGTGAGCTTGGAGATGGTCAGGCTGGGCCAGAACGGCGCAGTTCTCCTTTAAGGGAAAGCAAGGTTGATGCCCCTTTGGGGTCCCTTCCCATTGCGTGATGCCGGAGACCTTCTGCAGAAGGCAAGAGCAAAAGTAGTAGCCACCAGCCCCAGCTCCCAGCACTACCCAGGGAAGTCTCCCCAGTGACTCAGTTGCATCATGGAGCAGACACCACTGTTTGGTCTGATCTCCCGGCTCTGTTACAACACGTTGGCAAGAACTCCACTTCCCAAGCTGGCGTCCTTCCCTCATAAGAGAGCCAGGATCCCACGTGGAGTGTCTCGTCGGTGTGGGCTTGTGCTCCGCTTCCCTCCTACTCTTCTGTCCGTTGCCCGAGGGCAGCTCCAGATCACAGCGTGACCCCCCTCTCGCTTTGTCTGGGCGACGCAGTGATTCAGCAACGAAGAAACTAGGGCAATGCTGCAGGAAACACTTGATCTTCCTCGAAAGACTGTGCTGTGCTGCAGCACCAGTCCTGCCACGGGCAGCAACTGGCCAATGGCTTCCCCAGATGTCCGGGCCCAAGAGGCTCCCGTTAGCAAGGGAATGGGTCAGAGCCGAGCCATAACAATCAGCACAAAGGCAGCTACGTAGCACTAGGATGGAGACAAGATCCACACGACTTGGGGGAAAATCTACACCACTTCTGGAATCTGAGGAGCGCAAGCAGCATGAGACACGCCTGTGATTACTTTATCCGGCATTTACAGAGCACTAGCGTGCCGAGTGCTTAGAACACATCCCCCAAGGCTGTTCAAGGAAGAGGGAAGGTGGTCTTATGGTTAAAGCGGCAGTCTGGGACTTAAGCGATCCGAATTCAGTTCCGAACACTGACAGTCCAGTGAGACCTCGGGCAAAACTTAGCCTCTCTGAGCTTCGGCTCCCCCTGGGCACACATCCATTCTCTTCCCCCCTCCCATTGAGATGGTCAGCTCTCTGGACGCAGGGCCTGTTTCTTAGCAGGGGTTCATACAGTGTCTAGCACAAAGGGGCCCTGATCTCAGCTGGGGCCCCTAGGAGTTACCTTGAAGGACAACAACAAAGCAATCAAGCACAGAGGACTGCTTAGATGTATGCTCTATGAACAGTGACTGAACCGCACCTGCCTGGTGCAAGGCTCCTACACTGCACAGACCTTAATAAGGTCAGCATTACCCTAGGGGAACACTGTTTTTCCCACAGCTACTAGCCGTCCTTTTTCCCAACATGCACAGAGCGTTCTGCACTTGTTTTTTCAGGGATTGCCTCACAATAGCACTGAACTGACTTTTCTGGTTCCACTGCACCTGCTGGATTTGCATGTCCTGGTGACTGCAGGACGTGTTCTCCCAACGGTTGCTGTTCTGCAAGACTTATCCCAAGTAGCACATGCCAAGGAGATTTACCCACTTTGACAGCCTGGTCCTGTCCTGAGCAGCTCGGATACCAGAGAGGAAGTTGCATGGTTTAGAGGGGACAGCAAAAGGAGGGGGGGGATGGGAGGATTTGGGTTCTAATCCAGGCACTGGACTCTCTTACATCCCAGCCAATCTGGCTAGAATAGTGCGAGTTACATCTCATCCAAGAGCTGCCCAGCTAGGAGCTTGAAAACTGGAACAAAGCTATGGCCGCTATGTACAAGTTCATGGCAGTCAGGCTGCAAGCTATGGCCATTTGCTGTGTGACAGCAGCCGGGCCAGGACTCAGATCCTCCTGCTACTGTAGTCACTAGCACTTGTTGCATCACTGCAACATGACCAGGGGAACCGACCTTTTGATTAGCAGTAAAGGGCCTATGACACAGTGGAGTACCTTTGATGTTATGCAGAAGGTTGTGGAAGGGTATGTATGTCTCTCACACACACACACACCCCTCATGTTCATGTATGTTACACCAAGAAAATTTTGTAATAAACTGTGCGCATCTCTCCCAGCCCTTTGAAGGCAGAGTCAAGTTAGATCAGGGCTCTCATTTGCAGAGCATGGGCAGGAATAGTCTACACAGCCCCACAAACGGATTTGAAACCTACACTGAGTGCCTGTCCCATCATCAGAAATACAAAGCCCCGTTCTCCCTCGCTTCCTGCAAGTACTGGTTCTCCTTTGGCACTGCAGTCAGACTTTACTCCCTTTAGATACTTTTTGTTTTAACTTTTACATTAATGTGGCAAAGTCCCTTTAATTGACTTCTGCCAGACACAACAATCCTCCCTTATGTCCGAAACTCCCCACTGCAGAGATGCCAGAGAGTGGAGTAGGGAAGGGGGTAGCCATGCAACCAGCTTACTCCTCATTTAATAACTGCTTGCTTGGAAGGATTCCAGCACAACATATTCTAAGCCCTGGATGGAAAGTTTCTCTCCACTAGCGAGCTAGAGAGAGAGATTTTGTTTTCCCCAAACAGGGCAGACAGCAAACAAGTCAGAGGATGCCAGCTGCAGCCAGTCACGATCCCTGGCGCCTGGGAGTGAATGAAAACTCAGCAACTCCAAAGTAAAACAAGCAGCAAAGCAAAACCAACCCAAGCTGCATCCTGGGGTAGAGAGATCAGGGCAGTTTTAGCAACAGGACCAATGGAGATTTCACAGGGCAGCAAAATGAGAGGTGGGGAATTTTGAGCTTGCCAAAAAATCCCCCTCCTACTGAACGAGACACACGCACAAGGCTTTGCACTTTAATGGCACTTCCCATCGGAGGATTTCAAAGGGCCTTACAACACTGTTAATGCATCGGAGACTCAATGTCCTTCTCGTATTTCCCCATCCAATGCCAGGCGTCAAACAGGGCCCCAGTAACAGGCGTTTCCGCACATGCAATTCACCAACCCAGATGCTACAGCAACGGAGCGGTGACCACCACACAACTGGGGCTCAAGAGTTGAACCTCGGAGCTAAGATAGACGTGTGAAAGAGCAGGACCTCAGAGACGGATTATAAAGCAGGGTCACACTGCGGTGCCTGCTGAAGTTAAGCCCGAATTGCCTGTTTTGCACCCCCAAGTGCTCAGTTTAACATGCCAAGCTGTGTTGGTGGCGAAGCCTGTTTTCACTTGACTGCCCTCTGCACGGCTAGCAACAGGTATTCAGAGCTGCTGGGATCAGCTCTTGAAGCAAGCAGCTATAAAAACCCACACAGGCCAGAGCCTGCTGGGGAAGCCATGCCCAGCTCCATGGGGGCAGGGCTGCAGCGGTCACACTGGAAACCATCCACTCAGAATGGAAGAAAAATCTAAATTTGAAAGGACTTTGCACCTGCAGTTGGCTTAGCTCACCTGAAGGGCTCCTGCACCTTCAGTCACACAGCACCCTGGGCAAAGCACATTTCAGGGGTTACAGGTTTGCAGTTTCAAAAGGCCTAACTAATCTCATTCTGAATTTGAGAGATGGGGAGACCGTTTCTGCAGGGTTGTTGTGGGAATATCCATACACACACAGTTAAGGTCTAAAATATTTTAAATGCCCATCCCCCAAAACTTCCCAAGTAGCCACTACAGTGCTGAGTGACATTCGTGCACCAACAGCAGCAGCTAAGATTACATTGTCTACACACCAGCGAAGAGGCAATACCAGGGACTTCACCTAGGAAATGCTGAGAAGTTATTTTTAAAATCACTGCACACTTTCTACCACACGGCTAAGCAATCTAAACTGTTTGCACCTCCCCAGCATGCCTGCTGTGGGCACAGCAAGATGGTATGTGTGTATATTTGTTTGCAGCTTGCTTCTGTGGCAATGCACTATGTTCTCCTACCACCAAACCACTGGGGCTCTTAAAACTCCAGGGCCTGACACGCTGTCACAGCTCCTGCTGCTTTGGTCACCTCCAGCTGAGTGGGGCAAGGGCTGTTCACAAGGCATGCAAACACCCAGATTCCGACTGTCATCGGATCTCCCCTCCCCCACACCAACTCACAACAGGACAAATTGGAAGGACGGTAATTTATAATTGGAGATGGAACACTGGAAAACCGAGTCCCCCCACCCCCACCCCACCACTCCGTCCCATAGTTTAGCCAGTTCTTTTGGGGCTGGCTCATTAGCCAGAACTCCCCAAGATCAGGCTATGTAGAGGGGAGTAAAGGAGTTCAGTGCTGGGGACAGACCCCTGGAGCCTGCAGTCCTATTCATCAGCACACTGGGTACAGCCCCGCAGGACTTCCCCTAGCCTGCCTCTGCTCCGACCGGGGAATCCCTTCGCTGAGGGAGCAAGCAGTCGAGTCTCCATGTCCATTTCCTCCTCCGCCTCTCTGCAGCAGCTGCCAGTGACACTGGCAATTCAATGCCAATTCCTGCCCCCTAGGATCTAGCCTGAGACCAGCCCCGTGTATCTTGGCTACCGCAGGGAGCCATCCAGAGTGAGCCATTTCAGGCACTGGCAGAGCTGGATTTGAACTGGCAAAAGGCTCTTTAGCGGTTTCCCCCGAAGCAGCCAGTCCCCCCCCCAGCTATAATATATCTAGTCACAGAGCCCTGCAAAGCTGCGCATACCCACGGACCGTGGCTGTGGGTCAGATGCGGATACCAAGTTTGCATCCACGCAGGGCTCTACTGATTCAATACCAAAGAAACCAAGATCTTGAATAGTGATGAAAACAAAGGGAAAACTGCCCTCTTAATGGAGTGGCAGCAGGCTTGGGAACAGAAGCAAGCGTGGGCCATATTCAGTGCTGGTACTGATCCACCGAAGCCAGTGGAGTTAGCCCGAGAACAGCCTCGGGCTCAGCATGCCTCTCTAAAAGCAAGAGAAGGCGCACGCCCCAGGCACACACCAGGGAAGCAAGGATGGTTATTGACACTTACCCTCCCTAGGAATGCAGTAAAAGCCCTGCAACAGCAGAAGTGTCACACACATGTGCTAAGAGCCTGCCAACGCTGCAGCCGTCTGCAGAGCTAGTGCAGCCAGAGGGCAAGCAGGCATCAGGAGAGGTAGGGTGAAAGGGAAACCAGAGCGTGCTAAGGGAAAAACCAACACGTGGGATGATTGACTTTTCTCTTAGCCCACGGCAGAAGTGCTGAGCAAGCCTCCGTGGTGTGGAGAGAAGCCGGGGAGGGAGAGTGACTGAGGTGGGAGATCAGTGTCTAGCCAGTCTGGTTTCAGGTGTCAGAGACAAGCTCTGCTCACCCACACTGTGGAGCTGCCGGTGTTATGCAGCGCAGCGATTGAAGGGTATAAAAATCTCACTAGCAAGAGAACTGCTCTTTGATCAGCTTGAATATGGCCAAAGGGTGAGTATGCTTTAGGCAAACAAGGTACTGGGCTCAGAGCTGGGGTAACAGGGTGAAATTTAATGGCCTGGCTATTCATAAGGCCAGACTAGATGATCCCTGCTGGCCTTAAAATCCACAAATCCATCCTAGATCACAGACACGCCAACCCACGACACCACTTCCAAGAACAAGGGGCTGGAGGAAAAGGGCATCACAAGTGACACATCCGTGCAGTGTAATGAGCTATACCAAGGCTTTGTCTACACTAACGCCATCCCAGCAAGGGCTGGAACAGAGCTGGGCTGTTGGGGCAGGCAGGGCTCAATGGTTTTCAGCCCAAGTGAGAGCAGAAGGAGGGGATCTAGACCCTGGCTGCCAATCCACCTCATTACCAGGAACATTCGGGTGCTGTCAGCCTGAGATGGAGCCTTGTATTGCAAAGAGGTAGAATTTATAACAACCTCCAAATCCACAGGGCAGGAGTCTCTGTAGCCACCCTCCAAAGGCAGAACACTGGGACCAAAGCTGCTCTCCAGCAGAAGCAGACATCTTGAATAAAGGGGGCTGCACCTGGGTTTCCACCAGCATTAATGGTCTGCCGATAGACTAGTTGTGTAAACCCATGTGCATGCTTCCTACAGAGCTGTGCAGCATGGGGCTGTACCACTTATAATTTAAGGTTGCAGTGGGCCATCTTCTCCATGGAGCAGTGAACATGGGATTAGCTCCAGGGCCAAGCCCTCTTAATTCACAAAAGGCAAAGTGCAGTCAACCTCTCCCATTTCTCTCTGCAGCAGGTACAAAGTAGCCCTTTCTATCTTACCGCCTGTGACATTAATTGTGTCCTATTGAGATCCGGTAAACAAATACATTAAACGGAGACCTCTAGGAAGTTAGAGACCAGAAAATAAACCACCTCCAAATTCAAATAAGCGAAAGCTTTGTTGATTTTGTTTTTAATCAGGCACAAAATCTGGTCATGCTATGTTAAGGGCACATTTACAAATGGTTTATAAAGGATTAATCAATGTCATTAGCGTGTTACAGACATGTGTACTGTGTTTTACAGATTGTTTAAGCATAGACAGTTGGAAGGTGTTCTAGGTTATTATAAGCCATGGTTAGAAAGCAGCCCTATTGACCTGTTGGACTCTAGGAATTGATTAACCATTACCCCTAAATATACCCCTAAGTGCGGCTAAGAGTCCATAATTAAATGCCACCTGTACACAGCTCATAAAAGCCTGTAACATTTACTACATTAATTTTACAGTACCCACAAGCATGCTACACTGGGGGGGAAAAAAAGTCCTGAATTGCTAGTGGAAAAAAAAAAAAAAAAAAAAGCAGGAAAAGAACCTCTGGGACCTTTATCCATCATAAAAGCAACCTCAAAAAGGGAACAAGCTCAATTTTCTTATTCTGTTTGTGGGTGGCCTTGACAAGCAGGACTAGAAAGGGAAGCAGTGGTACAACTTAAACAGGAATGAGGAGGATAGATAAAGGGACAAGACTGCAGAGTTACTCGAGTAGTGACGTGTGTTTTAATGGTTCAAATAGTTCTGGTTGGTTTTTGGCATAACTTTTTTAATTTATTTGCAGCAATGCTGCAGAAGTGAGATTTAGTCAAAAGCCTCTTCCCTCCCTTCCTTCTTCCCCCAAGTTCAGAACTAGACTTTATCCCCAGCTACTGGGGACATGATGCTGTTAAGTTATATTGTGTTTAAGTTATGGACGCTAATGCCTAGAGAGCTCTGGGTGAAGCTCTAAATGCCTATAAAACAGTGTTCGAGGGGAGAGATGACGAAGGAACGTGACTGGCCAATAGCACTGGCTAAAGCTAAATTTTATGGTGCAATTCAATTCCTCACTGAAGTTGACGGCAGTTGAAACGGGCCCTGTGTCACGCGGGTACTGAACAAATTCCCACCCTCGCAGCTCTGCCAATGCTGCTCCTGCAATCCTATGGAGAATTCGTCACATGAGCAGACTCAAATGTGCCCAGGTTTCTGTGATAGAGATAAAACCGCCGACAGGAATTAGGTTAAAACCGCCGACAGGAATTAGGTTAAAGCCATCAGACTAATTTCACTTCTGCTCTAAACCAGATCCCCCTGAAGGGCTGTGCTTTGTACACTGACCCAAGCACCCCATCCAGTCACCAGGAAGTTGGTCATGTGAGACACTAACACTTAGAAAGCAGATAAAGTAGAAAATCTGTGTAGGTTAATTAAACCTTGGTTGGATGGAACTGAATGAAGGGGAGAGTGGAGACCAGAGTTCGATAATCCCATCGCACTGAACCCCACTTACGATAAAAGGGGTGTTTCTGCAAACTGCCCCAATCCTGACACCACCACAAGATTTGAAAACCCCACGTCAACTAAAGACGATGGATCGGGTTTCCAAAAATACCAGAGAGCTTCTCGGTTCCTAAATCACTTTTGAAAATGGGGGACACGGTCATTGTCAGGTGCCCAGAGCATCTAGGCAGTTGACACCCATTGAAATCAATCAGGTATAGGTACCTAGAGGCTTTTGAAAACCTAAATACCTTTATAAAACTGACCTTTAGACACTTTCAAAAATTTTTTACCCAGTGTCCCAATCCAAGCTACCCAGTGGAAAGGACCCTTATCCAAACTCAGCCTCATTCATCTCCAGAAATAAGCATAGTGTTTTATTCTGACTTTCCACTTGGCAATTTTAGCTTGGAGTTAATGATTCGATACTTGCTTTTGTGGAAGTCCGTGACTTCCAAGGGGCAGAATTATGCCCAGGGATTGGAAACCTGTTGAAATAAATCCAGTGCCATATCTCTGTGCTCGTCACTGAGATCTGCTCGAGCTGGGTGAAAGCAGCCAGACATTTTCCACTCAAAGTTAGTTACGTTTTTAAATGAATTTGCTTAGGGTGGGCTTCAGCGATCCCTTGCGTTCACTTTGTACAGGCATGGGTGCAACCTGGTTTTAAAGGCTTGTGGACTTAAGTGCAGAGCCATGTACACTAGGGTTACCATATTTCCACAATCAAAAGATGAGCCCCGCTCTAGCCCTGCCCCCATCCACTCCCTCCCACTTCCCACCCCCTGACTGCCCCAACC
>NW_020664543.1:16260819-16291300 GCF_002925995.2 Terrapene triunguis
CCCCCAGGACTCCCATGCCCTATCCAACTGCTCCCTGCCCCCTGACAGGACCCCCAGAACTCCCGACCCATCCAACCCCCTCTTCTCCCTGCCTGCCTCAACCCCTCTCCACACCCCTGCCCCCGACAGCCCCCCAGACCCATCTAACCTCCGCTGCTCCCTGTCCCTGACTGTCCCAACCCCTCTCCACACCCCTGCCCCCCTGACAGCCCCCCCGAACTCCCGACCCATCCAACCCCCCACCTCCCAGTCCCCTGACCAGGGCCGGCTTTAGCAAGAGCCCAGGAATCGGGCTGCGCTCCAGCCAGGGTCGTGGGGCTGGGCCGGTGTGCTCGGCCAGAACGGGGGCCGCCGCCCTGGGGCCCGAGCCGGGCCGGAGCCGCTGGGGCCGGGGATGCTCAGCCGGGGCCGGACCGGGGCCCTCGGCCGGAACCGGGGCCTGAGCCGAGCCGGGCCGGAGCCATTGGGGCCTGAGCCGGGGGTGCTCAGCCAGTGCCCCGGGGCCCGGGCCGGGCCGGGAGCCGCTCGGCCGGAACCGGGGCCGGTGCCCAAGCCGGGCCGGCCGGAGCCGCAGCCACGGCTCGGCCGGAACTGGGGCCGGTGCCCTGGGGCCCGAGCCGAGCTGGGCCAGAGCCGCCGGGGCGAGCCGCGCCTTGCCTCACCTCCCCGGAGCCCTCCTCCTCGCGTCCCGTCCCCCCCAGCTTACCTGCTGCTGCCCGCCTGCCCCTGCTTGTTTTCAGACTTCCCGCGAACATCTGATTCGCGGGAAGCAGGGGAGGGGGAGGAGCAGGGGGGCGGAGCGTTCAGGGGAGGGGAGGAGGAGGAAAGACAGCTGCGGGGCTGGGCGGCGTGCTAAGGCTGCAGGGGATGGGGGGAGCCGGGAAGGGGCTTAGGCTGCCCAGTGGCGCTTGGCTGCCTCTTTTCGATCTATAAATAGCCGACCGGGGGGAAATCCCGGACATTTTTAGAAATCCCCCCCGGACGGCTATTTATAGACCGAAAAGCCGGACATGTCCGGGGAAATCCGGACCTATGGTAGCCCTAATGTACACAGGTAATCACAGAATTTTTGAATTCACAGAAGAGCTAAGCAAATAATTCATTTTTCAGTCTGGTGGCTGAACTGAAAGACCACAAAAATTGTGTTTGGGTCAAACAAAAATGTTTCAAGTGTTAATTCAAAACATTTTTAGTTTCAGAAAATGTCCAATTGAGACAAAACATCAAAATGGATCATTTAGAAAGTGTCAGAACAAAATGTTTCAACATTTGATTCCGGCCCCCTTTTCCCCCCCCCCCTCCAAGCTGAAACTATTCACCGAGTTCAACCTAAATTCACAAATAGATTTGTTACTCTCCCCAAAAATGCATTTTTCAGCAAGTTTGCTTATCCCCAAAATTCTGTCTCCCAGCTCTAATTCAGTGACCAAGCGGCTGCATTTTGGTCTGATCAAATAAATCCAAAAAAGCTACACTGAATAATGGAGGCGAGAATGACTTGCCAGTCACTGGTCAATGAGCGGAAGAAGCTATATTTGTCAGATGAGTATCCCGAGTTAGTAGCTCAGCTCTACCATTTCCCCATTTTCATGATCAGTCATGAAGTATTAGGCCATCAAATTCTGGATTTTTAGTCGACCCCCTAGTTTTCATGCACAACACGATAAGCCAAGAGGGAAGCAGGGCTGCAGAATGGAAATAAGGATGGTTGTGTTTCTGTAAAAATCCAACTGGACGCCACTGATAAAGTGGCATGAGGTCTTTTAATCCCGTCAGTGACATGTAGCAGTTAGAGCAAACAGCAGGACGAACACACTATCAGTAAGTCAGCTGGTGGGCGGGTGGGAAGAACAAGACAGGAAGCGAGTGCACTCACTGCTGACACCAACTCAGCTCTTTGCCACCATTGCACAAGATGTTCCTGCTAATCTCGCAGACCCAGCCTCCTTTTTATCACCAGCCTCATCTGTCTCCCTTTCACAAAGGCTCGGTTCCCCACAACGCAGTATCTGGGAAACAATAGGAGAGATCAGCCCCTCATGAGGCAGATAAGAAGTGAGGGGGCATGGAGGGGACAGTCTCACCCCACCCTAACGAAAGATTCCTTTGCAGGTGTCAGTATTGCTCCCTTGTCCATTTCAGACCCCAGCTGGCTGCACCCCAGATTATGGAGTGTTATGTTGTGACCACTTCCTGTGCATGTCCCTCTTCACTCTTACTGAATATGGCAACAGTCCTTTTATTGCTGCTAGCCAACACATATTAGCTTAGTATACACCCCATTATACGAATGCCTGGCAGTTTTAAGAGCTGAATTGCCCTATGTTTTCCGCAAGAGTTCTGTTCACTCATGCTAAATTACATCCCACAATACCCTGCAATGGTACAACTCAGCACTTGGCATAAACAGATTGAATGTCTTGATTTTTGACAAGTTTCCTTTCTGTGTTTTAGTACAAGCTAGGAAGGTACCTTCACCGTATTTAGAATACTACTGTCCTAAACAAAGATACGGAAGGAACAGAACAAAAAAAATTAAGGAACTGGGACAAACTGATTTTTGTGAGGGGTAAAAAGTTTTGTAACTGGTAAAGTCACCCTAGAGATGCTCCTAGCTGAAATGTGTAACTTTGGGAGCACCCCTTCTACGTAAGGTGAACATAATGCTGCATGAGACAGCTTCCCAGAGACTGGTATGGTACTGTACTGTATTCTTACTGGCTTTTAGCAGTGAACCTGGTTGATGTGAAATATTAAAAAAATTATTAAAGTTAATGTATAAAATCAAATTTACACAAGTTAAGAAGGAAGGTACTGTACATCTGGGGTCAGGCTTGGGTTATGAGGGATTACAAGTGTCGGTTACAGGGTTCACAAGATACATACATAGTACATAACCAGCATAGACCCAGATTGGGGTGCGGGAGTTTTTAAAACGTCAGTGGATAAGTGATCTTGGGTACGCCACCCATGGAATGTGGAGTCCACGTCAGTATTGGTGTAGTGAATAAGTACATGGGTGGGGTGCGTCCCTTGGTTCGTCAGGGAAGGAAGTGGGTTATTTCCGTGACCGACGTTCTCGATTACTCGACCTGGTACTGACGGTGTCCCGTGATGTGCTCTGTGTAGATGTCTCTGGACCACCTGATGGTGTCTGACACCAAGAGCTGTCTCATGAGCCGGGCATAACGTCTACCGACTCTGCACACACTCAGCACCGGCTCGTTATGGGGGTCCCACACGCCCAGGGCTCCCACAATCAGGGCGTGGATCTGGACCTTATAGCCCTGGGCTCTCAGGCTGTCGGTATTAAACAGACCAAACAACAAACCAAAATGTGGTCAAGCAACTGACTACAATTTTTCACCACTCCCTTCAGATGAGCATTGACTCCTCATATTCCTCTGTTTCCCCATTTGGGGATGGGGATACATTACAGAATTCAACTTAAAAGCCCCCATCCCAGTCTCCTTTCAACAAAGGCTTCTCTTTTCCATGGAGGGGCAGCTCCTAGGCAAGATACAGCCTTGAAGACTGTTGATACCTGCCCCTTTGTATCCTGAGAGCAAGGGAGGGTAGTACTGTCCAGGGGCTGATGCTGGGAAGACCAAGGCTATGTCCACACTCCAAAAAAAAGAGTCTGTTCTTAACTTGGCTTAACTAACTCACATTAGCTAACTAATTAAAATAGCAGTGAAGACACAGGGACTCAGCTTTTAACTCTACTTAAGTTGTGTAAGTTGTAAACTGGACCTGCTCTGTGATGTCTTAGCTAAGTCCCTCGTAGGAGCATGGTGTAAATGACACAGTTCCCACCACGTAAGTGACTGACTCAAATAAGTGGAGGCCCAGGCCTGGAACAGAAGGAAGTGATGTGGATGAAACTAGAAATGCATGGCAGGGTGCTGGGGCGGGGAGGGGGAAGCTTTCATAGAAACTACTGCATTGTGCTTTGCTCAAGCCATGCTCTTTAGGTCCCTGACTTGCAAGATCCAGTAATCAGCAGACTCCCTTCTGCACAGAGAAGTGGTAAGAAGAGACCACACACAGGCAGTGCAGAAAACACAAGGCAGACGTGTCAAGATTAACCCCAGCGTCACTGCAGCCAGCCTGTAAGCTCAACTCCCAAGACAGAGTGCATTTCCTCTGTGTGTCGCGCTGGGGAAGGAACAATTAGAAGCTGTGCAAATTGGATGGTGCTCTAAGAATGCTGTTCCCCTCCCCAATATGGACACCCCACACACACACTTTGGCTGGCACTGCTTTGCATACAGACCACGAAGGCCAGCTAGTGATCTCGCCAGTCTTCCCTTCCAGACTGGTAAACGTGCTACAAAAATAACTTGCAAACGCCAGTCACTTGACCAAAGGAACCTACACAGTGAGAAGCTGCAATGCCCTTCCAGAGTAAGGTCATTAAACAGCAGGACACGGGACGAGCAGAGAACGGTAAAAGGGATGGCTCAGAAAACCAAAGAGCATTTGAACTGGGAATGGCAGAACCCAGATTAACGAGGAGGGATGAGTCCTGGGGAAGATGGGAGAAACGAAGAGATTATGCTCAAGCTTCCACTAAACCAGGAAGCCTTAAGAGATCAAATCAAGAGCATGAGGTGTGTCCTGGTCTCCAAGGTTTCCTGTTTTAATGGTTTTTTACTTTATTATGTGGTGGCAGGGGATATTATCCATCTACACAGGCCTTGCAGCTGGAGTTACCAGTGGATTTAAATTCCACTGTAGTCCAGCCAGGTTGCAATATATTTTGGCTGTCCAGTACAGGCCAGGCCAGAGTAGGTCAGCCCCATGTTCTAGCCCAGGTAAAGGTGTGGCCTTTGGCAGTTTGGTTAAGCATTTTCCCAGGGCCACTCCAAGCACAGAAGACAGCTATTGGTTGAACCCTTGACTGACCTGCCGCTCGCAGATCAGTCCAACCTTCCCTAGCAGAGGAAGCAACTGAATATAGATTAACCAACATCTCTGCCCCTAGCAGCTCAGGGCCCAGTAAAACGGAGGCCAACCCATGTTCCCAAGCTCTGATTCACCTTGTGGTAGCGGGAATGCACATGGGGATTGATTCAAACTAGAATAACCTCAAAGGAATAAAGACAAAATTCAAGTCACCCTTGACTGAGACAAACAAGTCTCTCTAGCAACAGAAACTTCTGGGCACAGAGGGTAATGAATCAAACTTGCCGGGGAGAGCAGTTCACTGCTCCGTGAAAGGCCTCCGGGTAGACCATGCTCCCTCCAGGTGTCCATCAACTGAACCCCACTCAGGAACTGGGGTCATTCCCAGAGTTTTGAGTTGGGCTGGAGAGCAGCATGTAACCCCTGCAGCCACCAGCCACGACTCTGGAGGAGCCTTCATGAGAGAACCCGGCTGGACACATCACACATTGGGCAGGTGCAGGGAGATTAACTCCACTATAACTGCAGCCGCGTCCTGAACTCACCCCATGCACCGAGCCTCGGCAGCAGAGCAGCTCCTCCCAGACAGGGTGCTGATTAGGAAGGAGCCAGCTTGTTGTACCTGCTTTCAAAAGCCAACTACGCAGTGCAGGTTGGAAAGTTCAGTTTCCATATTAGTGGGTTTGCATCCCGGCCAAGAGAGCGACACGGAGTAGAGGGATGGAAAACCAAATAACTGTGTGTAGGGCCAGCCATATGCACTAGCCTCGCTTTTTTAGGCATAGAGGAGAGATGACAAGCAGGATCCTCACTCCAACCCCGGGCATATGTCGCCCTTTGGCTAGGAATAAAAGGATCCTTTTTAAAAAAAAATAATGGAAGAGGAGTGGGTTTAAGTTGCAGCAAGCGTTTCCAAGGAACTGTGACTAGGTTACTGGGACTGTTTTCCAGCACTGTCAACTGCTGCAGTGAGCGCTCAGAGATCAGTTCTGAGCAGTCTTTCCAAGCCATTGTGCTCCATGGCTGGCTCGAAAGCAAAAAGAACTGGGACATCCTGGAAGCTGTGCATATCCTTGAGGCTGCAGCAAAATGTGAGAGGGGACTCTTGCACCATTAGAGATGCTGTTGAGTGGCAGCCCTGCATTTGTCAAATGCAAGAGGCTGAAATGCTGTCCCAGCAGACTATCATCCAGGTCCTAGAGCATTTTAAGTGGGTCTTCCCAAAATTACATTTGGTTAGAAAGCTGAGAGCGTCTGCTTTTAAACAGATCCTGTGGGGGTCAGGAACACAAGAACTGCCAGACTGGATCAGACCCCATGCACACCTAGTCCTGTATCCTGTCTGACAGTGGCAGGCACCAGATGTGTCAGAGGAATGTGCAAGAAACCCTACAGGAAGCAAATGTAGGATAATCTCCTCCCCACAAAGCTCTCATTGCAAATCCCCAAAGCTAGAGATTGTTTTAAACCCAGAAGGTTTTATGCCCTTTCCAAAATCTATTAGCATTTTAATTCAGGATAGGAGGCCACATGCTCTAAGGGGTCAAGCACAAGACCCTGAACTCTACCACTTGTCACTGTGTGATCGTGGCAAATGACTGTCTCTTTGCTTTAGTTTCCCCATCTGTAAAATGGGAACGATCCCTGCCTACCTCTGTGGGAGGGTGGTATAGAGGACCAGGGCTAGTTAGCATGGCACTTACACAGTGCCACCCTATTATTTTACGTGGCTTTTCACTATACCCAAAGAAGAGTCAACTGCAGGCCTGTTTTCAAAGAGCCTTTGTTCCCAGGGGACCAGGGTCTGGCTTGCAGAAGCCATTCTGCTGTGTTAGCCATCTGCCTCCCCTGTTCTACATCAGCGCTAATGTTCCCTGGGCTCCCACATGCACTGTCTGGTTTTTCTTTTGGTATTATTGGAGACTTGTTCTCATTTTTCTATTTCAGGAGGAACTGGCCTGTCAGCAGAAGCGGGACAGCTACCACAGGGTGACTTAGGAATTGCTGTCAAACAGCTTCTTTCCCAGGGATGGGGGATGTTCACAGGTGCTGAGGTTCTGCAAACCTCTGACTGCTCGCATTCAGAAAACTGGCTTTATATTTACCATCAGTGTTGCTGAGCATCTGGCATACTGCATGCAAGAGTCTCCCTTTAATTGCCATAGAGCACTGCACGGCTTTGATAGTCTGCTGAAAGTCTGCGTTAGTGAACAGCTCAAACCCCCTAGTGAAGACCTCTTCAGCTCCAGAGAGGCACTGAGCAACCAAAGCCTGCACTGATCTCAGTGGGAGTGACCAGGGCTCAGCACCTCTCAGGAATTCTGTCCTGCTCCCAGGTACTGTAAATAGACACTAGACCAGAGCTTCCGTCTGGCTCGCAAAACAGCTGGATAATTCTATTAAGCTCAACGTCAATCCAAAACATTGATAAAGCTTCAGCAACGTGCTGAGATGCACAACTTGCATCATCCCTTTCTGAAATACAGCTACCTCTGGGGTCAACCATACCAGCTGTTCAGTGCCGTGTGCTATTGCACTATAATTTAGTAATTTAGGATCCGAAGCACAGAGAAATACTGAATCCAACTGATACCACGGGGAGAATTTCAGGAGGAAGAGTGCAGGACTCTGGAGTTAACTCTCCTCCTCCAAGGAAATAGACAACCGGATCTTTAAGTGATCCAGATGAGATTAAAAGAGAAGTCCCTCAGTCTCCACCACACTGGGTCAGACAGCACCTCCATCAGCGCACCACAATGGGGACAGCTGGGGGAGAAACATGCACTAAGACTAGGTCTACACTACCCGCCTGAATCGGCGGGTAGAAATCGACCTCTCGGGGATTGATTTATCGCGTCCCGTCGG
This sequence comes from Terrapene triunguis, assembly GCF_002925995.2. Taxonomy (NCBI): domain Eukaryota; kingdom Metazoa; phylum Chordata; order Testudines; family Emydidae; genus Terrapene; species Terrapene triunguis. Next base: position 16,268,593 of record NW_020664543.1, read on the forward strand.
GACGCGACAATCGATCCCCGAATTGACGCTCTTACTCCACCAGCGAAGGTGGGAGTAAGCGCCGTCGACGGGAAGCCGCAGAGGTCGATTTTGCCGCCGTCCCTACAGCAGGGTAAGTCGGCTGCGATACGTCGAATTCAGCTACGCTATTCGCGTAGCTGAATTTGCATATCTTAAATCGACCCCCCCCTTGAGTGAAGACGTACCCTAAGTCAGAACTAAGCTGGTTTGGAGTTTTTCCATGAGTCTTTTTGGGATGAGAAAATGCTGTTTTGTCAGCAACCAAAACTGTTTGCAGGAAAGAGTCAGTTTTGACAAAAATTTCTTATGTCAAAAAAGTTTCAAAATGGTCGTGTCCCATGTCAAAACATTTCCTAAATGAAACAATCTTTCTAGTCCAAAATGACTTTTTGTAACAAGATTTAAGCAAATTATAGTAAAAAAAATTAGCTCGGATTTTAATCTTTTCATGTAAATGTTTTGATTGACACGAACGAAAACATTTTTGAACTGCTGGGTTGTGAAAATTTGACATTTTGTCCCAATTCAAGACAGAACAATTTTTCCAAATTTTGAAAGCTTTCCCAGGATGGGAAAGCTGTTTCCGGCCTCACTCTAATGAAAGCTGGAAGGAAGAGTTCCTCTTAAAGCAATCCCATCCCTCTGTTCCAAAAGGCTGTGGGACTGGAGAGGAGTTGGGAGGGACAGATGTTGGCTGATTCCTGCTGGACAGGGATGCTCTGTAGCAATCCACACTGCATTGTCTGTATTCACAGGAAAAGGCAGTGAGATCATTGCCTGAGTAGGAGAGGCGTGGGATGTGTGTTTGTCTTAAGTTTTGTTTTCTTGGGGAGGGGGACAGAGCAGCAAACTTTGAACTTAGTTTCGTTGACTCCCACACACAGGACTCAGTAGCAGAGGCACCTTCCCCTGCACTCGGTCCTCATTGGAGAAGGACTGTTATCTGGTAAGCAACTTCTGTTCAAAAAAAACTAGAGCAAGGGTGGGAGGAAAGCACAGAAACCAAAACAAGAGTGCAGATAAGAGCGTGCTGGGGCTTGACAGCGTTAACAATGACCTATGGGGAAGTTTTCCTGGAAAGGGTGTGGCAGGAAACAACTCAAGAGAGGGAGCTGTGTTGCAAAAAGGCTATTCTCTGCTTGCTATGTTCTGTGTAGAAGGGTTACGTTGCCTGGCACAAAAATAACGCCGCAAGAATCTGGCATCCCCATTCAGGGCAGCAATGCCAAGCCTTCAACAGACATCCCCGTGGAGTTGGGATACTCCCACGCTCGATACCTCCCAAGGGGCAGGTTTGTTCCATTTCTTGGTATCCAACCAGCAAGGAATGAGTACAAGACTGGAACTGGCACATGGAAGAGGCCGGTATCTGGGCTCAATCAGTAATGCTTACCAGACTGCCCAGATACTGCAGTGATGGGCGCTTTAGCACTGCATGTTGCCAGGATGGTCCCTATGTTACCAGCTGCACAAAGGCACGTGGAAGGGAATCCACAAATGGAAAAATACCACATAGCTTTGTTGGAGCTTGATACCCGAACATCCATTGCCCTGGTCCATAGCGAGCAAGGGGCAGGGATGGAGAAGGGCGCAGAGGACTGCAGACATTGACATCCCAGCCTTCCTCACCCCCTAGAATCTCCAGGCACGGCAGGACCAAGAGCCCTTCTGCACATGACACTGGCCTCACCAAGGGCAGATTCCTTGGAGGGGAATTGCAGAGCACAAGGCAGATGTTCGCATTGCATCAGGCTACATTAAGTGGTGGCCGTATCAGAGCAGGAGCCATGTCAGGTACTAGAAGGGAGCATAGTGCTAGTGCCGCTCCTTCCCTCCAGCCGTGGCCTGGTCCTCTCTCCGGGACATGGGGATGTTTTGGGGAAGGGATACGTGGCTTTGTTTTCCCAGTTTTCCCCTTTCAGGCTCTACCTCCCCAGCCCCAGCCCCCACACAAACTCCCGGTGGAATTGCTCTTTGTGTGGCAGAGAGGGCATTGGGGAAGGGGAAGCAGAGTGGCCAAAGCTCAGCAAAACTCAATCTTAATAATACATGGTCCAGCTGTTAGGGTGGGGAGGAGACAGGAGGCCTGGGGTTTCCTGCTGGCTCAGTCTGTGGAACTGGGCAAGTCACTGTCCATGCCTCAGTCTCCCCACCTACATAGACCACCTCAGAGGGGAGAGGAGGCTGGTTTGCCATGCACTTGCAGGCCCTGGAGCAGAAGCGAATAGAAAGGTACCAGGATTGCTGTTCCTTGGCGGAGGAGAAGAGTCTTTGTTTATGTTCTGTAGCAGAACAGGGCCCCAAGGTGGCTAACGGGGAAGCACCTGTGCCTGTGGAATAGGAAGTGGGACAGTGAGGGCTGTAGAGGGCAGAGAACAAGAGAGGAATCCTGAGCTGTTCTGGTGCAAGGCCACCACAGAAGTGGCCTGCAAACTGCAACCCTGCGGCTGGCTCATCTCCCCCGGAATCTGATCCCCCAGATTTGTGAAAAGCGAAAGGGAAAAGTGCAAACGGCTCTGTCCCATCCTGGCAGGGTAAAACAAACGGTCTGCTCAGGGTAAGCCACAGCTGTTCCCAACACAGCATGGCCACGGCTAGCAGCGAGTGGGGAGGTTGAAGGGTTTAGATCTATGCTGGGCCATGCATTCTGGAATATCACCCAGACACTTTACACACTAGATTTAGGGTTTACATCCCACCACTGAAATGCAGCCAGCTCAGAGTCTGGCCTAGGCAGCTACTGAGCAGCACATAGCAATGCTATAGCGCACTTCAGAGCAGGAAAGGAAGAATCCAAGCAAAACTACAGGGGCAGCGCATGCCAGCAGCAGGCAGCTCCTCTATGTAGAATGAAGCCAGGACAGTTGGTCGCTAAGTCCGTGTCTATACCAGCAAACCAGAAAATCTCAAGTCATTGTATGCTAGCAACCACAAGTGCCAGAACTTTGGCCTTCATCCACACAGCAGTTTCCAAGCCAAGACTCTAACCACTTTGGCCTAGGGTTGCCAACCCTCCCGGTTTCACCAGGGGTCTCCCGGAAGCTACTGAAGCCAAACTGGGAGATTTTAAGTGTTAAAAGTCTGGCAGTACAGTGGGGCTAAGGCAGCTCCCCGCCTGCCCTGGTTCCATGCCGCTCCTGGAAGCGGCCGACACGTCCCTGTAGCCTCTGGGGGGTGGAGGGGGTCTCTGCATGCTGCCCCCGCCCCGAGCGCCCACTCCGCAGCTCCCATTGACCGTGAACTGCAGCCAATGGGAGCTGCAGGGGCAGTAGCACACGAAGACCTCTCCCTGGGGGGCTGCAGGGATGTGTCGGCCTGTTCCGGGAGCAGCGCAGGGCCAGGACAGGCAGGGAGCCTGCCATAGCCCCGCTGCGCCACTGCCCGGTAGCCACCCGAGGTAAGCACTGCCTGGCCAGAGCCCGCACCCCTCACTCCCTCCCACACTCCAACCCCCTGCCCCAGCCCGGTGAAAGTGAGTGAGGGTTGGGGGAGAGCGAGTGACTGAGGAAGGGGGGATGGAGTGAGCAGGGCGAGACCTTGGGGAAGGGATGGCTCAAGGGTGTGTGGGTTTGTGTGATTAGACAGTTGGCAGCCCTACTTAGGCCCTGGCCCTGAAAGGCATTGACATGCGCTCAAGTGTTTTCTGGGGTCACAACCTCAGTGACATGGCTAGCTCAAAACAGAGCGTGTCCCCGCACCCAACATGGTTAGTAGTCACGGCAGCTAACAGACTCTCACCCTGCCAGATGCCTAGCCTGGCACATGCTTGTGCCAAGCTGGTTACAAGCAGGGACTGATTCTGCTGGTAGGACCCTACCAGAGTGCATTGCTTTATTATGGCAGATGAGACAGACAGGGCGGCTTCCTGCAGTGACCATGTTGTATCAAGTGTCTGGATGGTTTAGGTAGCAGTGTGGGCCAGGGATTGTGTGCACTCCACCAGGGGAGGGGATGATTGAGGCAAGTCGCTCAGGCTAGAACACCTGCAGAGAGCTACCCCCTGGTGGGGAGGCTCATGTATGCGGCCTCAAACTGGATTCTCCAGAGACCAAACAGAGAAAGGACTTCTGGATAAACAGCCCAAGCATGAACGGACTCTGGCTCCTGATCTAATGGCTGATATGAACTTGTAACCACAAGGAAAACCCGGTTGTAGGGTTTGAAGGGCTGACCCCTGCCATAGCCCTATGCTGGGGCTAAGAGTGACCTCTGGTAAGCTTTTTAGCATGTGTGTAGGTTATTTCATTGTTTTCAATGCCTTCTCTGCAATGCTTTTACCTTAAGAATAAATGTGCTTGCTTAGGAGCTGGGTGGTAACTTGTAACTGCAGGCAATCCACTGGTCAGAGCCCTGGGAGAGAAGCACAGGTGCAGTTACCCTGAAACGGAGACAGCTGGGTTGCGCAGAGTGCCCGAGGACATGCACACAACCCCTGGCTGATGTGCTGTGGAACAGCTGCCCAGGTTTTCCCAGAAGGCATCGATACAAACCTGTTTAGTCAGCGTGGAAAGTGCAGAGGCACATGTTCAGTTCAGCCATGGCTGAGAGGCAGAAAGGGGTGTCCACACAGCAGCCTCCAACCATGTCTGCTGTAACCAGATCAGAGGAGGGAGCGGCCGACTGCCTGCATAGGGCTTTAGGTTTCTCCTGGGAGGCATCCCCGCCCTTCACAGTGGGCATGGGTTCAACACCAGCCCAGACAGACCAGCGTCTCCTGCTGCAGGGCAATCACCACTCCCTGCAGCAACTGGGCTTTCCAGGAAGGTCTAGGACTGATCTGGCTGAACTCCACTTGGCCCATATGATCCAAAGAAACATGAGAGGTAAAGACCCCACTAAGTCTCGTACCCCCCCACGGTGAGTCATCCTGGAGGCAGGAGGGGAAGAGATCACTCAAGGTAAGAAGTAGAAAGGTCTTTGTGGGCCACACAGGACTCTTGGGCTTTGAGGCTGCCCCTTCCGTAGACCCTTATGGAGGGAGAATTCGCAGCTCAAGTCTAGAGACCCTGCTTCACTCACTCCAGATTTCTGTGTAACAAGGGAGGGGGAAGAGAAGGGAGGAGAAGAGATTTCTCTCTATTTGGTCCCTAGCATCAAGAGCAGCATGCTCATTGGCTCTCCCTTTAAAGGATGCCACCATAAGGCACCCATGGGAGGCAGTCTCTTCCAATGTCCAGCTCATTCCTATGAAGAAGGAACACAGGCCAAACCAGTCTGGGAGTTGTTAGGAGCAGGGGGTGACATGCTGGTGCTGTACATTATACAAAAGATTGTGTGGGATTTCTGTGCCCAGATGAAAGCACTCTGGTCAGCTTTACCATTGGAACGATCAATGGGTTTTACATTGTCCCCTACATTCTCCATACAAGAACCCCAGTTCCTAGTCACACCCAAAACAGCAGCCAAGCCTTCTCCTGACCAGCGGTGACGTACACCTGAGTCCAAGTGTGAACTGCTCCAGCCCTCCCATTCCCCCCTCAGAGAGCAGTAGTCTCAGCCTCCCCTTTCATTTAATTCACTCCTTTGTACCGGATGCAGCTCAATTCCCAGCAACATCTGCTAGGAGCCAATGGAGGCTCCTGTGACTGTGGGGCCTGTTTCCGATCACTCCTGTCCCTGTTATTGCATTAGTTGTCCCCCATAATCATTTGGGTTTCAGGCCCTGTAGATCCTCCCCTTAGGCTGGGGGGGGGGTCCTTTAGCAGTGGGCGGGCTTACGCCAACCCACTTCCCGGACCCCAATATGAAAAAAAGAAAAAAAAAAAAAAAAGACACACACACACCTGCTAGGAATTCAACACCCAAGATCAAAGGGTTAAACTGCTGCCAGCGCCTGGGATCTCACCATTCCAAAGCCTGGGAGCAGACTCCGGCTCAGACCCCAATTCCCAGAACTGGGAGCCTTCTACATGCTCAGCCAGTAGGAAAAACCCCTCCTTGTTGTCACGTGACAGAGGCTGGCATACAGCCCTTGGACCATATACATTATACATAAGGCCCATGCATTTTTAAAGGGAAATTTTGTCAAATTGAACTAGAACAAGCTAGTTTCAGACCCAATATCAGGAACCTGAAATATTTATAAAACCCTCATTAACTTGCTTCCAGCAGCACTCAAGAAATCCGGACACAGTGAGCCGCCAAAGAAATGGCAGAAAATCAGAAAGCACATCAGACGTCTGGTTGTTAGTTGGCCCCAGTTACAGTCTGATTCATAAGAGGCAGTTTGCCGCATACATGCCTGCATGCTTTCATTCCCAGCTTCAGTACTTGCTCATCCAAGCCACACTTGTTCAAGTGCATTCTCTAGCAAGGCTTCCGCTTCTAGCCTATGCTTAGACGTCAGATTCCTCAGTATGAAAAGCTCATCTCACATGAGAGAACGGCAATGGTAAGTGTAGCTGTAACTATGGAAAGTTAGCTAGAGCTGCATGCGATGCATTACACAACTTTTAGGCCAGTGCTTACGAGAAAGGTCACTCTGACTGTTCCTGCTGACTGGCAAATTACAGGAATAATCCAAAGTAAATCCCCAGCCACTGCTCCTCTACCCGAGGGATCATATGATGTGTTGAAATGGAAGGAACCTTAGACGGAGGCCAGCTTGCCCATTGAAGTGGCCGCTGTTCAGCACTGTTGCTGGTGGAGAAAGGTAATGAAAGTAATGGGATGCGACAAATCTGACCACATGGGAGAATCTGATAAAAGTCAGCACTCGAGAGCCAGTGACGGAATTGAGCAGTTCTGTGCATGCCACTGCTCAGGGCTGGGTGGATTCAAGAGTTTGGTAGGGAAGAGTAACCAATTCCACTGCGCGACTGAGCTTCCCGAGACAAGAATCTTTTTCAGCACCTTAGAAACAAAGCCAGCTTTTAAGTCACAAGAGCACAGAGCCAATACAGCCAGTCAATTTGTTATACATGCACGTCCAACACCAGCTACAGCCAGGGACAACCATACAGGCTTTGGAAACAGAGGGCGAGGAAAAGAAGTCACAGGAGTGTGGACACCGTGGCACCATAAAGCAAATTTGTTACTCGAGAAGATTGTTAGGTAAGTGGTAACCACCTCAAGCAGCTCCCAGGCTCTTGCTCTACTGCGTACGGTTGATCGCATTTGGTGCATGTTAGCCAGTGTTACCAACTTGGCTGTCAAAGGGCAGCAGCCTTCCATCAGCCAGCAGCCTCGTAACAAAAAAGCCCATCAAAAGGTCTGTCTGCGTTGCAGTAAGTCTGGGCTAAAGCCCAGCTGTTGCCCCTAATCCCCCTTTTGTCCACCCAGAAAAACTTCTAACTCGGCCCTGAGGGTGCTTTACGCCTGACTAGCAATACAGGCTGAGCCAAGATTTTCAATCTGCCTAGTTTGCAGTGAGAACAAGCAGGCTTACCAAGCCTGGGTGCTGTTAGTCCTCCAATGCTATCCCAGAATTCCACTGGGGCCAGCCTTTGCCTAACCCCTCCAATCTTCCACACTATATTTGAACCCAGATTTGCCTGCCCCAGTTCCGCTGCACTTACACAGCATTTGAGCAGAGATGTAGTCCAAGAAAACCTCCTCCCATGCTGCCAGTTGGCCAGAAGCGGACACCAGCTTTCCGGTAGAGTGTGGAGTGATATCACTAAGACCAGGAATTTGAGAGGAATGTACCCAAAGTGACCACTTTGTTTAGTGGACAGGAAAGAAATGGAGAGATAGAGCAGTCAGCTGGGTGCACTATTGATCACTGACACTTTGTGGCTTGCAAACTGAATTCCTTAATGGCAGTCTCAGACATTCTTACTGCCAAATGCAGTTTGCTTTTGCCTTCAGAACTGCCTGTAGTAATAAGTCACTCCCTTAGGAAGTTAGTGACCCGAGAACAATATTTCATGTCAATGACACAAGCAACAGCTCCATGCTAAGTAGGAGCTCCCGGAGAACAAATTTATAGAGCAGCCCAGGTTAATGCACCTCTAAGAACCACAGGATACCCCACCAGACATCCACCTCAGCACACAGGTTAGGACAGCACCACTGTGGATGCAGTTACATGGGTCTGTCACGGGTAGTGCTTTGCAATGGGGATGCTCACCAGAGCTAGGCTAGCCCAGGCTAACTCTGCACCAAAGACACAACCAAAGGGAGAACATGACTGCCTAGAACATGAGACTGCATCTAAACAACAGAAAAGCAGCACGGTTTAGAGGAGCGATTGCAGGGTTGGATGTCATGGGCTCCCAAGCTCTAATCCTGCCTCTCCCAATAGCTCAGTGCATGTGGCTTTGGGCAGTTGTTTCCCCATTTGTAACATGGATGTAACATGTACCCACCTCACAGGGTCATTGACAGGCGTGGGGCTTGGGAACCTCTTGAAGAAGGAAGGAGGTAGGGAGCCTGAAGTGCCGAGCTCCCGTTGGTTTCAGAGTCATGGGCACTCAGCACCTCTGGAAGTCAGGCCATGGGAGCACTAAGAAGGAAAGATGCCAGTCTGGAGGTAAACAAGAGGAATCTCCAACCAATTCCTTTGGAGACAGAAGTGCCCGGAACACCAAATATGCACATTTCTGCTTCTATTTCTGAAAAATGGCTCAATCCAGCCCTCATTGAGATTAATAAATTCAAGAGTCCAAGAAAGCGCATTACACCTAGGGTACTCTACAGTGCAATCACTGACTTCTGACCACCTCTCCATTGTTTGGTCTGGTCTACATGCGCAGTTTGTATTGGTATAACTATTTGGTGAGGGTTGATTTTTTTACCTACATGGTTACACTGGTAAAAGCCCTAGTGTGGACACAGTTATACCAGTAGACATGTGCCTTATACTGGTATAGTTATTCCCCCTTCCTGTACAGAAATAAGCTATATGGGCAGAGCGCACCTTGATACCAATAAAACTATTGATTGTAGGGAGTTTTAGTACACACCAGTTCGTAGAAATGGGGAACTGACAAGAGCATTAGAGCAATTTGCCCAATGTCACACAGGAAGTGCAGGGCAGAACTAGGACTAGAACTCAGATCACCTGAGTCCCAAGTCAGTGCCCTATTCATAAGGGCACCCTTCAGTGGGAAAAGACCTAAGCACAAATAAGCTAAAAGGAGCAACATCAGCCTGAAATCCGGGCAATTTACACAGAGTTCAAAGTATTTCAGGTGTTGAATCAGTCTCAGACTCCCTCTGCCAATGTGTGACAGCTGGCAACCACATTTTTCTCTTTGTTAACATGTCTCTTCCCCCTTAGCGTGTGAGACACCACACAATTAGCAGGGAATACTGACTACAGACTAGAGAAGCGTTAGCATTTCAAGTGTTACTTGAAACCACAGTACGCAAGAGGGTGAGACAGGTGCGGGGCTTCAGTTGGTGTTTTCGAGTTTAATTCAGCCCCTTTCAAGGCGAAGAAGATGCTAATGGAACACTGATACACACATGTACATCTGCATCAGTAGCAATAAGTGACCCAGACACTGAGCCTCCCTGCTGACAACCTCTCCGCAGACTGATCTCACCTGACGGGCGGAGCAGCCACTGTCAGGGAAGTTACCCAAAGAGAGGAAACACCAGCTCGGTGATTTTTGCGGGCACCCAGAAATGGAGCCACCCAAAGATCAGTGTCCACTTTTGAAACCTTTGGCCTCAGTGACTTGCCCAAGGTCACATACTGGCAGAACCAGCTCTCATGACACTTGGTCCAGTGGTTAGAGTAGGGGACAACACTGCTTATAGCTAAGGCTCCTATTTTGTCAGGGATATTTTTAGTTAAAAAAAAAAAACAGACAGGTCCCGGGCAATAAACAAAAATTCACAGAAGCCCAGGACCTGTGTGATTTTTAACTAAAAATATCCCTGATAAAATGGGGACGAGGAAGGTCCAGCACCAACAGCAACTGGGGGCTATGTGGTGCCCCTGTCGCCACTGGGTGGTTGCAGGTGGGGCCCCTGCTGCCCATGGGGAGTGGGAGCTCCAGGGTCCCCTTGCTGCCTGCCGCGGATGGAGCTGTGGGGGACCCCCACAACCCTCTGCGCCTGGGAGCTGCTGGGGGCCCGCCGCCAGCAGCAGCTGAGAGCTGTGTGGCCTGCCAGATGACAGCCCTGGGCAGAAAGTGTCAGAGGTCTCTGGAAGTCACTGATTCTGTGACATAATTGTAGCCTTACTCATAGCTCTGGTGTGAGCAGCCCCCAGTGCCTGTACAGGGCCCCAATGAATTCCATGCAGGCCCCAGGATGGATCTCATTGCAGGATTAGGGCCTATTAGAGCAAGTCTGCTGTAGAGACCTTTGCAAATGTGCTGCTAATAAAAAGAAACCCTAATGCTTTTCATCAGTCGATCTCAAAGCGCTTTACCAAAGAGGTCAGCATCATTATTCCCCTTTTGCAGATGGGGGCATGGAGGCACAGGGAAGGGGAGGGACTTGCCCAAAGTCACCCAGCAGGCTGGTGGGAACGGAACTCAGGTCTCCAAGTCCCAAACCTGTGCTCTCTCCACTAGGCCAGGCACAATAAGAGCCTTGCTCCAGGAGTCTGCTATTAAAGCTTTGAGCTGTGGGGCCAGACTGCTGGCTTTGGTGTCTTTGCAAGAATCAAAAGATTTGCACATTATTGGGGTGAGAACTGCTAATTAGGGCATGCTGCAGAACCTCACTGCCAGCCCAGGGTCCTTCCTCCAAACCTGGGAGTCAAGCCATGCTGTGAGAAACACGTCAACATCAAGCCCTTATGCTGTAATAAATGGGGGGGGGGGGAGAACCACACTCTTCAATGGTGTCCTTTTAAAACATGACAAAAATCCACTGAGTGGGCAGAAACCACCCTTGCTATGAACAAGTCAAGTTTCTACATCCCCTGCTTACAGAGCTTTTAGGATGGACTGTAACCCACTGCATCAGTGCAAACAAAACATTGAGCTCCATCCTCCGGACTGATTCACAAGTTATGAGATCAGAGAGGTCACCACAGGGCTTTTCCAAGCCATTAGACTGCACATGAATGTGCAAGGAAGTTTTCAGATCCACCTATTGTGCTTGCCAGAGAAGTGCCCACTCTGGAAAGTTACACACACAATTACAGACACGTTGGCTGGGAACTCCGTGGGTGTGTTGCTTGTGTCTGTGAGCAGCACTGCTTAGTACAAGCACACCTGGCAGAGACTGCACCTGTTGACACAATGACAACACAAGCCTGGAGTTGCTCAGCCTCCTTCCAGACAGCTTACCCATGCTAAGGCAGGGATCACTCAGTCAGCATGTAGATGTGTGCTGTGTGGCACCTGACTGGCATTTGACTATCCTGCTTTTAGGGAAGCTCAGTTTACACACTGAGGCATCTCTAGCCACCCAGCTTCCTGTCCCTAAGCAGATGACCTGCCAGCACATGATTTGTTTAAGCTTCCCAGGAAGGGAGGCAAACAAGCTAGCACTGTGGCTTCCCGCTCTCAGAGAGGCTGCCAAACCAGTTAGTAAGTGAAATTACACCACATTAACGAGACCGAGTTCAATGACGCCTCAAGATTTGCAGTGGTCCCTGTACCAGGAAGAAACCAAGTCTGCATAAATGTAAAGGCAGGAGGAGCCAATTCTGCAGTTCCAAAGTGATGCTTTAACTTCAGGCAAGAAGGCACCTTCCTGCTGGAGCCTTCGAAAACCTCCCCAAATTGCTGCTTTGAAAACTGAAGACTTAACAGCGGCAAAATCGTTGTCCCCGTAACCAAGCCCTCCTCTCCCAAGCAAGCGTCACCCTGACGAGAAAAACCAATCACTTCCACTGCACTGTGCCTCATCACACTGTAGGTTAAAGCGGAGCTCTCTGATTTGCTGCATCACCTTGTATATTTTTCCAAATAATTTGAAATATTTTAGGGCCAACATTTTTGAAATTTCATGCCAGGAGTTAGGTGCATAAGCAAATAACTGCATAATTCCCCATTTGTGCCTTTGAAAAAATCTCCTTCTACATAACTGTCTGGATTTTCAGACTGCCCAGAACACCCCACTTGCTGTTTGAAAGTCCTGGCCTATGCCTGTACTTTTTCATTTGAGCCAAGAGGGTCCTCAGCAGAACAGGAGGGACCATAACAATGCCCCATGCAAACAGCCCTGATCTAGCTGTCATATAGCGCTTTCCATCCATATTGCTCAATGCACAAAAGGAGGTCAGTATAAAGTATCTCCATTTGACAGATGGGGAAACTGAGGCAAAGAGCTGGGCAGTGATTTGCCCAGGGTCACCCAAGCGGGCCAATGGCAGAGTCAGGAATTGAACCCAGGTCTCCCAAGTTCCAGTCCTGCACCCTACCTACTACTCCAGTGCAGTCATCCATAGGGCTCTGCACTGATGCGGGGGGGGGTCTACCTGTGTGGATCAGCTGGAGCCAGTGTATATAGCACACGTAATAATTGGCTGGCTGCATGACAGCTTCACACCAGGCCCCTCTGCTGGAGAATAAGCAACGTACTAAGCCATATAGACTAAGCCAATTTTTCATCATGCCTTTTTTAACAGTTCTCCCTCCCGTTCAGATAAAGGTGGAACATGCCTGAAAGCCACTTGAAGGGCATCAGGAAGGGTGAGGGGTTCTTAACCTGTACTACGGGCACCCATCACTCCCCTACCAAACATATACACACAGTAAAGCTTTAAAAAGTCATCGAATTAAGCAGCACTGGTCCGTGGATACCACAGGCAGGCAACAGGCAAGCTTTTTGCATTCAGCTGGCCAACAGGAGAGCATCCCTACTGACAACAGCACTTCAGCAGGTGCTTAAATCATTGGGGTCTCACGCATGTGTTTTCCTGACCTGGGGCCCAGTCCCTGACCAGCCTAATCCCATCCCCTATCCTTGGCAGCGCCCGCTCGGTACTATCATGACAGTAAAAATCACCACAAGATGGGTAACAGCTAGCCACTAGGAACAGACATGAGACCGAGGAACATATTACCACTTCTCACCCGAGCAACTTGAACACACAGGATTCAGGGGGAAAGGTTCTGACATTTATGGGAGGCAGTTTGGTTAAAAGCCATCACCTAAAACAAAAGTGCTGGTTGTGCCACTAATGGGATCATTGCCATGAAAGATTTAAATATGTAATTGACTTCTCTCGGCTTATTCCATCTGCCAATGAAAACAGTCTCATGGTGCGGCTCTCCTACATTAGCACAGTGCTGCAACGTTTGGGTGGCAAACACCCCAGGGAAACATTTACAGCCCAGCAAGAGAACGTGAGTGGAATATTTAGCTGTGCCAAGCTCACATGCAGCTTGGGGGGGGGGGCGGGGAGGAAGGGGCTAGAACAAGGCGTCAACGCCTTGTGTAGACACAGCCAACACTCAGTGGAGAACACAGGGGCGGTGAGCTCAGGACAGAGCTGGGTTGGAGCAGTTTACGTTATGCCTGCTTCCAGCCTAGCGGTATTTTACAGTGAGATTTGACATATATCAGCTCATGCATAGAAAGGGTGTTCACTGGGTCTTTGCATTGTGTTGCTCTGTATGCTATTCTTTTAGCAGTATTGGCACAAGCAGGCTACTGCGTCCAGCTAGAAGGTAGACGTGAAGAAAAGCAGCATGTGTAATTCTGTACGGACACTTGCTATCTGCCTGCAAGGTGCCATTCCCCTCCTCTCCACAAGCATCATTTTAGCGAGCAGCACGATTTCCCAGAGCATTAGTGCAGCCAAGATAAAGTTCTCTGCTCCAGCCATCTGTGCGCTAGGAACAGAGCCCTTTGACAGCCCCAGGGGAGAGACGCTTGCCAAGCTTGTCCCACTGTTTCCATCTGAACCACATTCTGCTCAGTCCCTCACCGAAGGTTTAAAGAAAACCTCCCCACAACATCCCTTTGCAATAGAGAAAAGCTTCATAAACCAAGAAGCAATTTGAAAACTATAATCCAGGCTTCCCACTGAGGCATTCATCCACCCCAACACGCTGCCCAGGGGAACGAATGCTGCATTCACAGATGCTGCCAGTTTGCAACTTCAGAGCCTGAGCTCTTCCAAAAAGCCAGAACTGGGAACAGGCAGAGTAAACCAGGTCTGTGCTCCAGACTCCAGCTGTTCTATGGGCCAGATGAACCCCATGGGAAGAGCACCCCCATCCTGTGCAGGGCCCTCTGAATTCTCTTGGGAAAGGGTCCTTCTCAGAGGTTGGGTCTACAATTAGGAGGGACCCATGGAGGCAGACAACCATTGGCCCAGCACCTGGGCTTCCTGCCCCACACTGCCAGGGACTCTTCCAGCAGCAAATGTCACTGGAACCCCTCTTAGAAGGGGGTTTGATAGCATAGAAGGGGGTTTCTGCTCTTCCAACCTTCCTGTGGATTGCCCACAGAGCAGTGTATGTGTGCACACCCATGGCGGAAGGGCAATGCATCCACCCCACCCCGCCCCTACAACACCTACTCAACAGCCCCCCACCCCCCGAGAGCAGTCTGTAGAGACCGGGGAAAGCTGAAGGGCAGAGATACCACTGATCCCTCCTCTCCATGGGCTAAAGCCCTCTGGGCACACAGACTCTTGATACAGGACATCGTCTGACCCTAGGGAGACATCATCCAGTAGTGTTTGGGTTAGATGAGTCTGTCTGGAACCAAAACCCCTGATCTAAGCACCTTGAGCATTGCATTGAGTTCCAGACTTCGGAGCCAAGATCTCTCTCCATAAAAGGATGCAGTCTCCCCCATGGCTATTGTTGTTTAGAGAGGTAACACCATGCTTTACAAGTACTCACTGAGCCAGGCCCCAACCCCAAGGAGCCCAGTTTAATTCTGACAAGTGCAATACACACACACAGGTTCACTGTTTGCTGTCCTCACAAGGCCAGACACTGTGAAATATCCTCCCATCACCTCCATCCTGCCCCAAAACCAAACAAGCTACAAAGAATAGAGTTCTACAACTGTTTTCCAATGGATTCACGCAAAGGAGATTGCACCTCGCCCTCACCTGTGGATTAAAGAGAGAAAGGAACATACGGGCTGAACAGAACAGCAGCCTGCCGGAATCAAGAAAAAGGAGAGTATAGACATGCATTGAGGTTTTGCTGAGATACCAGGCACAGATCCAGCAGCAAACGTTATGATAAAATGTACTATACAAGCACAAAGTATCTGAAGATCTGAGAGTGCTTTATGGACAGTAAGCCTCACAATGCACCTACCAGCTGAGTTAAAAAACCAAACCAACATCCTCACTTTGCACCAAGAGAGGCCAAGGCCTTGTCTACACTGCAGATATTTATTTATTGGGGGGGGGGGGAGAAGAGGGGTGTATTGGTGCAAACCCCTAGTGTAGATGCACTGTGCCACCTTAAGAGCAGAGGTGAGCCTCACCACTGCAACTCACTTTTTACACCCATACAGCGCATTCACACCAGGAGTGTGACAAACACTTCTATATTAAGGATCAAGCAGGCCTGATATACAGAGAGGTTAAAGCCCAGAACCTGAGGTGTCTAATTCCCAGTGACTTCAATGGGGGATCTCTCTGATTATCTGAGCCTAACGGACTTGCCCAAGGCCACATAGCAAGAGAGACACAGCCAGGAATATAATCAGGAGTCCTGGCTGGCAGTGTCATGGTCCAACCACTAGACAAAGCTTCCTTATCATATCACAAAAAGCAGCTTGCACAGGGATTAAGTCTGACATCCTTTTTCTCAGCCCCAGATGTAGATCGTGCTGGTAATACTCCAGGGAAATAGTGAGCTAGCTCTTTCCTGCCCTTCCCTGTATATAGTTTAAAGTGACAATGACTAAATGAGAAATTAAGTCCGAGGACAGCAAAACAGGTGTTAGTGTGCTATTTACAGAAAGAGGAAAAGGGTGTTTTTAAAAGGAGGATGCCTTCTGCGCTCACTAGAATGATGGAGGATAGCAAATTGTTACCCAAAGCACCATAATGCTCCCACAACAGTGAGCAGGAAGCTAGCAAGTCCCCCTAGAGCCCTGGATTCTTATTTACAGGAATAATTGTGCCAATACATCTCAGAAAGACACAGAGTTAGTGTCATATGAAGTGAACACTACACTGACCTGGCAGGGAAGCAGAGGCTTGTTGGTGATGAGCTGAAAAGCTTTTAATTAAGTAAAAGTGTTTATGATCCCTGTGCACAGAGTAATTACATTTGAATATTAAATAATTTCTCCTTTTTCACATACCAGGCCTCCAGCTGAAGTCCTCGGTTTTCCCATTAAATGCACCTCTAGCATGGCTTTAGGTGTTTGCAACATCCTCAGTTGTTGCAGAGAAAGCAAAGCCATTAAAAAAAGCCCTCCTACCTGAACCACCTTGGATTCCTGGCAGTCACAAATGTATTGAGTTTAGGTGAACTCAGTCTAGTCCCTGGTCAAAGTTTATTCACACCATTCACCAGCAGAAAAACCTGCTTAGAAGAAGCCAATGACTGGAACAGCAGATCATTGTATGTCGAAGTGAGGAGCAGTATCAGAAAACTAGGAACACGAACATACACATTGTGAGAGGCTGACTTCTGCAGAGCAGCAATTGAGTCTGTATTATCAATCTTGTTTTTGTGACAGTAAATTTACGGTGTCTGAGTAGCTGGTTATTAGAAGCGGGAGATTTTAAATAAGATCATATTAACCCAATTACTTGTTTCCAAAGCAATTTTTTTTAAAATCATAGCAAGATATAAAACAAAACAAACAAAAAAAAAACATTTCATGTTGTGGGATTCAGAGTCTAGATTAGAGACTAATTCTTTTCCTCTTCTCTCCATATACAGAGCCCCAGGTCAGTAACTACAAGATCTTCCATTAAGGCACAAAGTCAGTCCAAGTCTATAGATGACTATAATGATTAATACAGAAACTATTAAGGTTAATGAGCTGAACATGCGGTTGCATTCCTGACCATCCTGGCTAATAGCCATTGATGGACCTATCCTCCATGAATTTATCTAATTCTTTTTTTGAACCCACTTATAGTTTTGGCCTCCACAACATCCCCTGGAAACGAGTTGCACAGGCTGACTGTGCTTTGTGTGAAAAAGTACTTCCTTGTGTTTATTTTAAACCTGCTGCCTATTAATTTCATTGAGTGATCCATGGTGGTTGTGTTATACAAAGGGGTAAATAACATTTCCTTATTTACTTTCTCCACACCAGTCATGATTTTATAGACCTCTATCGTATCCCCCCACCAGTCGTCTCTTTTCCAAGCTGAAAAGTCCCAGTCTTTGTAATTACTCCTTATATGGAAGCTGTTCTATATCTTTTTCCATTTCCAATACACCTCTACCCCGATATAACGCGACCCGATAGAACATGAATTCTGATATAACGTGGTAAAGCAGTGCTCGGGGGGGGAGAGGCTGCACTCCGGCGGATCAAAGCAAGTTCGATACAACGCGGTTTCACCTATAACGCGGTAAGATTGTTTTGGCCCCCTGAGGACAGCGTTATATCGAGGTAGAGGTGTATATTTTTTTTTAGATGGGGTGATCAGAACTGCACACAGTATTCACAGCATTATGATATTTATATTACAGCATTATGATATTTTCTGTCTTATCGCTTTTCTAATGGTTCCTAATATTCCGTTTGCTTTTTTGACTGCCGCTGCCCATTGAGCTGACGTCTTCAAAGACCTATCCACAATGATTCCAAATCTCTTTTTTGAGTGTCAACTGCTAATTTAGATCCCATCATTTTGTACATAGAGTTGGGATGATGTTTTCCAATATGCATTACTTGGCATTTATCAATATTGATTTCATCTGCCATTTTGTTGCCCAGTCACCCACTTTTGTGAGATCCCTTTGTAACTCTGCAGTCTGCTTTGGACTTAACTATTTTGTGTCATCGGCAAACTTTGTCACCACCTTACTTACCCCTTTTTCCTCCCACAATTTTCACATTGCAATACCCTGCTGACCCACAAACCGGAGCTGAGGGGCAGCACAGCATGCAGAATGGCATGGCTAAACAAACCTCCTAGGTCTAGATTTAAGTCCAGCCACGTTAGCTATACCCTTTTCAATTTAAGAGCGGTTGCAGTGGAAGCATAAACTGATATACATTGTTCCTTTGCGCAGCCACTCTGTGGAGCATCCCAGTGCAATTTTTTGTTACACAGCGTCTTCATAATGTGGGGGAGTACATGTGGGGGTCAGGCAGGGTAGGGCTTGTCTCTAGCATAGATTTTGCACCAATATAGCTATACTAGCACTAACTCCCAGTAGGCATGGGTGCAATTTACCCTGGTAGAAGTCACACCAGAGCCACGCAGCACATCTGTGCTAAGGGTTTGCACTGCTACAGCTACATCAGTACAAAAATCCTTGTCTGCTGGAACACAGAGAACCCATCATGCTAACACTGTCCCTTTAGCCACCCGTATTCTAGTGAATATTTCAGGAACGGCCAGGGAGGAGCCACCCGCTGAGCTGAGGAAGCACAAGGACAGTATAGTGGATGGAAGATTAATTGGCAACAGCATGTGCAGTGAAGGATCAGCAACAAGAGGTTTACCCAAGGTTAAAAGTACTGTGTACTTGACAAAGGCACAAACTTGCCAATTCTGGAAAGAACTTTAAGGCTGAAACTTCATGACAGTCTTAGACAAGCAGCCACCAGGGACAATTCTAACCCCTGAACTTGCTTAGTGCATCACCAGAGATCGCACAAAAGAGCAGGGAGCAGCTGTGGGAAGAGGTGAATGGGGCCCTTCACGTGTTACTTCATCCTGCTGCCGACCATTAGGGCAGAACAGGGTAGCGCTCATGCAACCAAGACAAGATTGCTCTTCTCCTCCCAGATTAGAGGAGAATTACAGGGACGGTCCAAATGGATGGGGAGCTTCCTTCTGTGTCCACAGGGTTCTGCAAGCCTAGAACAGCAGCATGTGTCCATTAGCTCATTTTGGAAATTCCCATGAGAAGTGACCATTACAGCACAAAGGCATGTAGGAAGATGTGGGCAGCTAAAGGTCAGCCTTCCAACTTTATTGTAATTGGGGGGGAAGGGGAGAATGACAAAATTCACATTGAGGAAGAGAACAGCCAGCCTCTTTCCCTCCCCTGTGGCTGCATCTAAGTGACAGCTACATTATTTGTTTTAGTTTTTCTCAAGACGTAGAGGGATTTGCTCCCGACAGGCTTCAGAATTAAGAGCCCATGTGAAAGCTTGAAAAGCCCAAACAGAAAAAAGTTTTAAGCCATTAGCCCCCACTGTAATCTAGTAGAAAGGGAAAGGAAATATGTCCGCAGAGATATTTTACCAAGTGCAGTTTGTGCAGCCAAAACAATGCTAGATTTGTAGCTAGGCAGGTCAGCACCGGTTTACATCCAGGACCGGAAGAGTCTGCTCATCACCTCCAAATAAACCAGTAACATTTCTTAAGTCTGGCACCAGTATTGCTAAGAAAGGAAAGAGCACTGGATAAAATAGGTTCCCTCACAAAGTTCTTCCCTTTAAGTGGGAACGCCACTCGCGGCATCACGTGTTTCTCTCTAGCCAGTTTTCCAGATCCTTCCCCAATTGTCACTGATGATTCAATTGCTTTGGAAGTGCTGACTAATGTAACTGTTTGTGTCTTTTTGTTAGGCAAGAGCATTCATGTAAAACCCAGCCTTACAGAAAAGTTGCGCCCCGTTTACTCAATGCAGCATCGAGAAGGCTGAAAGAGAGTGGGAAGAGATGCAGGCAGCATATACAAATGTCAAAAATAGCTTTCAATTAAAACTAAGTCTGCAGCTGCAAAAGCTGTTTTGCTTAAGTGTGACACTATCAATAAGGAAAACCCATTTAAGCATCTGTACCACTTTGCACGTCATTTGAATACTGGAGAAGCATCAGAAGGGTGCTATTGTCTAACACAGTGGTTCTCAAACTCCCCCCTCCACCCCCCCCGCCCACATGGACCACCTGAAAATTGGTAGATCACTTAATGATCTTTCCAAATGTTGTTTGTACCATTAGCTAACTATTGTAAAGCGCTTTGGATAAAAGCGCTATATAAAAAAAAAATTTTTTTTTTGTCCTACAAATAAAAGCAGACTGGGAAGGGGGGGGTGTCTCTCCCCCGCAACAGCAGCCTCAGAGCTGAGGCTGGGAAGGAGGGCGTCTCTCCCCAGCAGCTGCAGCCCTGGAGCTGGGTAAAGTCACCTCTATCTCTGGCCCCTGCATGTCCCAAATCCCCCCCACCCTCTCTTCTCACCCCACTGCCCCCTCCCACCTACCCTCTATTCCCCCCCCAAGACCACCACCTCACCTTACATGTGCATCTTCTCCAGGGTCCAGGCATCTAATTAGTGGAGCCACACCTGTGCAGCTCCACTAATTAGGTGGGTGGCCCTTCATTCTCTCATGTGCAGCTGCCCAGGCACACACCTTAGAGGGAACTATCCACAGACCACCTGAATGGAGCTCGTGGACCACTGGTAATCCATGGACCACAGTTTGAGAACCTCTGGTCTAACACAACCCTTGCTGAGAAATTTTTTTTTTTAACCCAGCCATATACTAGAGACAAACTAGATTAAATTCTCCTATTAGGCACAAACCGTATCATCACTGGCATCCCCCCCTGTGGGGGGCAAAACAAAAAAGTTGCCAGTTTAACTCAAAAATCTCCAAAACAAACTTGTGCACATGGCCCGGAACGCTCCTTCCCACGGGAGCTGGTAAGAAATGGGGAGATTAAAAAGGTGCCTTGACATTTTAAAAGACGTGGGACCCTGCCCACCATTGCCCCTGCACTATGCATAGCCATTTACACCAGTGCAAGGTGGACGTGAGAAAACTGCCATTTCGAGGCTCGGTCTACACCTAGTAGTTAGATCAGGGGTTGGCAACCTTTCAGAAGTGGTGTGCAGAGTCTTCATTTATTCACTCTAATTTAAGGTTTCGTGTGCCAGTAATACATTTTAACGTTTTTAGAAGGTCTCTTTCTATAAGTCTTTAATATATAACTAAACTATTGTTGTATGTAAAGTAAATAAAGTTTTTAAAATATTTAAGCAGCTTCATTTAAAATTAAATTAAAATGCAGAGCCCCCGGGACCAGTGTCCAGGACCCAGGCAGAGCGAGTGCCACTGAAAATCAGCTCGTGTGCCGCCTTCGGCACGCGTGCCATAGGTTGCCTACCCCTGAGTTAGATCCATATAGCTAGACCAATCAGGGGTGTGGAAAAAAAAAATATCACATCCCTTATCAACATAGCTATGGTGACCTGACCCCCAGCGTAGACGCAGCTAGGTTGACTAAAAAAAAAAAATAATAAAAAGCTTCTGTTGAGGTAGCTAACTTCATTCAGGGAGGTGGCATCCCTACACTGAGGAAAAACCCCATCTGTTGCTGTAGGCTGCATCTACACTATGCTAGCATAGATACGCCAACATAGCTCTACTGGAATAGTCTCTGTAGTCATAGAATCATAGAATATCATGGTTGGAAGGGACTTCAGGAGGTCATCTAGTCCAAGCCCCTGCTCAAAGCAGGACCAATCCCCAGACAGATTTTTGCCCCAGATCCCTAAGTGGCCCCCTCAAGGACTGAACTCACAACCCAGGGTTTAGCAGGCCAATGCTCAAACCACTGAGCTATCCCTCCCCCCCATGTCTACATGTAGTGTAGACATATCCAAGACTAAGGCCCTGAACGAAAGCGATTGTTGATTCTTAAAAGCTCATTTTAAAGTTTCAGAAGTTTAGCATCAGCATATTGTAGGGGCAGCCTTTTAAACAAGAAGGAAGTCCCTGACTACTCAGGGATTGCTTAATGTTCGTACCAGGCTTTAAAAGAAATTATTTACAATAAAACAGCCAGAGTCTTTGAAAAGTCGGTATCACAAGAGACAAGCGTCAGAGAAATAGCCCTCTTCACCCTCAGAGTTCCGCAGCAATTACTGTACTGTGCGCCTTTAAACTTTAAATGTTATACTTTTATGTAACACATTAAGACACCAATAAGAGCTGTTTCACGGAAAGATCACACTTCACAGCCTCATTGGAGAGCCTGATTTGGGGGGGGGGGGTGTTTGAAGAGGAACGGAGTCACTATGAAAAGAATAAACCCACCTCTTCCAAAAGCCGGTTTCAGTAGGGCTAAGAGGCGGAGGGGGAAGCCAGCCCCAGTGACAGGGGCACACTGGGAAGTTGAAACCAGAGCTGGTTATTATCCAGGAAAGGGCTGGGGGACCGTACCTCGCTGATGAGCACACGCGACAGAGAGCTCACTAGCACCAGGCACTGCAGGGACCACAGAGCCACCCTCCCAGGAGGGGCAGGGCGAGACGGACGCGCCCTTTCTCTGAGCACTAGGGGACACGGGTGTTTGGGGCAGAGCCTTTCCACGCGCCCTGGATTAACGCTGCGGCCCCAGAGCCCCCGCGTAGCCAGCCAGCGCACCGCCGGGGAGGGGAGGAGGAAGGCGCAGCCCAACAGGGCCCGGAGCGAGCAGCCCCGGGAAGGGGACGTTCGAACAAGGAAGGAAGCAGCGCGCCTGGGCTCAGTTACAAAATAGCTACAGACACAACGTGCAGCGAGCCGGGACTCTGCCCGCTGCCCGCCCCCTCCAGCGGCAGCCCCCACCCCGAAAACTCCCTCCTCCGCCTGCCCCACCGCTCCCCCTTGCAACCCCCGCCTCTCCCTGCCCCCTTCCCCCTCAGCCACTCCTTGCATTCGCCGCCTCTCCTTGCCCCCTTCCCCCTACACTGCCCTCCTCTCCCTGCCCCCTTGGGCT
>NW_020664543.1:16291310-16368860 GCF_002925995.2 Terrapene triunguis
TCCCTGCCCCCTTCCCCCTACACTGCCCTCCTCTCCCTGCCCCCTTGAGCTCCCCTCTCTACCCCCTTACAATCCCCTTAGCTGCCCCCTTACAGCTGCCCTTTACAACTCCCCCCGCCCGCCTGCCCCACCACTCCCCCGTGACCCCTCAGAGGCAGCGGAGCCCAACTCACCTCCGTGCCCCGCACAGGATCCGTCCCGTCCCTCGGGCCGGCTAAAGGAGAAACTAGGCGGAACTCGCCACCCTCCCTTCCTCTACCTGGGGAGGTGGGCGGGGCTAATGGGAACGGGGCGGGGCTGCGCTGGGAGGAGGGGAAAGGCATGGCCAGGCTAATTGGGGCGGGCGGGACGTTGGTTGTTAAGGCACGTGGGGTGGAGAAAGTCTCTTCCCCTCCCCACAGACAGACAGACAGACCCACCCACCACTACTCCTCTCCCCCGGCAGGTCCCCAGGCCGCGCCCTGCCCTCAGCATGGAGGGAGGCGTCTCTGGTCTGGGAACAGCCGGTTCACTGGGCACAGAAAACGCTGTGGCAATTCCTCTCTCTCCCACGGGAGCGTTTCTCTCTTCGGCTCGGGCTCTGCCCCCAGCAATCCGTGGGAGTTAGGTGCCCCCAAGAGGGGCTGGGGCTTAACCTCTCTCTGCCTCCCTTTGCCCATAGGAGGCTAGCAGCATAGTGGTCATTACAAGCAAGGGGGTGAAGTTAAGAAATGGGAATTTTAGAGTGAATACCCGGAAAACCTTCCTGAGCGGGAGAGATTTCAATCGGGACGAGGGAGCCCGGGGGCTGTGTTACTGAAAGCTGGAACTGGACTAATTCACAGGAATAATCCTGCACTGAGAGCAGGAGGAGTTTATTCATAATTTGTTTCTGTCAGTAATATCGATCCTGTGAAAGGGGATAATAATCCTTAGGTTCTACCTCACCAGAGCATAATTAGGCTTAATTAGCTAATGTTTGTACAGGGCTTTGGAAGTACAAAGAGTGTCATAAGTGGGTAGTGTTACTTGTAAGGACAAAAGGCAGAGGGAGGGAATCATGAATACACACACACACACACACACACACCCCACCTACCTACCTACCTTCTGTAGTATCTATCCATGGCTCTAAGGAGTCAGTAACTCTCCAGCCCCAGGAAATACATTTTTCTTAACTTTGCCTCTGTGTTTTAAGTGGTCTGCATTAGCATTCACTGAATATATTATGATGTGCTATTTACTCACCTTGCCCCGGTGTCCTGAGGATGACTTGGTTACTGCTAGAATTGTGCCAATAAAAGAGCTAAGTATTATTTTACGTTACCTCTGTCTGCATCTTCAGGACCTTTATGTGGCTTTCACCCTCTCTTAGGAACGTCCCATGTTACTGCCTGATGGGAAAGGAGACCTGTCGAGGTTTGCTGCTCCATAGAACAGAGCGCAGTGTTGATGCTCTGGGCTGGGGAGACTGGAAGTGAATAGCAGAGACAGGGTAGGGTGGGGCTTATTGGAATAGCTGCTCATGTCCAGGCATGTTCAGTGGCAGCTAATGCAGAGCCACTTCGAGTATCATCAGATGTTTGATTGCATCAGGGCTTTGTTCCCTTGTAAGGTGGCCCTTCTTCCAAAATCAGCCTCAGATACTGGAGCCAAGTTTACTCTGGGAGCTGGATTATAGAGTAATTAGTGTTTGCTCTTGCAAAAATGGCTTAAAGAAGAGGATAAATTAAAGAGTAGGAAATATTCTGTGTATGGCATACAGGCTTATGGTTTTGGGGTTTGTTTGGGGTTGTTTTTTTTTTAATCCTAAATTTAAGCTGGTTCCGTTTCTAAAGATGAAGTTGGTTTCTAGCAGAAATCTTTCATTGTCGAGTTAAGATCCGTGTATGGGTTTTACTTGTGGCGCTCTTTGATTTGAGGAATCATTTCCCAGTTTTGCCGTACAACTTGTTGTTGTAAATAATTGACCCCATGCCACAGTTTGCACCTTGGCCTTAGACATAATTATTTTACTTATAGCTGTGCCTTAAGGCCCCAGCCAGGATCAGGGCTTCACTGTACTGTGGACATATACTTAGTGGGAGATAGTCCCTCCCCCAAAGCACTTACAGTTTAATTAGACACAACTGACAAAGAGGATTATTTCCCCATTTTACAGATGGTGAACTGAGAGAGGTTACACCTATGAACTGAACACAGGTCTTCTGGGTCCTGCATCAGTGCCTTAACCGCAGGACCAGCTGTAGGCACT
This sequence comes from Terrapene triunguis, assembly GCF_002925995.2. Lineage (NCBI taxonomy): Eukaryota > Metazoa > Chordata > Testudines > Emydidae > Terrapene > Terrapene triunguis. The sequence goes on from NW_020664543.1 coordinate 16,293,544, forward strand.
GAAACTGTGAGGTTCATTCAGCCCAGACCAGTAATAGCTTGTCATCAGGGCCATTCAAAGGGCTGTGTGGAACAAGTTTGATGGTCTACATTCGCTAAGCAGTCTCAGCAGGGAGGCTGTGGGTCAAATGGGCCATGGAGAACAAACTCCACTTCCTCTCTTAGGGCTTGTAATGTCTATAGTTATTCCACTATAGCTATGACAGTCACTTTCCCTGTGTAGACAAGCCCTTAGGCTAAGTCTGTGATGCCATTATACCTGAGTCAGGGGGACTTGGTTACAAAGTGGTTAAAAGCTATAGTGTAAATGCGACCTACTGTAACTGGGATTGTCTGAAGCTTTAGCCCAGTTACAGGATACAGTTAGGCTTCATCTAGACTTCTAATCATAATGGGACCATGCAGGGAACCAAGAGGTCCCTGGTCCCTCTCCTGATCAGAGTGGTTATTTGGGGGAGAGGGGGATGCGAAGATCCCGCTGCTGCTGCTAATATTCTCATAACTGGGAAGAGCTGTAACCCGGCCCTGTTGGGGTGTGAAACTGAGCAGTGAAATCCTGATACCGAAAGCAACGCGGTTCAAGTGTACAGTATTCTCTCCATTCGTAACCAAGTGCGGGGGGAACAGACCCCTACACGGCAAGGCAAAATGATCCCAGGCACGGCCTCCAGCCACTGACTGTATAATAAACCACTCTAGGCAGAGCTGCAGGCTGGGATACGAAACGATCTGCAGGTGGGTATTGTGGGCCTGAGCTGCAAAGACTAAATGCAGCCTTTCCCCATGTGTGGGAGTGTTCAGACCAGCCTGTGGTGGGAACAGTCATTCTTCATGTGACTGCTCAGTGCGAACAAGGCTCGGGGAAGCCCTTTGTGCCAGCCCAGGCTGGGAGCTGGGGAACCAAAGGGACGGGCTGTTTGCGGCATCCTCACTAAAGAATCTACTTTACATTCATTCTGATTGAGTCCTGTCTCTTTTTTACTGTTAGAGATACTGCAGGGTCCACCGTAGGGGTAGGCACAAGGCTTGGATCTAAACAGACCTTTCCCAGAGGTTGGGGAGGAGGGTGTTCAGACTGGTGCCCATTTGCAGCAGGAAAGCAGGGAGAGTGTAATGGGGAACTATAGTAGGGCTGTGCAAGTCCTGTGTGCGATAGGGGCTGGGCAATAAAGAAGCATGATAAATACCCAGCCAAAGTCATAAACACGCTGCATTGAGGTGCCTGAGTGCTAATTATGTGGCTACCGTGGAGTGGTTAGTGCACCCAGCAGTGCAATGGGAAGGTGCCGCCGAGTATCTGAAAACAGCCCTTTGCAGCAACATAGTTAGATCGAAGTTCCATAAAGTGTCAGCTGGGCTGCAGGCCAAAGTAATTGCGGCTAAGCTGATCAGAAAATAGATGCTGGGAAAACACAAAGAGCCCTGTACCCAGGATGTACAGTGGAAGAGCTTTAATCTGAGTGGGGGTGACTGCACCATCACCCTAAAAAACCCACTCGATTGCCCACCGTGGATTTAACCGGCGGGACTCACTGCCACTAGATATCCTGGAGAAGGAGATTACCATGAATAATAATATCCACAGTTCCACTAGCTGGGACTGAAACCCTCCTGCTTCAAGATAGAATCCAACCACTAAGTGTTTGGGGAAGGAACTACTGCGGGGGCAGGCTAGTGTGTCGTTGTCTATTATAGGGTTCTCCCACCTACCTCTGAAGCATCTGGAATTGGCTGTTGTTGGAGTCAGGAGACCTGACCAGCTGGATGGTTGGCCTCATCCACTGTGGCAGGTCCTATGTTCCTACCGTGAGCACTCGGACTAGAGAGGGGGCTGTGCTGCAAAGGTCTCATGGGCTCTGAAATTCCCTCGAGGCTTGAGGGTGTTGTGGAGGGGGGGAGGTTTTGGTTCAGGTCCCTCTTCAATGAGTAATGAATGGGAGATTTTAGGAGGAGGGATAAAATCCAGTACTATTCCATGCTCACCGTGCCTGCTGCAGTTTCATATCAGGATTTTATGGGTTTTCGAACACTTCTCATGCTGCAGGTGGTCCTACGGGAAAGAAGATGCTCCGTTTTATTAGAGGGGACATCTGTTCAGAAGGGGTTGAGTAAGGATTTTCCCTCTCTCAGGAAGGGGAAAAAGGCTCTCACCTTCTAAATGTAGGTGCCCCATTTGCCAAGCCTTTCCAGGATGCTCTATTGCTCTGATTCCCAGGGCTGGACAGGAAGGCTAGGGTTGCTCAGAAGTCAGCAACGTATTTGAATGAGTGGAGTGACACATACAGGGGACACCACAGGTGTTTAGATACCACCACGCTGAGGGACATGGTGTTAGAACCTGGGTAGATAAATATTCCTGAGCCATGGCTGGCCACCGCAGGCAGAGGAAGATCATCCTGCCTGGAAGGGAGGGGAGCGAAACTTACTTTCTAAACATCTCTGGCAAGTGTTTCCTCTGATGGCCTATGATCCAATTATAAGACAGTGTCACCATCTACTGGGAGTGCTAGGTAATGCAGTCCCTGTACCATCCCTGCACAGGTTCTGGGATTAGTTAAGATTTAGTTCACTGATGTTTCATCAGTTCTTGGGGCTCAAAAAAAGAGTGTTTCATGCCAGTGCCAATACAGAGTTTTAAATAAAGGTGACATGGAGGAAGGATGGTAGCTATTTGCCTGAACTCTGAGATGGGCACCACAATCTCACACATCTAAGGGATAATTTTAACCATCCCACTAAGTTTCTCTTCAAGCTTTAACCTTTGTTCTGCCGGAGTCTGGTTAAAAACATAAACTCATAGCACACATTCCCATAGCAGTGGGTCAAATTCCCTCTTCTTCTGGATTATGAGAGTCATTATTACGGACATGATTATGAGATCAGATCAAGGCCCCACAAGGAGCACAGGTGGAACAAACCTTGTTGGCTGAGCACAGGCCCAGGAACCAGGAACTCTGGAATTCTAACCCCAGCTCAGGCAAATTTTCAAAGGTGGCTACTGATTCTGGGCCTCTCAGTTTTGGGGGGTCCAATTTGCTTAATGTATAGAGATGTCCCACACTGACAGCTCCCACTGCAGTTTATGGGAACTATCGATCCTCAGCGGCCCCTCAGAAATGTGGTCTTGGGTGTCTCTAAGTGGACACCTAAAATTAATGGACATTTTTGAAAACTGTGGGCCTTGGTGTTCATATTATTAGCCACTGTCCTTAAGAGTATTAATTGGTTAAGCCCAGACATATGGTACCTACTGGTATTGTAGCACCCACATCATTTCACATTAAGCTAGCGCCTTTCATCCTAAGGCTCCTCCGACACTTGAATGGAGCGATGGGAGCTTTAAATATTTGGTGCCTGCACTTTTGAGGTCTGACTCTGCAGCATTCTTGGAGGGCTAAGTTCAAAAGACTTGATGGATGGCAGATGTCACAGCTGGCATTGGAGGCTTGCGATAAGAATGGAGTAGGGTGGTTGCGACTGGTAAGACGGGCTAGGTTCACTTCTATTTTATTGTGTTCTCTTCCTGTTGTTCTCATCCCATGAAAGTCATGTTGTGAATCCAAAGGGCAGGAGTAATGTACTTGGCTCTGGAGAGAGAACACGCAACGACACAGTGAATCCACCACTACAACACAGCCCCTGTTTAACAATCCCCTGCAACATTACAGAACACTTCCTTAGGACAGGAAGTGAAGAATCCAGTTAACCAAGAGAGGGAATTTAGGTCAGCAGTATGTAATTAGCTTCAATGGACTTCAGCCAGGACATGAGGGCTAGCATACAGTTCATACCCCTTTTATTATGGAAAGTGCCATGGCATCTTTCATGATCAAATGTTTGACTAGTGCAGTCAATGAGACACGGCAGCTCAGAACCACTAACAGCAGCCTAGGGAGTAGGTTCAGAACTGACCTAGAAGAAAGTGTGTCACCAATTGACGGTTCCCTGTAACAAGAGGGGATTGCTTGGAAGTCTCCCATCCAAGTCCAGACCTGGCCCTCAGATCTGGGAGGCTCAGAGCACAAGGCAGTATGATGTACAATAGGCCCAAAGATGCAGGAGTAATGTACATAGCCTTTACCATCCTCGTACTCAGCCTTTAGAAGTCCTCGCACATCTGGTGTATTGGCTTTATCCTTGTATAGCTGCTGGGAGATTTCCCATGCCCATAGAGTCTTGGCAGCTGTTCTTAATTCTATGCACCATCTGCAGGACATCTCAGGACACCATCTGATATCTTGTCCCCTGCTCTTTATAATATCTATGCAGTTTCCCATATCCCCAGGGCTTACTCTCTGTGTACAATGTTTGTTCGAATTCCCATATCACTGGTGCCTTCTCTGTCACTGTATAGTAATAAAATAAGACTCTCTTCCCCCCCCCCCCCCCAGTGTATCTGCTACCATTCCCATGCAATCTCAATAGCATTTTCCATGTCCTGGTGTCTTTCTAGGTAATATATACCTGTGGGATTTCGCTCTCCTCATTTTGCCAGTTTTCTCACCTTGAACAGCAGAGGGCAGACTGAGCCTACTTTGGTTCTTGGTTGGAGTAGCAGTAAAGATTATTTCCAGACCAGAACGTAGGGCCAATGTCAGAGGCTTATATCATAGCAATAAAAATGCCTACATGTGATATAAAAGCCTAGCTTTACAGCCTATGGCAAGTCTGATATTACAGAGTGTCTCCACCTTGCAGTCTCTTATCCAAAAATGTCCTCCGCCACCAAAGGACTTAGGAGCAACCAGAGATGGGTGAGACTGCCAGGTTTTAGAGCAGGGGTGGGCAAACTATGGCCCGGGGGCCACATCCGGCCCTTCAGATGTTTTAATCTGACCCTCGAGCTCCTGCCGGGGAGCGGGGGCTGGGGCTTGCCCCGCTCCGCGCGTGCTGTGGCTCCGCATGGCTCTGGGAGCAGTGGCATGTCCCCCCCTCTGGCTCCTACGCATAGGGGCAGCCAGGGGACTCTGCACACTGCCCCTGTCCCAAGCGCCCGCCCCCACAGCTCCCATTGGCCAGGAAGCCTGCAGACTGGGCAGCGCGCAGAGCTGCCTGGCCATGCCTCCGCATAGGAGCCGGAGGGGGGACATGCCGCTGCTTCTGGGAGCTGCTTGAGGTAAGCATTGCCCAGAGCCTGCACCCCTGACCCCCCCTGAACCCCAACCCCCTGCCCTTTCCCTGATCCTGCTCCCTTAGCCCCTTGGTCCCAGCCCAGAGCACCCCCCTGCACCTCCAACCCCACATCCCCAGCCCTACCCCAGAGCCCGCACTCCCAGCTGGAGCCCTCCCCCCCATCCTCCACCCCCTGCCCTAGTCCGGCGCCCCCTCCCACATCCTGAACTCTTCATTTCTGGCCCCACCCCAGAGCCCTTACCTCCTACCGCACCCCAACCCCCAATTTCGTGAGCATTCATGGCGCACCATACAATTTCCATACCCAGATGTGGCCCTCGGGCCAAAAAGTTTGCCCACCCCTGTTTTAGGGCTTGTCTCCACTTATAATTATTCAGGAGTAGTTATTTTGGTAAATGTCCAGATGTAGACAAACCTTTAGAGTCAGACATTTGGCCAGGCCACTTAGAGTGGTTGCAGACCCTTTCAGATAAACACTTAATAAAAAAGAAGGGGGAAAACATAGACAAAAGGATTTTGAAATCATTTAAAATTGTGCAAGGAAGTGGGATAAACTGATTATCCCAGTTCCTTGCCCCAGATTCTGTTCGTCTTCTGTTTTCAAGTGAATTCAGTGTGGACAGAGTGCCCTGAAGACTGAAATCAGCTGATTGTCCACAGAGCAAGCACAGCCCTCGGGAGTGACAGAGCAAGTCCCCCCCCCCCCACTGTCCTATCATTTACCTACCCTGGTGGGGCAGGGGTCTTTTTGAGGGAGGACAGGGGAGTTCAGGCTCCATGGCCCCCTCAGTTCTTAGCTGCCATTTTGGGCCTATGAGTGCCAGCGTTAACAGTGAATCTCTTGGCTGCCCTTGTGTGTGTCACCACATTATTCCTGCTGCAATGTTCTCTCGTAGTTTCTGAACCAGGTCGACAGCTCAGGGCACACCCTGCCCACCTTACACTAGCAGTCTTACTGGGCCTGATTTTCAGGGGTTTGGAGCACCTTCATCTCCAGCTGAGGTCAGTGGGAGCTGTCAGTGCTCAGCACCTCTGAGAATCAGATCCATTGGCCTCATCCACCTACCCTGGGACACTAGGGTCCCAAATGGGATTTTCTGGTGTAACGCGCTGGTCAAATACCCCTTGATTTCCCACAAGAGGGAAAAGCCAATCCCAACTGATGACGCCTCCAGGCTGGAGAACAGGCCCATTGGCGTCAAAGGGGTGGCTGGGAGGAGGGAGCTGGGTAAGAACTGGTTGGGAGAAAACTGCCCATTTTTGGAGCATGAAGTTGCAGTTTTTTTGACCCCAGAAGGTCAGTGTGTGATCTCTGCCTAACATGCGGATCTGTATTGTATCGTCTAGGATTACTTGGTCCTGTCTCAGTGCAGGGGGCTGGATGTGAGCACCCCTTGAGCTCCCTTCCAACCCTACGTTTCTATGAGCCTTTCCTTGCACTCCCCTCCATCTGTTGCATTTCCCTGTTGTCTCTTGGCTTTTACTTAGATTGGAAGCTCTTTTGGGCAAACACCACCTTTCAGTTTTGTGTTTGTCCAGCACCTCGCCTGGGGTCCCGGAGCCAAGACTGGGAGCTGCCACCACAGCAACAGAAGAACTCAGGGGGCTTTTGCATCCAACCAGTATTTCAGCGGGAAAGTTGATCTTCAGCCCCACGTTTCCAGAGGGACGTTTTGGAACCGTGGTCAGAACCCCAGCTGGCGCTCTGGGCTCTCATCCCGGCTCGGCCACTGCCTTGGCCCAAGCTCCTCAGCTTCTCCGTGATTCATTTTCCCCACCCATGAAAAGGGGATAACAACACCGACCAAGCGCAGTGTTTATCTACTTGCGTTTCAACCCCATTCATCCCATACTACGGCGGTTCTCAAACCTTAGCCAGCCAAGGACCTCCATTTTGATTTAAAAATTTTCACGGACCCCCAAACCCCACCGCTCAGCCACAGGCCCCGCCCCCACTCCACCCCTTCCCCCAAGGCCCCCACACCCACCCCACCTCTTCCTGCCCCCGCTCCACCCCTGCCCCTCCTCTTCCCTGCCTCTTTCCCCAAATGCGCTCTGTTCCTGCTCCTCCCCCTCCCTCCCAGTGCCTCCTGCACGCCGCTGAACAGTTGAGGGAAGGAGTGGGAGGAGTTGATCAGCGCGGCCCACAGATCCCAGTTTGAGAGACGCTGCCATTGTATCTAAGGCCTCTCTACCGAACCAAGAAAAACGTGCTGCTCAAGGAAAGCACCTGCCGCTTTTACCCTTCCCTTCAGTCACTCGCTGTCCTCAACGAGCTGGTTTTGATGTCTGACTTCTAGGTGACAGCTGGATAGATCTAAGCCAATCCAATCGCATGTGAATGCACTTCTCACTGTAATGTCTGGATGCACTCTCTATAGCTCCGTAACAACTTTGCAAGGGGATGGGTCTTGCACCAGGCCCTAAAACTGGGAAGACTCCTGTTCATCCTGATCTCCTGGGGTGGGGAATTCCACACTTGGAGAGGTCCCCTGAGAAGCCTGAGAGCTTTGCTGTGGGGACCAGCAGCCCACGTCATCCCGGGTGACGGTCGAGATGCTCAGCAAGCGTTCCTTGGCTGGAAGGCCGGCCCAGCGCACTGTTAGACATTTCTACCCACAGGTCTCTCTGGGTAACTATTATTTGTATCCTCCCACTCATTCCATGGAAAGAAAGCATTAAAAATAAAGCGGGCTGGTGGGAGCTTTTTTTGTTTTATTGCTTTCCCAAAAGATAAACATTTGCAAGAGCTCTGGGAGTATTTAGTTAAACAGGAAAAGGCCAGGGGGTTGGGAGGCAGCACGCTACCTTCGGCACGTTTTGCCGGATGATAGTTTAGATTTGCTGGGTTTTATTCCCATATAAACGATTGCCCGGTGAGAGGCTGAAGCTATAAATAGACTCCCCCGGGCCTGTTCGTAGGAGACTGCCTTGCCCCCATAGGACTGGAATCCGAAAGGCACATTCGCAGGATCAGGGGGAGGCAGCAGATAGCGCTGGCGAGGTCAGGCAAAGGGGGCTGGTTGTCTGGGAGAGGGCCTGGCCAGACTCTCTCTGACTCAGGCTGGCTAGGGGTGTATGCTCTTGGGTTGTGAGCGTGAAAGCAAGAAACCTCAACTGCTTCCCGTCAGCTCGAATGGGGAAAGAGGGGAATGTGAATGTGGTCAGCGGGCCATGGGTGGAAGTCACCGGAAACCATTCGCAGCAACGTCTCCTCTTCCAACCACCAAAGGAGCCCTTTTCTGATGTGCAGGAGTGTGTGCCTGGGGAGGAGGGTTGTGTGGGTGGCCTGGGGGCAGACAGGGGACAGGGGCATCCTAGCTGAAGTCTCAAAGCCAGCCCCATGCTCTGGCGATACTAACGGCTAGGACAGCTGAGGAGGTGGCAAGGTGAGCCTCTTGACCAGAGCAGGATCCTCTCCTTTGTTGCTCTGTATCAACCCCTCTGGCCATCATGAAAGCAGCACTCATCAGTTCTGAAGGTCCCAGGTGGAGCTGTCAAGCAATGTCTGTTGGGGGGAGGGGGGTTGTATATGTGGAAAGGGGGGGAAAGTGAGTATGGGGCTGGAAAGAGCTCAGGGGACTTCCTCCATGGGTAAAAATACCATCCCAGTGGTTCTGGGGTAGCCCATTTGTAATAGGGTGATCCCATGTGCTCACAGGACTTCACTTTAGGGCCCTAGTCAAGAAGTGTCATTGTATTGCTAAGTTATACTGTGCCAGGGCAACATTTTGATGGGATGAGATGATGCTGCGTTGCATCATGAGAACTGTCTTTTTGTTCAGTGGTTGCACAGCACCTAGCACATGGGTTCCTGGTCTCTGATGAGGGCTCTCAGGCACTACAGTAAGACAAATAAATAATAATAAATAATGGGCCAGCAGAAGGCTACGTTGTGTCAAAGCATCACAATAAGCCAGAGCATTATAGCTATGTGACAAGCGAGCTCCACGGAGATCCAGGTCACCCTGCCCAACAAATTCACAGTGGCATGGAGGAGGCATGGAGGAGGCAAAGACGTTTGAGAGGCCTTCCTCCTCCCTCTTTGTTATTGACTTGCTGTTCCCAGTGACTAATTATGCAGTACCTGAGCTTATGTGCACAAGACAATGCAGCCATCTGGCTCCTCTTCCTGGTTCCCTGGGATACCTGGACCGGGGAGAACACACATGCGTGCGCTGAGGACAGGGGCCGGCAGTTCCAGCTGCTGCGGAATAATACAAGCGAGGGCAGTTCACACCATAGAACTGTCGCTGACTTTATGACATTGTTACAGCCAAGAGAGATCCCAGCGAATAACATCTCTTCGGCTTCAGCCCCGGAGATGTTTCCTGGGTCAAGCAACCTTATGGAGATTGGAGATGTTACCTCTGTCCTGTCCTGGTGCAGGGCCAGTCTCTCAGTTGATTTATGGCTTAAGAGTGCTCCAGTCTGTGGAGATTAAGCTAACATTTATTGTTAGCACAGTAGTTGACCAAGAGACCAAACCTTGCTGCCTCCAGCTGGAGAACCAGCTGCTCAGCCAGCTCCCGCAGAGAGGGCAACCTATCACAGGACTTACAGAGTACGGGGATTGCCTCACAGCTGGGATCAGTCACCCTGTCCCCTGAGATCCTGCACAGCAATCCAGAGCAGTGCTTGGAACTGACTTGCGCTCCATCTGCCTTTGGGGTCCATAGATCTTGAGCCATTCTTGGCCAGTAACATCTGACTCTGCACTTCCTTGCCCAGGAGGGCGAGGGGCCAGTCTTCACTGCTGGATAGGAGCCTTCCATGCGTTATGTGTAAAAAACAGAAATGGGCACAAACCAGAGCCCTGGAGCCAAACTCTCTCGAACTTTGAGGCCATTCAGATTGGACTGTCTTGTTGTCTCTGCTAATAAAGGACCCTTCCTGCTGTCCCATCCACCCAAGCCTTAAAAGCTGTTTTTCCACCTGCCCGGTGCTCTCTGCTGTCCTTTGTGGAGGTGTGATGGGGTGGATGCACGTCACTGGCAGAAAAGGGGTTAAAAGCAGCCCAAGAGAGGCTGCGCCGGAGGCAGTCAATTAGAAAGGGGCTGAGAGGAGTAGCCAATCATGGCCCGGTAGGCTCATATAAGAAGGGCTGCAGGGCAGAGCAGAGTTCAGTAGCTGCCTGGAGCCTGAGGAGGGAAGATCAGGCTCCTCGTAGGAGGAAGGAGTGCCAGCACCCTGGACAGAGCAGTACTGCCAGCAGGGACCAGGGAAGCGAGAGAGAGCTCCTGGATAGCTGCTGACTGGCAGGCTGAAGCCCTAAGGTAAGGGCAAAGAAGGTGCTGGGGGCTGCAGGGAAGTGGCCCAGGGAAAGGTATGGAGAGGTTGGAGGGGACACAGCACATGGCTGCCATCTACAGGGTCCCTGGGCCAGGACCTGGAGTAATGGGCGGGTCCTGGACTCCCCCTTCCTCACCACTGAGGAAGTAGCAGACAATCGGCTGTGGTTGCCACTGAAGGAAGTGGCTGGACCGTGGACTGCAGTTCCCCCAGAAGGGGTGAGAACTGAGTGTGACACAGCTGGAGGGCTGTGTCCTGAAGAGGACGCTGCGGTCCTTGGGGCAACACGGGTCCAGGAGCAGAGGTGATGGTGGGCGAGACACCACCAGAAGAAGGTGCAGAGCTAATTCCCAAGACAGCCAGTAGGAGGCGCCACAGTGGTGAGTCCCACCCCATCATAGGGGAATTTGGAAAAGCCCTACCCAATCTATGCAGACACTGCAAGGGATTAGTTCTGGCACCAGCCCTCCACGTCAATACCAAGGACTTTGCCATTGACTCACGTTGTGTCCTCGTGCCATTTCAGCTCTCCAAGCCTCCATTTCTGCCTCTGCAAAATGAGGCTAATATGACATGATGTCTGGGGCTAGCTCTGAGGGATTAATACCCACTGGGGTATCCATCAGCTAGTGTCTGCAAAGAGCGTAGAACAGGCAGCGTGCAGAGTGTGATGATGAAATTGGTGGAGCTCTGTTCTCTTCCACCCACTCTGAATCTGGCCTGCACTAGCGAACAAGGCAAGGCTGAGAAAACGGGAGAGAGAGAGAGGGTGATGGAAAGCCCTCTGGACTTGGAGAGGTGCCCTGTGTCAATAACGTGCACTGCCCCCAGACACTTCAGCGGTTCCTTTTCCTGCTGTCTTTCCTCAAATGAAAAATCTGATTTTTGCCTGACAGATGGCTGCAGGTAAACATTGTGATCAAGGTGCTAATGAGAATGCTTTGGGGCTCTCACAGCTCTTTAGACCTCAGAGGCAGACAAGCGTGCAGAGAAAGTGTCAGCGGCCTTTCTGGAATATATAAGCGTGCAGCCGATCTGCCAAGACAATGATCAGCATGACGCCAGTGACATGACAATGTGCCGAAATCCCCAGTCAAACGGAGATTGCCGTGTATCTGGGGTGGAAGCATGTAACGAAGGCTGGCGCCCCTTGTTATGTGCCTTCCACCTCGCTGCTACAGTCTGACACATTCCAAAGGGCCTCTCTCCACCCCCCTCATGTCTGGGCTGGGGGCTCTAGTGCCTTCAGTTTTCTTGCCTTTCCTTCCCCTCCCACTCTGCACGGATCTGGGGCTCCACCCATCTGCACAGGCTTTAGAATGACTATTCAGAGGGTTGCCGTGAATATCTGGACTGAGTGTTGAAAGAGGTGGATTCAAGCTAACAGGGTCAGAAAGGAAGGATGGGCCAGTGGTGAGGTGGCAGGCTAGAACCCAGGAGACATGGGCTCGTGTCCCTGCTCTTGCTGCTTTTGCAAGTCACTCAGGCCCGGATCCTCAAAGGATGAGGCACCCAACTCCCATTAATTTCAGTGGGGGTTAGGCACCTAGAACCTTAGAGGATCTGGCCTTAGTCCCTCAGTTCCCCATCTGTACAATGGGGGTAACAGCACTACTCTACCTCACAGGGCAGTTGTGGGCATACATACAGCAAAGGTTGTGCGGTGCTCAGTACTACAGTAATGGAGGTCCGATAAGAACCATAGGTTTTGCTCTCATTCACACTGGTATAATTCTATCAGATTCCATGGAAGCCGAGAGCTGGATCTTGGCCATGTTCTGAATGTAGACTGGTGACTAAACGTAGGCTTATTATCCTAGCTTCCAGCCACAGGATTACGCTAGGTCTGTATTTAGGCTGTGTGCATTGGGTTTTGAGGAGTCATCCCCTGGACTAGTTTGCCGAGAGCATTCTATGTAATTGCTCCAGGGCGGATGGCTAGACTGGGTTTGGGATGAACCTGAAAATCTACATTTAATTCAGAGTGAATGTCACAGTAGCCATGTCTACACTGGGAAATGTGCCATGTTGGAAAACGTGTTAGCTTACACATTTTAACTAACATGATGTTAACCATGATTTTGTCCTGGATGTAGTCTGGGACAGAAGTTATTAAAATGTGTTAGATGGTTAGGGTCACTGTAGTTTTGACCACCCCTTAGCAAACCCAACTCCAAGGTTAGCACTAGGTGCTAGGTGTAGTTAACATCATGTTAGTTAACATCTTCAAACATGACACATTGTGAGCATAACCTTGGACGGGGTCAGATTTATATTGAGCTTTATAACAGTTTTGCTTTGGATAGAAGATTGCACCCTGTGCCCTTGTCTACCTGTCATGCTCTGGACCCCAACCAGTCAAAGTGTAATGCTCAGGGGTCAGGCGGATCAAAGGGCAGTCTATATCAGTGGTCAGAGTTCATGCAAGAAGTTCTGATAGCCAGGAGATCCAATCCAAGGGGAAGGCACAGCAAAGCAGCTGGTGGGGTTGGGTGGGGCAGCAAGGCCAGGTCAAGCCAGGTCCGAGTAGCAGCCAGCAGGCAATGGCTTGTTGTTCAGACAAGGCCAGAAAGAAAGCAGGAATTTTATATATGGTCACCAGCCAATCAGGGTCAAGACCATGTGGCCAATCAGGAAGAAGTTGCAGAATGCAGGAAGATGGCCTACCCAAGTGTATGACTTCTCTGATCAGTTCGTGTGGTGTGATGTGATGGCCAAGACTGCTTCCTCAACCCAGGGAATCTAGGTTTGAGATTGGGGTTCAAGACCAAGGTCCTGACTACAATGTAGTTGGAGACTTATAGTTCATCTCACCATCCCCCTCCTGACATGGATTAAAGACCTGCCCTGTAGCATCCCAGTATTGGCCAGAAGGTGGGTTAAGGTTGTATAGTACCAAATAATGAAAAAAAAACATACCATTGTAATTCATGAGTGAAGGAGCGAGGTGAAGCTTGGGGTGGCAATCAGGGGTGTTGGAACAATTTGTATGGGGTGTGTGTGTGTGTGCTGAGAGACATTGAACCAAACTGTAAACCCTGTGTATGATGGAAACCACTTCAAGTCGGGGGTGCAGCAGCCCTATGTTCCAGCGCCTATGGTGACAACTGGAGGAGAGTATGTGTGGGGAAAGTTTCTAGACATGAATAATGGGGGAAAGTACTGAGATCTGGAGCCCCTTTTGAGGTGAGGGCAGAGTCTCTGGCCCATATCAAGAGACTTCATAAATAAAGGTTGGCTGGAAGCTCTGAAGGGGCAGAGTTAAGGTTAATTTAAATAATTAGGGCTAATCAAAAACCACAGGGCAGGGGGAAGGAATAGTGAACATTTTGTCTAAAAATAAATGCCTGGTTTTTGTTGAAATTTGAAATGTCTAAATTCAGAATGTTTCCCTTTGTTCTATGGCTGGTCAAAAACAGAGGAAATAGTTAACAAAAATGGGATTGGCATTTTCCTCCCTTTTTTGGGGTCAACATTTGAAGTTTTTTTTCATCAATATTTCAATACCAGAAAAATGGTGACCTCGCTCCAGGAATAACAGGCATGAGAACGTTCTGACACTGGGGGCTCTGAATTCTCACCATTGCTTTTGCTGTGGTGTGGACTAAACATGGCTGAAGGTGGGCAGGGGTCTTGTTAAATGAGCACAGCAGAACTCAGCTGGAGCTGGAATTAAGATCTAGATCGGTTCCTTTCCTTCACCACTTTCTAGCTTCCCCTTGGCTTTAGAAGCCAATGCCCTTGAGCCAGGCATGCCTGATGTGGGTAGGCGGCTAGAGACAGCCATGATTTCATTCAGCCACATCTTTCTGTTGTTTGGCTTTGATTCCCCTCTCTCTAATCAGTGCTGTGCCCTTCTGACAGCCGATTATCCCTGGCTGTCTCTCTGGGACCAGCATGAAGGTGATGGGAGAGGGGCAGCAGCAAAACGAGAAGCTGGGTCAACAGAGGATTAATTACGTTTCTTTGCAGTGGTGTCACCTCAGCACAGAAAAATCAAGGCATTTCCCCCTTCGCCCAGCACGTCAGGAATAGCAATTAGTATGGGCTGATTAGAAACAGCACAGAATTACCAGCTTCTACCCTTTGCAATGCTCGTTTACCTGGTCTAGGCTATGGCTTAGGTGCCGGCCTGTTGTAACAGGTGACATTTATCACCATCAGCTCTCACCCTCTTAAAGGTGACTTGCCAGTCATTTTCTCACTGATAGGCACAGCGGTCTCAGAGCAGCTGGCACATCACAAAAGACATTCCATCTCGAGTGTTCTGCTCCCCCACGGACTGCCTAATGTGTCCATGTGACACTGCCCTCTATGTGATGGTATCACAGCTGTGTGTCATAGATGCTGTACTGCTAAGAGCTAATGAGAATCCCTTTGGTTTTGAAGGGGCCCATGCTCAAATGACAGAGACCAGGCTGGATTCTTAATCTCAGTGAGGACAACAGAACAGGGCAGTTTGTAGCCCCAAATCAGGATCAATAGTGGGAGGATGTTTTTGCCTACCAATTGGGGGGTAGGCTGCTGGCCCTCTCCCTAGGCCAGACACCAGGCCGAGGCTCTTTCATTCCCTTTTCTCAGGGCCCAGGTTACTAATTAAATCAAAACCACACAAAGTAACACAAAACAAAGCTATTCACCAGACCGGTACAGGGGCCTTTCCCCTGCACCCATCCCTCTACTCCACATAACCTTCCCTTCTGCAGCTCCCATCCAACTGGGCTCTCTCAGCTTCTTTTCTAGATAACACCTGACTGACCCCTTCCCAGCTGGGTCTGATAATTGCACAGGGCAGTCAGAGCCCAACTCTCCCCCTCCCCTCAGCACTTTAAGAGGCAGAGCACCCTGTTAAAAGGTGTTTAATACAAAATGGGACCTAGATCTGCCAAATTTTAGCTTCTCCCCCTCCTGGATTCCTTGATCTCCCTCCTCATATGCTTCCAAAACGCATTGCTCCCCCTCACCCCAGCCCCTCAGTGGACTCCTGGACTTCGGTGGTTTTTGTGGGTGAAGGCCACAATCTGGCCTTTGGTTTCTTACCAACCCAGCAGTGCACTGGGTCCCCTCCGACTGCCAGGCCCGTAGTCGAAGGATCTGGCCTGAGTTAAGCCCTGCTTGCACGTTCCTCCCCTTCCCCCCTCCAGGTGATAGTGGTTCCTGGACATTCCAAGTGGTGTCAGCTCTTGTGATTCATTGTGAATCTTGTGAGATTTGGTGTTTTTTTGTAAAATCCCAGCTGCTGGAGTCATGTTGTTACGGGTTTTTATTTTTAAAAAAGTAACTTTCTAGCCCTCACGGCTGCAAAGAAATCTTGAAAGGGGGACCCCTAAAAGTTAAAAAACTTCAAACAAACCCAAAAACCAAAACCAAAATGAAATCCCATATGCCAGAATGCAAATAAAAAGAAGCAGCATTTATTATTTTTAAAATCTCATGACTTTTTGCCACTCTCGTGATTTTTTGGGGGGTCAGACTCCTGATTTTTAAATGCTTGGCATTGTCTATGCTGTACTGAGCGCCAACAAACACAAGGCCGCGACACTTTATAACAACGAACAAATGTATAAAGATGAAATAAAACCACAAGAGAGCGTACTGGGTGCAAACACTGATCATACAGGGAGGAAAAGTACAGTTGGGGTCACCAGTATGTAGGACCGTGAAGACGAGGGTGTTTTCATTAGGAGAATGATACCCAAAATGAAGCATCACACACATTCCAAAATCACCTTTGTAATGTAACAGTATACTTTATAACAATAATATTTATGGATTTATTATTTATACAATCCCATAGTTGTGCATGACACTTGACAGCCAAATCAAATGACAGACAAGTTGTGGATTTGGCAGGTTAGAACAGGGCTGGAAGGATTAGGTTTGGCTGAGTAGATGGTGTGGTGCTGGTAGCTATGGAACGATGGTGATGTCTACATTTAGAGCTGAGGGTGTGAGTCCCAGCACAAGCCGACACTTGCACTAGTTCTTACCGAGCTAGCATGCTTAAAATTGTAGTGAAGCCACAGGAGTGCAAGCAGCGGCGTGGGTTAGCTGCCCCCAGTACTTACCCATGTGTGTGGGTTTGTATTCAGGGTGACTAGCCCATGCTGCCACTGCCGCAGCCAGGGCTACTGCAGCTACACTGCTGAGAGCTAGTGCAAATGTGTGTATGTGAGCTGGGAATTACACCCCTAGTGTAGAAGTAGCCTATGTTTCGTTATTTTGTGTCCTGCATCTTACAATATCTAAGAACTCAGCCTGCAGGCAGAGACAACAGCCATTTCGTTCTCAGACTTTAGTACAGATTGTTATAGAGAAGTACTCACTGTGCTCTCTCAGGGAAACTTTACTTTTGTTTCTTCTTTTGTTTCCTTTAATCTAAAATAAAAGCAATTTAGCCTGAAAGTTTATGGCTGTTATTTGTGTAGAGTCAATCTTTCCTTCTACCAATAAATAAATAAATAGAAGAAGAGAGAGAGAATATGTATCGTTAGTAACTAAAATTTACAAAAAAAGGAAAGTTAATTACTTTTAAATAGTGCTTAAAGGCTAATAAGTGTTTGTGTTAATTAAAAAAATCACTATTCTACTCCGCTTAAAAATAAAATATAAGTACATTAATATCATGGAATATGATCATGATTTTATTTCTGAATCTGTTTTGAATCTCAGCTTCTAAGTCATTAATTTTTTGAATAACTAGTACATGTTTGCATTAGTGGGAAATAAAGAAAAAAACATTTTAGTCAATCATTTGAAAAAGCTTTAGAAATAAGCATCAATATTTCTTTTTGAGTTTCACCAGAGATAAAAGTCAAATCCTTCCAATCCTAATAATAAGGAAAAGAATTAAAACATGAAAATGATGTAAAATCTGGGTCTGACTCTGCTTCATGCTAATTCAGTATAAATAAAAGAAATTGACTTGGAAATTGATTAAGTAAGGTCAGAATTAGGTCCACCATTAAGAGTTGAGATCCAGGCCAGATTGGCTGTGATCAGCTATATCATGTGGATGTTGCTAGAATGGATCATGCATATACAGTCTTGATCCTGAAAACTCTGATGGTAATAAATAACTTTTTGTATGTGAGTATGTAGGGGTGTAAAGTTACTTATCTGTGTAAATATTTGTAGGATAGGAACTCTGTAATCTGAAGGTCTTTCCCATTCTTCAAGGCTGGAATTTCTTTTTAAAAGAACTCAGTGTTTATTCAACGTAATGCACGCTGCAGGGCATTCTCAGGAACTATAGAAGGTCTCATGACTCTCAGATGATCTCATTCTGCTAATGGTCATATCAGGAAATGGAAGCTATTTTTTCCCAGTCACAGCACAAGTGATTTGAAATTGACTGTCTGTAGTCAGGGAAATGCTGATGCATGCGTACAACATTGTTGGTCTGGTTACAGGAATCCCCTGAAGTTCTCCCACGTTCTAATATACATATACTGAATAATCACTTTAAATGAGACAGATGCAGTTCTCTTGGGCACTGTTGTGGTTCAATGCAAGATGCTCTTCATGGACAGCAGTGTTTCAGGTTGGCAGTGGAGGCTCTGTCACTTTGCTGCTGCCGCTGCCACCAGGGGGCTCCTGAAAAACCAGAGGATGCCTCTTGCTAGTTCATTTCCCCCTTAAATATTGTTAGTAATTCCCCTCCCTCCCCGTGTAAGGGCTAAATCTTCTGTCCTGAAGATCTGTCTCCATGGGGGAGCAGGAAAGCACTAACCAGCTCAACTTCTCTTCCGCTTGCAAGGACGATCCTGCTACTGGGGGACTGCTAGAGTGCACTGCTCCAACATATGGTCAGTGTCCATCCCGTAGCTAACCCTGTGCTTGGCAAGAGTTGGTTCAAGGTGGCTTATCCCAGCTCCCACTCTCTGGGTGGGATCTTAGGTAGAGATGGTCCTGAGCTGCACAGTTTAGATCTAGATTTTCCTCAGTTTTGGTTTGGCCCATTATAATAGCTGCAAAATTTGGACCTGGTTCTGGACTTCCCAAAGCCTGGGCATGTTCAGATCCGGGGCCTTTGGTAGCCTCCTGCTAGACAGAGCACAATACAGCCCCCTGGGACCAACATTTTCTGAAGTCCAACTTCGGCAGCCATACATGGAAGCACCCAAAGGCAGTGGCTGCTCTGGAAAATGTGGCCACAAAGGACTTGCCCGAGGTCCTGCAGTTAGTCAGTGGCAGAGTCAGGAATCCTGACTCTGGGTCCAGCCTGGATGAGCCAGTGTGCACTTTGTGTGCTTGCACAGGGCCCCCAATCTCAGGGGCCACCAACCAGGATTGGGCCTAGGATTGCCAACTGGGTGGTTTTAAACCAACTTGGCTGGTTTTTCTCCTGTTGCCGGTTGCAGTGTGCTGGGGTTTTCTTCACTTGGCACTAGTGAAAATACCCTGGCAAGCTGCAACTAGCAACAACTGCTGCGTGCATATACGGGGGCGCCAGTGGCTGCTTCCACTACAGCGCACAGGTCCCCAGGCACCTGGGAGAGCTGCTGGCATGGCACCCGGGTGCTGCTCCATGTGCTGGGCTCTCAGCATGCCAGTATGGGGGCTGAGGCTCCTGCTCCTCATGGCACTGGAAAGTAAGATGGACCCGAAGCTCACCAGAGGGGAGGGGTATGGAGTGGGGACTGGGGTTGGGGAAGGGATGGTGTAGGGGTTCAGCAGCCTGACTCCCCAGCTTATGGTGGGGGGCGCCTGGGAGCGGAAGAGGAGGGTCAGGCTGGTGGGGGGGTTGTGCCTGGGAGGGGAAGAGGAGGGTCAGGCTGGTGATAGGGGGGTGGGGGAGACAGTGGTTGTTTTTTTAGTCTCTCAGAGGTGGCAACTCTATCTGGATTCCCAATCGCTCAGAGTTGGAGGGTGCTCAGATATGGCGTTTGCGTTTTGGCCCAATTTGTACCCTAAATAAAGCCAGTAATCTCCCCTCTCTGTATCCCTCAAACCGGCCTCTGCGAAGGCCCAATGGAACCGTTCCCGGTTATGGACAGGGGGCTGGATTCTGCTTGGCGTTTTATCAATACAGATCTGAAGTAACTCCACTGACGGCAGCAGAGCTAGTCCAGATTTACACCAGTGAGAGAAACACTGAACTCTCAGGCTGCACAGAGCATTGTCTATTCAAAACGACAAGGCCAGGGGAGCCGGCCAATCGAGCCATTAGATGGACCATATGTTCCTTCGTGCTTTATAAATTCCTTTACTGGGGGCAAGTGGGCCTGATGGATTTATTACTAACCAGACGGTGCAATCTGAATATTTCTTTAAATTGGGGGTGGGGACTCCAATCCTTCAAACCAAGCTGAGAGCTCCAAGCTGGTGAATGTATTATACTGAGAGACTCCATGGCCCCTGTGGGACCATTGACAGGGTTTGTGCATAGGGGAGAAGTGGAATTTTCCACACTTCATCTCGCCTGTGAAACCAGCAGTCTGGTGCTGTGTAAGTTCTGGTCATTACCCTGCTTTCCCATTCCACTGGGGGGTACAACCAAAAGAGTCTTTCCCCTTCCCTGTCTTTCCTCCCCTCTCCTGTGTTAGCATTTGAAAGTGTGGGAGGAGAAGAGGAACCTGATTGTAAATTAGCCCTGAAGAATTTTTCAATTTCAGATGTGTATTCTCCCCCCCTTGTTGTTTAATCTCTTTGCTGCCAAACTCCAGAGAATTAATCTTGGTCTGGGCTGACAGAGTTTACATTAAGTGCTGCTCAGATAAACCATATCACCCAGCGCAGATGAAGAGGAGACAGGGAATGGGGAAGGAAGAGATGGACTCCTGGTTAGTATCATTGCTAGGAGGGTTTCTCTTTCTTTCCTTTTCTTTTTAGCAAAGCTCTGAGGGGGAAAACAGGACCAGATCCTCAGCTGGGGTGAGTTAGTGCAGCTCCAATGAAATCGATTGACCTGTCTCAGTTTACGCCAGCTTGGCATCTGAAATCAATGGGAGTTAGGCACCTAAATACCTTTGAGGATCAGGGCCTTGCTGTAAAGTGTAGTAGAACTTAATCAGCATCCAAAACACTGCACGATGCCGCTAAAGATGGGAGCTAGAGATCAGGCAAGTACACTCTTTGGGGCTGTCTTTTTGTTCTGTGTTTGTACAGCGCCTAGCACGATGGGGGGCCTGGCCCAATACAAAGAAAGGAGGAGATGGAAAAAAAGGGGATAGAGTTCCTTTGAGGTTGCAGGATTTATCTATCCATGTTGCATTAATAATGAAATATTGATTCTCTCCACATTTGTATTGGCTGGCATGTTAGCTGTTTCAAATGATCTTCTATTCACCTGGAGGGAGTGGAGGGAGAAGAAATTTGCAGTGATTCTTGCTCTTTGCTGGGATCCCAAATAAAGGACACTGCAGAGGGGGCTAGATTTGCCTGGACCAGCTCTGATTCGCAATGATGCACCAGGGTGCAGGACTGGATGTCGGGTGATCAGACAGCAAGTGTGAAAAATCAGGATGGGGGTGGGGGGTAATAGGAGCCTATATAAGAAAAAGACCCAAAAATCAGGACTGTCCCTATAAAATCGGGACATCTGGTCACCCTAAGATGGGCAGTAGCATGTTGCTTGCTGGATAACTATTCTGGCGCAATGGCAGACTGGTGTGAGGAATTTGCACTGGGACAGCTTTTCCATTCATGTTCTCCTTTGGGGCAGGAGGGAGTCAAAAGTTCTCCTTGGAGTTCTGGAAGTGAAAGCTGATCCGGGTGGGAGATGAAACGCTGAGTGTTTGAGCATGGAGTGATGTATTTATCCTGTCTCCAGAGCCTGCCTTGGGTCATATTACAGCCTCCTTTCAGGGCCGTGTGGCTGAGAGCCCTAAGAGCTAAAAAAAAATAAAGTCACCTTAATGATAACTTTAATAGGACAGGGAGGCCAGGCCAATCTGTGAGAGCTGGGTGAACGGTTTAGGCAGAAGTTTGGATCCACCTCATTCTAGCCACCCAGCTGCACCTGTTTGTGAGCTCAGGGTTAGCAGATACCAGGCTTCAGGCTGGGGGAACCCCACTGGTGTCAAACCCTGTGGAGCATCCTAGGTTTAAAGAATTGACTCTGGCTTTATTGAGCTTGTGGGAGTGAAGGAGAAAAAAATCTAGTGAAGGGGAATGTGATGGGGTGTACAAACCCCACCCTGGTCAGCCAGGGGTTAGCAGGAGCTAGAGCCCAATTAAGTCGGATGGCACCTGGTCCGGTGTTAAGCATAACTGGTGATCAAACCCAGCTGGGAAGGGGGTAGGCCTTCATAAAGGAAGGAGCAGGCGGTGAGAGAAGAACTTGATCCCTCAGTTGGAAGTCAAGGGCAGAGGAACAGGAAGGTGATATAAGAGATAGCATAGGGAAGGCTGTGGTAGAGCTAGCCAGGGCTGGCGTACCCTGCAGGGCAGATGGCTTGTGTGGGGCTGTGAGATAAAGGGGGAGAAGCGGCTCACCTAGGCAGCCAAGAGCAGGAGTGTGACCTTGGAGTGTGAGAGGGATGGGACTTGCAGGGGCCCAGGCAGTAGGCCTGCTTGCCTTGACATGAGGGTTGTGATGGATTGGGAACATGGCCCAGGGCAGGAACTGAGGAGAAGCCCTGGGAGGCATAGCTCACTAGAAGAGCCTGGAAAGGGGCTACAAAGAAGGCCTGAAAAAAGTGAATGGTGGGAAGAAGTCCAGGGAGGAAACTGCAAGGAGTCTGGTGAGCCCAGTATGGTGAAAGGACCTGGGTTCCCCACCAGCCACTGGGGAAGGTGGCATAAGGCCCCTGAGATGGGGAGGTGGAGGCATGAAAGCCCTGGACAAAGGGGTGTAGGGACCCAGGGGCCCAGAGTTGAGTGCTGAAGACCTGACATAAGGACGTTGGACTTTGTTACTTTGGAAAGAATGGGACTGGCATGTGACCTGGCTGGAGAGCCGGGCATACTGCTGCAGGGCCAGAGGTTGCTAGAAAGGAAAGAGCTGCTACACCATGCCCAGCCACGAGATGTGCCATGGTGATCTCACCCTTCTATAGGGGGATATGGTTTAAAAAAATGGACCAGCTGACAGGGAGGGTGAAAGACACTGGAGAAAAGAATTGTGTGTGTGGGGAGGGAGGGTGGGGGGGAATCAATAAGTATCACCATCAGACACTATTTCAACTTAGCATAATGTGTCCATCCCATGTTGGCACTCACTTATACTGGGCGGACTGCAAGGGAGTTGGGGGGAAGGGGTGTCCCTGCACCCTTAATACAGAGCGAGTCCCTCCCATGAAAAAAACATGGGGCACAGGCACAGATTCTCAGCAGGCTGTAAACTGTCACAGCTCTATTGCTGGATCTATGATAATTTATGCCAGTGAGGCTCTGCCCCATTGTGGTTATAGGGGGTGACTTGAATCAGCCTGGGAGAAAGCCTGGGTGTAAATTGGAGGAGGAAAAGAAGTTGGGAACTCTAACAGGTGAGATTTTCAAAAGTCTTTCAAGTCAGTAGGACTCATGTTCCTAAATGACTTAAGAGCATTTAAAAATCCCACCTCTTGCAAATATGTGATCCAATGGCTAACGGGTAGACTGGGAGTTAAGCCATTTGGATTCTATTCCTAGTTCTGCCACTGACTTGCTGGATGACCTTGGCCAAATCTCTACACCTCTCTGAGCCTCTTTCTCTTTTTGAATTGCAAGCTCTTTGGGGCAGAGACAGTCTCTCACTGTATCTGTGCAGCATCTAACATAATGGGCTGACAATTTCTGTTGAGACCTCCAGGGGCTACTGTAATATAATGGGGGGCTTGAAACTCCTGGCACTCATTGATTGGAAGATTTGCCCCAAGACCCCTGTTGCAGGCACATGATGAGAACTTCACATCAGGAGCTTTGGTCGGTTCCTTCCATTCTGCAATGTGCCAAGCACTCTTTTCCATGCTTAAATATTAGTCTAAAAGAATGGTCCAATTAGTGTCTGTCCCTGCTACGCTATCGGATGGTTGTTGCCAGCGTGCATAGCCCAAGGCTAAGATGTAGGCTCCAAGTTCATATGTTGGAAGCTAACATGTGGCTTGACTTTCAGAAGAACTCCTAGCATCTCCCCGCCCCTGCCCCCTCCTCCCCCGGCAGTCAATAGCATTGTTGAAAATTGGACATCTTATTTAAGCAATTCAATGTGGACTGTGGAGCCTGACTTTAGACACTTGGTTTTTAAAATCTTAGCCATAGTATTTTAAGGCACCGGATGGCCTGGCTGTGATCTCCCAGGTGCTGGTTTGACACTGGTGTAATTCCAGTGTTTTCAGAGCGACTCCTAACTTGCCCCAGTGTATGAGGGCTCGGAATCAGGCCTAGAAGGCTGAATGCAATAGCCATGCCTTGGAATCAGTCTGATAGCACTTCTTAAACCACAGCTCAGTTCCATGCTCCCTGAACCGCCGGCTTTCCTGAGTTGGGGCCTTAGATTGTAACCTCCTTTGGGCAGCATCTGTCTTTGTCTTGTGTGGGGCTCAGCACTAAATTAGTAGTAGTTGAGTGCATTGCCAGGGGTCCCAATGGAAGGACCAGATGTTACTGGTCCATCTGTCTGTCCTTGTGTACTGCTGGAAGGAAAAGGATAGAAGCAATGGTAGAAGGGAGATGGTGAAAAGACAATAGGAGGGGGGCCACGGCAGGAGCTCAGGTACTACAGTGATGGGTGGCAGTATAAAGATCTTAGAGGGAAATGATAGTGGAGAAGAGAGAGAGAGAGAGCGATGGAAAAATACAGAAATAAAAGGTCAGAGAAGAAGGAAACAGAAGCCAGGTAGAAGTCACTGAAATTTATGGATTCTAAGGCCGGAAGGGACCATCATGATCATCAAGTCTGATCTCCTGTATAACACAGGCCATAGAACTTCCCCCAAATAATTCCTAGAACAGGTGTTTTAGGAAAAAAACATCCAATCTTGCTTTTTAAATGGTCTGGGATGGAGAATCCACCATGACCCTTAGTAAATTGTTCTAATGGTTAATTACGCACTGTTTAAAAAAATGCCTTATTTCCATTCACTTATGGCAGCAGAATCCTTCCTCTTGGCATTGTCCTTCCCCATTAGAGCAGAGAAGACACTGGGTTCTAATTGAAGGGTCTGCAGGTAAGTCTAGACTGCAAAGAAAACCCCCTGGCAGTGCATTTCAGCACCTGGGTCAGTTGGCTCAGGCTGCGGGGCTAAAAATAGCAGTGTAGATGTTCCTGCTTGGGCTGGAGCCCAGGTTCTGATGCCCGATGAGAGAGGAGAGTCTCTGTGCCCGCAATCCAGCCCATATGAGAATGCCCACACTGTTCTCCTTAGCCCTCCAGCCCCAGCTCAAACCAGCTGACCCTGGCTCTGAGCCTCAGTACTGTGCATTTTTCTTTGCAGTATAGACATAGCCTCAGTGGGCTAACCACAAAGTATGGTGGGAATGAGAAAGGTGCAAGCTGTCCACAATGTTGGTCATAGCTCACTACAAACCCATGCCCATTCTTCCAGCTAGGTGAACTCTCTGAGCAATGATGCAGGGGGCCCATTTTCCAGTGACAACAGATCCGGAATAGTTCTCTATCTGAGCCACAGAGAGACTCCATGACTTGCCCAAGGAAGCGTGTAGTGGAGCAGGGAACTGACCCCAGGTCTAAAGTACCAGGCTAGCACTCTGCCCGGTAGGCCATCCTTCCCCCCACTCTTTGGAATAGGCCATTAAATCAGGAGCCGCCTTCACACACAGAACCCCAAGAAATCTCCTCTATATGATGTTATTTTGCAAGAAATAGGTGGTTGATTGTAACCATTAACTGTGGAAGTCAGGGGTAGGCCTGGAGAATGGCCCACCTGTTCATGAAAATTCACCCAAAATAAACAGGCGTTGCTGCACAGGACTAGGGGATGTGCAAACCCCCTGCTGATGAGCTGTGGTGAGGCAGCGCTGCCAGCCATTGGGCCCTAGTCTAAAAACTCAGCAGTGAGCACTTCTCTGCTGGAAGTGGAGAGCTCCACTCCAAGCTCTCACAAGTACTTTCAAGAAGATTGTTGCTTGCCTGTTCCAGTAATAATAATAATGCCTCTGTCGTGCTTTTCATCCCAAGTGCTTTCCAAATGAGGGGCTACACAGACTCTCTTTAGAACCATTTCTTCCTGCACGTTTGCACAGGGCCTGGCACACTAGGGCCTCCAGATGCTACTGTAATAAAACAATAATGAATGATATCATTCTCCCCATTTTAGTCGGGGAAAGGTCTCTCTGGTCCAAATCTTTTTCTGTCTTATTTCTCAGTCTTTTTTTTTTTTAAATCTCATTCCATTTGCAAATGTTTCCCTCTTGTATTCCCATTGTTGTTCTCCTCTCTGTATAGTTTCCTCCCATTCCCTTTTTCACAATAGTCTTTCTTGAATCCGTGAGGGGGGAGGCACTAGGACCCAGGCAGGGAGCTGAAGTTCACTGAGAGTCTGCAAGGTAGCCTGCCTCCATTTCTGCACTAAACTCTGAAGTGTTCAGAATTCATTGGAATTGGATTTTGGGGCTCACTGAGCTGTTTGCGCTATTAAGCATGAGCACTCCACATCTGCAGGGTTGAGCTGGGAGAGGACAATGTG
This sequence comes from Terrapene triunguis, assembly GCF_002925995.2. Lineage (NCBI taxonomy): Eukaryota > Metazoa > Chordata > Testudines > Emydidae > Terrapene > Terrapene triunguis. Next base: position 16,319,540 of record NW_020664543.1, read on the forward strand.
GCTGCAGGTTGATCCTGTCCTAGCCACTGGGGAGATCTCATTAAGGAGAGCTCAGTGCGGCTCGCAAAGGAAGGGGAACCGATCTAGTTTCAGGGTATGATTGTAGAGTGCCTGGCTTGGGCCCTCTATCTCTGGCTGAAGATTTGGGGCCTGTGTGTAACTTGTGGGAGGGAGGCTGAGTGGTGGCAGGTGTTATTTGCAGGAGAGTGTTGGGGAAAGCCCTGTATGTTACCTCTAGACCTAGAAATGAACAAAAGGATGGCTGTAGCATGATACTATAAGGGGTCCTTAAGGAAAAAATAACTTCCCACTCAGCAGTTTCTAATGTCCCTAACACCCAAATGTCTCTCCCCACCCCACATTTCCTGTTATCCCTCTTCTTGTGGTGTAGTAGGTTAGTGACTTTGGGAACTGGGCCTGGTTCTCCACTCTTACAACAGCAAATGGGTGTAACTCCATTAAGTTACCTTAGTGTAAACCTGGTGTAGGGCAGTGGAGGGTTCTTTGCATGTCCTGCTTTGAGCAGGGGGTTGGACTAGATGACCTCTTGAGGTCCCTTCCAACCCTAGTATTCTATGTTAACTCCTCAGCTTTCCAGGCTGCTACTGATCCTGGTGCCTTTCATTTTGTTTCAAATTTCCCAACAGTTTCTTTTAGTGAATGTCCTGCTGGCGCCAGTCCATCAGCCCCCCAGACTGAATCGATCTTTGTCTTTGGAGCAGATGCAACCACCGTGCAAGCTTCCACCATGCTGCCACCCCACCATGGTGCCTCTAACCCTGTCTGGGAGGAAGCCCCTATAGGAATGAATAGGTTAGCCCAGTCTCCACACTCAGCCAAGGCTCATTTTTGGTCACTCTGCTAGACTATTGTTCAGGATGGGGCTTGTGTGCTTCAGACATTGGAAAGGCAGTGTGACCTAGCAGACTAAGGCCAGGCCTAAACTCAGAAGTTAAGCTGACCCAGCTGCATTGCTCAGGGGAGTGGAAAAGTCCAACCCTGCTTGAGTGATGTAGTTAAACTGACCTAAGCTCTGGTGTAGACAGGACTAGGTCGACAGAAGAATTCTTGCATCAACCTAGCTACCACCTCTTGGGGAGGTGGATTAAAGACAGTGGTGGGCGAACCCCCTCCCATCGCTGTAATGTGCGTCTACCTGCTGTAGTGTTTCAAGCATAGACAAGCCCTAAGATACTGGAGCTCTTGGGTTCTCATTCTTTCTCTGCCACTGATTTGCTGTGTGGCCTGGGCCTAGTCTTTCTCCTGGTAGCAATGAGGGTACACAGAGGTCTTCCAGGGGGTACCTCAACTCATCTAGCTATTTGCCTAGTTTTACAACAGGCTACATAAAAAGCACTAGCGAAGTCAGTACAAACTAAAATTTCATACAGACACTGACTTGTTTATACTGCTCTCTAGACTATACACTGAAATGTAAGTACAATATTTATATTCCCATTGATTTATTTTATAATGGTAAAAATGAGAAAATCAGTAACGTGGACACTCTTTTGTATTTTTTATATCTGATTTTTGTAAGCAAGTAGTTTTTAAGGGAGGAGATGCTTGATGTATGCAAGTGAAATCGGACTCCTGAAAAGGGGTACAGTAGTCCAAAAGGTTGAGAGCCACTGCTGTAAGGGACCAGTTCAGTTCCCATTGAAGTGAACTAAAGACTTCCATTTATTTCAATGGGAGTTGGACAAGGTGCCAAGGGATGAAGATACCTGAAGGAGTGGCAGAGCCTTGCAGTATTATATTCTGAACTAGCAGGGTTGAGGATTGGAGAGGAGCACAATAGAGCAGCTGTGCTAGGTAAATTTAAACCAGGACTTCTTAAATCTAGCAGCCACCTTCTATTTATCACCGGTATGAAAGAAACCAGGAAGAGACTGAGGATAATGGGTTTGACTGGTTTATCGATGGAAGGTACAAGTTCAGTTGAATTACACAATTTTGTCCTATTACAAACATACTAAAAACCTACAAAAAGAAAAATTACATCCATAGTACACTAAACGGCATGTAGAAAAAAAGCACATGAGCTTCGATAACACGTACATACATTATAGTATTCTTAACACTGAAGACACAGAATTACGTCTGACCAAATTGGTTCACAAGTGCGGGTCACTGTGGGACCGGATAAGGACATACTAACAGACAACTTTAGCTATGGAAAACAGTATTGTTACAGTTCGTTAAATATTTCAGACCCACGCTTATTTATCCCACGCTTTCTTTTTAAAGTTGGTTCAAGCTTTTTTTTTTTTTTGCACTCTCTCTTCTGAGCATCCAACCTTTTTCTGACGTCGCCTGTGTTGACCATGGCAATCCCTGCACTGATACCAACACAACAGCACAACTTCACTACAGCAATGAGTAGGGAGGACATGCTCTGGAGGGCAAATTCAGGTCCCATTTGAGTCAATGGGAATTCCGCCCTAGATTTAAATGAAACTAAGATCTCCTTTATCAAAAATAACAAAACCAAACTACAGCAGGATTCTACTGTAACAGTTTGAGTGCGGCCATATTGCTATTGTAAGCTGCAGGCTTTGGACCTTGAGTGTAGGGCTGAGATTTTTGTAAGTTCTCTAAGGGATTTGGTGTTCTGGTCTTAGCTGGCTCTGAAATATGTATTTTCAAAAGCAAATCTCATAGGGTGGGGAGACAGGGTAGATGGGACCTTTGCCTTGTCCACTTCCTATGCTGCATTTTTTTTGTTCCCCCGGCACCTAATTTCATTCATCCTGGGATAGGCCATAGGCTGCAAAACCTTTCATGTCCAGGTCCCCAGTTTGTACTGACGTGAGCTAGACTCACTCTGAAGGTTCTTTGGCAGCCTGTGCAAAAGGAATGGGTGGTATTGGCTCCATTCAGAGTGGACAGGACTTCCTATGTGAGATACCACCTTTACAGCGGGCACTGGTTGCTCCCTTGTTTGCACCCAAATTGTTTCGGCAGGTTTAAAAATGTCAGCCACAATGTTTGTGTTTATATTTCTGCTACATGGGTACTACATATTCCTATATCTCTGTTCTCTCCCACAAGCATGTGTAAATGCTGAAGTTAGCATGCAGGTATTCTATTTAGCTTTCATACAGAAACTCCTCTGTAGCTATAAAAATATATATATGTATATAGGCTACAACCAAATACATATGGCATCCATAGGCGGGCTATCTGTGTTTGATCATTGCTCTCACGCTGCAGAACCCATCCCTGTTAAGGATTCTCTGCTCCTCTAGCTTCTTTCCTCAATAGCCACATAATAAGGGATGAGGCTGGTAGCTAGTTTTCTGGCAACAACACTGATTCATGAAGGAGAAGAACTGAAGGCCATTGCCAGGGCTTGTACAGTGCAGCAGGAGGGGCGGAGGCAGTTTTGAGATGATAAAAGGGGCATGAACTGCCTATATTGAGTGAGGATATACAGGGGCATCACAGACACAGCCCTGCCTTGGAACAGGTGGGTGATGTGTGTACCTTGAGCAGTGCACATGGTGGGGAGTTCTCTTCAAGGCAGGGTAGCTGTTTCAAACCTGAGGGTTAGACTGCTCAGCCACCCTCTCTACTCACGTGTTGGGTTTTGTTAGTCCGAGCATGCTCACTCTATGGAGTCAAGGTTACATGCACGGCAGAGTCCTAAGGAAAAACTTTCAATGTGCCAAAGTCAGTTCAGAGGAGCCTGAACCTCATCCAGGGGGGAGGGATAGCTCAATGGTTTGAGCATTGGCCTGCTAAACCCAGAGTTGTGAGTTCAATCCTTGAAGGGGCCATTTAGGGAACTGGGGTAAAAATCTGTCTGGGGATTGGTCCTGCTTTGAGCAGGGGGTTGGACTAGATGATCTCCTGAGGTCCCTTCCAACCCTGATATTCTATGATTCACCCTAGAACAGTGTCCAAACCACCAGCCCCAAATCTCAAAACACTCCGCAGGAGCCACTGGGGAGAACGAGTTAAAAAGAGTAACAACCTACACTGCTGCACCCCCTCTACAGAGCCTTCATCCTGACAAACTCTACCCCCCTGCAGCAAAACATGCCAAACTGTGGTAGACTCTTACCAAATACAGAACCCGGGCTGTGCTAGAGGTGGGAACTGGAAGGTCCAAGGCAGAAGTGCAAGCACAGGGAGTAACAGCTGTGCAACCAACGTGAGATGAGACTATATAGGCCCTTCCTAGTCTGTCTGTGTAGGAAGGGAGATGAGGAAAACTGTTCAAAGAATTATTAAAGCCTTTCCACTGAAAAGTGGGGCAGTAAACTGTATCGCTGAGATGTAAGGGACAGCTGAGACGGCATTGCACTATGGAACAGCCCGCCATTGAACCAGAAATGGATAGATATGACAAATGGACACACGGGGGTATAACCCAAAACATAGTGTGAACGATGTGCTGGGCATGTGCTTGATACCCTGTGTTTTTCTTGCTTTTACCCTGGGCCACTGTGAGAAAGTGAGACAGCCACCTGGAAAGGGTTAAAAGTTCCCTACCTCCCCCAGCCGAGGGAAAAGCACACACACCCTTCCCCTCAGTTGCTTCTTCCCTATATGCCCAGCCAAGGCAGGGATCCTTTAATCCTTCCCAGGCAGCTGCTCCCCTTGTCACAGCAATGCTGGTATAGCTTGTCGTGCCAATCAGTGGTTTTAAAGTTGAACTAAAGAGCATTTCGTGAAGCGATATTAGTTGAGCAGAGAGGGTAGCGGTGAGGCTTTGATGGGAGGGGAAGGACTCCAGAGACCTGGTATACCAGAAGAACAGGTAGTGTCCTGGGTCTGGTAGATATGGCCCTGCTGTGAAGGGACAGGAAGACTCAGATGGGACAGCAGAGGAATGCAAAGTAGACCTGACTCCAAGTTCAATGGGATCTTTTCTGTTGACTTCTGTGGGGTTTGGAGCAGGCCATAAGATCCCGAATTGGCTACCCTTACAATGAATAGTACCTTACCAGGCAAGTAGCCTCCTGGATTTCTATGGACTAATCTGAGTGAGATACTCTTTGTCATAAGTAGGGGTAGCAGAATCCAGGCCTAGGTGGGCTTAGGCAACTTCATCATTAATTCAAACCAAAGTATATTCAGCAGGCATTTGCTTTGAAACTTGCCTCTATAACAGGCGGCTTGTAGACAAGCCAAGAGGCAATGTACCTCACAGCCACTGGGCAGGGGAAGATGGAGCCGGAGATAAATGAAGTCCAGTTTCCGAGAATCTCCATTTCAAAATTTTGGATGGTTGTGAGAAGAGACCATTTGGGATATGAAACAGAGCTGTCTGGAACATGCAGCAGCTGTGTGTGTGTGTATGTTTGTGCATGCAAGAGAAAACCATGCTCAGAGCCAAGACCAGTTCTTCCCTTCTGGTCTCCCTCACAGCATTTCTCATTCCTGTCTTGTTCAGGAATTATTTCCCTTCCAAGGTTCAACTTGGTTTTATCTCTTCTCTGCTGAGATTTTCCTGATCTAAGCAAGCCTTGTTCTGTTTTGGGGGTGGAGAGGGGGTGTTGACTTTATCTGTGTCTATTCTCTGGCACGGCCCCATTCATTCTACTTCCTACAGAGCTGGTAAAAATAAACATGTTTTTGTTTGCATGTATTTGAGTGGCCTGCGATTTGGCTTATTGGGTGGATCCTCCCGGGACAGCAGCTGTGCACAGCTGGATGGTATTTAGAAAAATATATCTTAAAAATACGCTAAGTTGTGCTGTGTCTTTCTAATGTGATTGCTGCTCTGAGTTCCAAACTCTATAGCCAATCCGCTTGGGACACAAAATACTAACATTTTCGAGTGTTCACTAATTCTGGGTGCCACAGTTTCCTGGTGGGGGGCAGCTCGAAACACACTAAGGCTTAACTTGACTTCAGCTGGAGTTGTGGGTGCTCAGCACCTTTGAAAATCAGCCCTGACTGTCTCCTGTTGGGCACCAAGAAACCGAGGCCCCCAACCTGAGTGGGCGCTTGAACCTTGTGGCCTTTGTCCGTCTCCCATGCCAGACTTTTGCAATGAATTCCAAACCTCCACACTCACAATCTTCCAGGCCTTTCGTAGCTAATCTCACTCCCACTGACCAGGCTTTCTGTTGATTTCAATGGCTGTTGTGTCAGGACCAAAGTGCTAGCTCCAAATCTAGCCTTGGAGTAAGTGACCCTGACTGCATTAAAGTCAATGGAGTTGCACTCAATTACACCAAGGGGGAATTTGGTCCATTATGTCTTATGGAGAGAAAAGGTCTGATAGGGGAAAGTAATTCCCTCATGGAGATAATGTGAGTAAATATGCATTTTCAATCAGACTGTAACAATGCCTAGCACATAATGGGCCACATAAATCCGCTTTGCTCCATAGAAGTATGTGAAGCAATGCTGATTTACATCACCTGAGGATCTGGTCCACTGTCTACACAGCACGTGGGTAACATGAACTAACTGACAGCGGTTTCTGCTTCTCGAACACCTTCCAGGCAAGGATTGCAAAGGGCTTTGCAAAAATTAATGAATTAACCCACACTACACTCCTGGGGGCTAGGTAGAAGACATCTGCAATCCCCTCTGTTAGATGCCTATCCTTGCCCTTGCCGGGGAATAAACTCAATGAATTAACAGCTCTTTTCCCATTTGTAATTAATATGGTCCTAGCTATGAAATGACCCAGCTACAAACTTAGTTGACAGGTGGGACACGTCCCTGAAGTTCATACAAATGGCTAGCAGCTGAATAGACATTCGGATGTTGGCTGTTGAGATGTTTGTGCACAATCTGATTGGCTGCACATACAGGGTACTGATTCTCTAAAACAAGCCCATTACGTTCCAAGTGACCCTGCATTGTCTGTAATTATAAATCCATGTTCCTGTGGGCTTTTTTTTTTTTTTTTAAACCCCTTTAATCTTATAACAGCCTCAGCACTGGGGATTTAGGACCATCTGGGGTTCAGATACTCCAGTGACAGAGATCAGACAAGTACCTGGAAAGACAGGTAGGCAGGTCAGATGGTCACTTCTATCCAACTGGTCATTTATCCCCAGGAAATATCCTCTGCTCGGGTCATTAATGGTTAGACACATCCTGTCTGGAAGGGTCTCTCTTAACATATCCGTTCTTCCTGTGTGCTGTGGAGGAAAGACCTGCAAAGCAGAGTGGTTGTAGCTCTGCACTGCCCATGACAGAGGCACCAAGCACCAAACGACTCACAGGACTGTGTTCATTCTAGGCATGGGTTTGAGTCACAAAGTTCAGCTCCAGAAGGGAATATGAATCCAGAGCATCCCACACCTGGGGCTTCCGACCCAATGACCTGACATGGTCCAGTATAGAGTTTGAGATCTGGCTCTAACTTCCCCAACACTCTGGGATGGATCAGATTGGGTGGCCTGGTGTGGACCTACTTCTAGCTATTTGATTGTAAAAGTATCCTTTGTTCCTTTCCTGGACGAATTTGTATTCGGTGTTCCTGGTTGTTAAATCGCTACCTTTCCTGAAAGGTCTGAAGAGCCCTGTGCTGGGTGTTCTCTATTGGTGCTGCAGCCAGTGAGCAGAGCCATATGTGGCAAAATGAGGCTAATCCAGGAGAGGGGGAATGATTGGGTGCTACAGTAATGGCTGGGTAAAGAGGCCAGGTGATTTATAATGTGTCACAAATGCTAGTTCACACCAGTCTGCAGAGTCCAGTCGGGGGCTGATGCAATGATCTATGGGCTATATAAGCCCAAACCCTGGCTAAAATCTAGCGGTCAAAAGGGGGGGGGGGAAGACATTTTTTCATAACGTTTCCATTTTTATCTTGTTTTAACTGGGCCCCAGCCCTGGGGCTGCTCTCTCTGTGTCTGGACGCTGTGTCAGCTCACGTTCCTTTCCTGGGCGATCCTAGGAGTCTTGTGGGGTTCTCAGTGTCTGAGGCAGCAGGGAGGGAGAAAGGTGATTGTAGGTGGAAGGAGAAAGCAACCAGCTCTGTTTAATAGAGTTCAGTGGGCAAGGCACTCAGCCCGGGCAGGATCCATTTCCTATCTGGTAGGCTCAGAGTCGGGTGACCTTGAATGGGCCTCGCACCCGGATAGTGAACAAGGTAGAGGATCCTATTTAAAATCTTTACCCCCATTATTTCCAAGAGAGAGAGGGGTGCCCATGAAGGTGCCTAATGAAAACCCTGTGGAGAGACTCATTCTCAGCCCTGCCCCTCTTACTCTCAAGGTCTCCTGAGTGTGCAAACGCAGAGCTGCTGATACTGGGCTTGGTTGGGAAGACTGCAATGTGTGCGTGGCTGTGTCTACACTGCACCTATGTCGGCAAAACTTGTGTCGCTCAGTGGTGTGAATATTCCACCCCCCTGAGCGACATACATGACACCAACACAAGCGTGCGTGTGTGCAGTGCTATGTTGGTGGGAGAGCTTCTCCTGCTGACGTAGCTTATGCCACTCGCGGAGGTGGGGCTTTTTAATGCCGACGAGAAAGCACTCTCCCATCAGCACAGAGCGTCTTCACCAGACATGCTGCAGCAGCGCAGCTGTATCGGTCCAGCTGCAGCGCTGTATCTACAGACATGACCTAACCTGGCCCCAGGGCAGCCACTAAAGAGAGGCCAGAGCATTTCATGCATGGAAAAAAAATCCTTCGAGCTATTTCAAAGAATAAATCAATCTGGCTGCTAGTGAGTGAAGTCAGGAATGTCTGGCTGCTGGCCACCGGGGGAGAAATCATTCCCGGGGAGAGTTAATGTATTTATCACAGGCTTGCCTCTCATTCAGTCTTGGAACAAACTCCCTCATTCTGCTTAATTCTCTTCAAACTGCTTGGATTTTTTTAGATATATAAAATATTGGCCTCTCGCTGCCCTTAAGTCATGTCATGTCTGAAGCTAGAAAGCTGTTCTCTCTCCCCTGTGCACGGCAAGCGAGCAGCGCAGATCCTAAGCAGGCTCAGACCCCTGCTCCTGAGTTTCTCTTCTGCCAGTTGGGGGTAAGATAGACCAGTGGTGGTTATTGTGACATCATGGACACCTGTCTGCGAGAGTCTGGGCTGAGACTGAGCTATTCCACAGAGGCCACTGTCTAACAATCAGAGGATAATAATTCTGGGGGAGATTTTCAAAGTCGACAATAGGAAATAGGTGCCTGGTTCCCACTGACTTTTAATGAGGATTGGGCACTGACATGCCCTTTGTGCCCTTAAAAAATTCTCTCTGTCTCCACCAAGCTGGTGGGGATTTCAACCATCGATTTCGAGGTAAAGGGCTCCATGCCCTAGAATACCCTGAGCCAACTTGGCTCCCAAGAGGAGTGGGGGATTTGCCAGCTCTTGATGTTTTCAGATTAACACTGGCTGCCTTTCTGGAAGAGATGCTTTAGCCAAACACAAGTTATTGGGTTCAGTCCAGGTGTAACTGGGAGAAATGTAGTGGCCTGTGATATACAGGAGGTCAGACTAGATGATCTAATGCTCTCTTTTGGCCTTAAACTCTTAAACTGATGTTCTCAGCAGAGAGACTAGGTCCTGAAAGCGGATGGAGACTGAACTTGCCTCTCTGCTCAGTAAGGTCCCTCCAAGTCAAGGTTGAGGCGGTGCACTGGTAGCACAGTGCAGGGAAGTTTGCATTGCCGCTGCCTATGCTGTCCTTTTGCAATAGATAAATACAGCAGAGGACTTCAGTCTCCAGGACTGTCTGTCCAGTACCTTCCACCAGCACTACATTTATATACATTTTAAAGGACTCTGGGTTAGTCTCAGGTTGGCACAAGGAGACAGTGCAGGTTCTTCGTGAGTGAGAGAGAAGGCTGAAAGAGGCCTGTCTGTGGGAGATTGTTTTTTTTTATTGGCAATTCTCCTCAAAATCTGGAATTGGAATTTTTTGCTACCATTCTTCCCATGCATAAGAAATTCCCCCTCTCCCTTAGACAAGGAAAGGAGATGAACTTGGGTTTGGGGGTAACTAAAAATCTGCAGAGACCCTCTTTCTGATCCTCACAATTTTCACTTGGACTCTTCAGAAACTGAACGTGATGAAAACACTGGCTCGAAATGCCAGGGGGAAACATTTAGCAAGTGGAGCCATGGATTTGATGTGTCAGTCCCAGGACATCTCTATAGGCTGCTACCAACTCTCAGCATAACCTGTGACTAAATCCAAGCCATAGTACCTAGAACTTTACGGCACCGGGATCACGCAGGTCTGACACTGCTGAGAGCCAGCAGCTGAACCAGCACTCTGGTCTCTGTATGCCCAATCAGTTTCCGCGGAGAAGGGCCTGCTTCAGGGAAGCTGGGGCTAGTTACGAGATCAGTCTGAGCTACAGGGTGCTAAAGAGCTAGTTCACCCATTAGCCGGAAGAGTAGAAAGACACATGGGGAGAAAGGGCAAAGGGGGGATGAGAGAGACGGGGAAAGGCTGGTAGGCCCAGGGTAAAGGGAGTGCTCTGCGCGTAGAGATCGCTTCCTTCTGGCAGAAGGGGATGGGGTTTGAATGTCACTTCTAGCAGAGCTGCTGCACAAGACTGTAAAGAGGTGGTGGTGGTTGGGGGTAACACAAATAAACGCCATGTTGGTGTTTATAAACCGGAGGTGTTAGAGCCATTGGTACAAGAAGACAGGAACGGAGGGCTGGGCCCTGCCCCAGAGCCTAAGAAGGATTTAGTGTCTGATCAGCTCAGCTGTGAATCTTATTGGAACGTTGCCCTTTCATAGCTGCGGGATGCTGAAAAAGAAGAGAGGCACCAAGGGCTCGATCCTGCAAGATGCTGAGCGCTCCAGGCCAGCTGACATCTGGATCAGGCCCACTCGTGCTTAAAGTGAATCAGGTGCTCAAGTGCTTTGCTGGATTGGGGCTGGAGGGCTCAGAACTTTGAAGGACCCAAGTCCAGCCGAGCAGTTCAGAGAACTGTGCGCGACAGGGAAGTGTGGCCACCTGCTTCCTCCATATGTGACACCCCCACCCCCCAGCCCTCTGTCTCCCAAGGAGTTCCAAACCTGTGGGGAAGGTTACAGAGAAACACAATAAACAACGACCCACCTACAAAACATCCTGCTCCTTTCCACCGCGCTCCTCCCTGTGAGAGACCAAGAGACCTGTGCTCGACCACCCACTCTCGCAGAAAGGGACCCGGCCACCGCCGAAGCGCACGGGGAAGGATTTAACTCACAGCAGAATTATTCTGTTCTTTGTCGGTAGAAAATGGTGAGAGAAAGATAAATGCCTGTTTGGTCAAACTTCTTCATTTAGTTTCATGGCCTATAACATGCACCAGCAGCTCTTTATTACTCCATATTGTGAATTAAGCCTCAACAGTGCTCAGTCCTGTACAGGACACAGGAGAAGACATAGTCCCTGCCCCAGAGAGCTTCCAGTCTAAATAGGACTCTTGCTATCTGACTCGCTTGTCTACTAGCTGGTCTGCACGGGACAAACAAGGCAGAATATTTATGGAGTAAGTATCATCCAAGGGCAGGGTAGTTACAATAGAAGTACTATGTAGCAGCAGGCTATTTACAAAGGCAGTACATCGTACTGTGCTAGGTGAGCACTGCGTAACTGGTAGGGCATTTTCAAGGAAAGTCCCATGTGGTAGCAGACTCTGTGGTACTTTGTATGCGGTATTGTTGTTGTAGCCATGTCAGGCCCAGGATATTAGAGAGACAAGGTGGGTGAGGTAATATCTCTTATTGGCCCAACTACGTTACTTATCCTGTAAGTCATACAAGGAGAGGAGAGGGAGAAAGAGGGAGGGGGCAAATGGAGGAGCTGGAGGAGTGACAAAATGAGGGGAGGTGGAAGGAGGAGAGAGGAAAGTTAATCCACAAACTGGGTGCAGTTTTGGGGAAGTGACATCTCTTTAGTTACTATTTAAAACTGTCATTTGGCTCCAGACTGGCTCAGTGCAGCCCCCTGGTATGGAGACTGCATGGGGCCAAATCCATCCCTGCTGGAACTATCGATTTAGCCCATGGTGAAAGCTCCTGGGCTCGCTGCCAGCACAGACCATATGACAGAGTTGCCCTAGTGAGAACAGCCACTTTCTTAGGACTGGCTGGAAAGAGGGAGCTACTGTGGGGGTGGTAGGAGGGACACTCATGGTACAAGGAGCACACTTAGCTCAACTCCACGCTTTTGGTCCTCTTGTGTACATGATCAGGGGAGACTCCCAGCCCCACCCCCAAGGAACTGACCATTGACGGCTCCTCGAGAATGTCTGGGAGGAATATAACTGGAGAGACACATGACGAGCAGGTCTCTTCCCGGGTGCAGACTACATCTGAGGTTTGTGGGTAGTCTGCCGCAGATGGGAGCCTCCGAGGAAAAGAGCCCTGCCCCTTGCTTTGAGCAGTAGCACTTACCACTCGATGTATCATGGAGAAGTCTACTTGTAAATAATTATTGGATGAAAAACATGCCAAGCTTCTGTGAGTTATTTGAGCAGCTTGGCTTTTCATCTCCAGAGTGCTTTACAGACATGCACTGATTAATCCCTGCGACACCCCCTGTGCTTTGGGGTGGGAGGGGGTATTACTATCCCTTTTGACAAGTGGGGAAACTGAGGCAGAGAAGGTAAGGGACTTGCCCAAGGCTGCAGAAGGAGCTCCTGCTGCTAGACCAGGGTTTCTCAAGCTGGGGTCGCTGGACCCCTGGGGGTCCGCAAGGGTACTCCAGGGGTTCCGTGAATCATGTCCAGATCAACTCCTCTCCCTCGCTCCCAGTGCCTCCTGCACGCTGTGGAACAGCTGTTCAGTGGTGTGCAGGAGGCTCTAGGAGGGAGGGGGAGGAGTGGGGAGGGGATGGGAAGAGGAGGGGCAGGGTTGGGTTGGGAAGAGGTGGGGTGGGGAGGTCTTGGGGGAAGGGGTGGAGTGGGGGCAGGGCCTTGGGCTGAGCAGGGAGCTTGGGGTCCATGAAAATTTTAAAATCAAAATGGGGGTCCTCAGGTTGCTAAAGTTTGAGAACCACTGTGCTAAACTGTGCATCTCTCCCAGAGGGGGATGCTGGAGAGAGTCATTTGTTATAAATTAACATGGGGATTTATCAGGTGCTCATGATACTGACGGGGACGGAATCAGTGTCTTACATGCAGTGATTTTTATCAGGCACTTTATACGGAGGAACCCAGTTTCACTCTGAGGGCAGATGTATGCTCTAAGGAGCAACGCTTTTTTTGCAGTGAGTAGAGACTTTTCATCACACTCAGGAATTGACCCTTAATATGTTCAGTTCATCTTTCCACCCCTTTCCTGCTCATTGCATAATTCCTCTTCTTCCAGCCAGAGGGCGCTAAGAGTAGCCAGGGCTTGGGTGCACTAAACCTCCCATTCTTCCAGCAGACACACACACGCTAATTGCGAGCTCTCTGGGTCATGGCCACTGTGAGTAGCACCTGCTGGCTGAGTCAATTCAGATGCCTGTCCCGGCTTCCCATGTGTCCTATGACATGACTGAAGGAGTTAAAGGGAGACAGCCTGGTTCCTCAGTGCCTCTCCTTTTCTCTGGAGCCTGCATTTCCCTGGCCAGCAGCAATCCGCGGCCGACTGCCCATTGTCTTGCAGCTGCCACTTCTCTGAGTGCAGGGCCCAGATCCTGTGCTAATCTCCTCCCCACCCCCTTGCCGCAGGAGTTGTACTCTCTACCCACAAGGCCGTGCTACGAGCCCTGTAAATGGCATCCCATGACATGCTCGATGGCGCTGGAACTGCTTCTGAAAATGCAGCAGCACGCCTTGCAGGTGGGCCGAGCCTCCAGTACTACGGGCAACAGATGGCCATGGAGAAGGGTTTCTGTGCCCGTGAAATACTGCTGCCTCAGGATGGGGTGAGGATGGGCGACTGGTTGGGCTGCTCCTGTACCAGGGATGTATAGTTTAGTGGGAGGTTCTCTGCATCCCACGCTAATTCCGGGCTGGATTCTTACCAGCTGGGTTCTTTTTCTTTTAAAAATGCAACAGTTACGTGTTTCCTTTGCAAACCAGACAGGAGAGCAGGACATGACCCTGATAAATCACAAACCCCATGCGTATGGAGCCCATGATGGCTGGGGGCACTGCAGACTGTAGGGGGTTAGGATGGGCTTTTAATTCTTCAGTAAATTCGGGCTGTATGTCTCTGGCTCACCGCAGAATTTGAGCCAATGCAGTTCTCAGGGATCAAATCAATGCCAGGCTCTGGGTTTGGGGAGGTCGATAATTTACTGGCCTCTGGAACAAGCCGGGGCCACCAAGCGAAATGATTGCCCATTCCCACCCCCTGCAACTCCCCACCCTCTTTTTTTGCCACGGGGAGATAAAATTTGTACTCTGCTGTTACAGAGCTAACCCTACCAGGCTGCTGAGCTCAGTGAGGCTCTGGAGGGAAGACCATGGTGAAGTCTTGTTGCCCGTCCTCCCCGCCCCTCCCCTGCCCCTGTGTCCGTTCACATGGTGGAGTTTGGATACTGCACCCAGCCCACCTCCTTGTACGCGGCAGTCACGTGGGTGTAGATGAGGCTCTTCACCTTGGTCCAGGCTCTCTGCACCTCTGGGGTGAAGTCGTTGGCATATTCTTCGGCGATGACCTCCAGCATGACGCCGGTGAAGAACTGGGGGAGAGGGAGACAGGAAAGGGTTGCTAGATTCTCCAGGAAACAAGGGGAGAGGGGAGGTGGTCAGGGGCCACTGGGGCAGCCCCTTTTCCAAAGCAACCCTGCTGCTGAGTTCGGGGGGCTTCTGCCATCTTGCTGAGCCGGTCCATAGGGATACTTTACCCTGCTTTGCACTACCCCCAGCCATTGCTCTGAGAGACTGACAGATGCTCATTGGGCTCCAGGAGATGTAAAGCCGTGTTATTAGCCCTGCTGTGCCAAGGGAGAAACTGAACCCCAGGCAGGTTGAGAGCTACGTTGTCTTGAGCCAGCTCATTTTAGGGGCCCCACTTTTTGGGTTCCCAACTAGAGACATACAAGGGCCGATTTTTTCCAAAGAGTTCTGCACGGCAGGTATTGAGCTGGTTGGAAAATCAGGTCACAAGCGTCACCGTGGGAGTTGCTGGGTACTAGGCACTTTGAAATCTGTCCTGTAGTGTCTGCTTTGCAGAGGTGTTAACCGCCCTCAGCTCCCACTGCCTTCCTGAGTCAGTGCTACTGAAAATCAGTACTGAGGTCCCAGGTATCTCACGCTGCCTGCCCACAGGTGCCCAGAAGGAGGGGCCGCATTTGAAAAGTTTGGCCTAAGTGTCTTGCCTGAGGCCACAAGTCGTTGAGGGACAGAACCCTGGCGTCCTGCCGCCCACGCCTCTGCTCTAACGGCACAGCTGCTGAGCTCTGGACAGGTGCCCTCTCTAGGTGCTCGGCAACTTCCTCTCCTTTCTGCTTCTCCAGGTGTGGCAGAGGAGAACGCTGGCCGGCTGCCCACGGACATAGTGTCCTAGAGGTAGGAGTTGCCTGCCCTGAGTCACCTCATCCTCTTTGCTCTGCAGTGCTGCTTTCTGACGCGCTTGGCCGTGCGGGGGCAGAGGGGCTTTCCCCTACTTTCCAGGGTCTTTATCCCGTTCCCCCAGTGGAGCGCTAGCTATTGGTAGGGGGAGAAAACCCTTTACCTCCACCAGAAGCTGTGGGAGAAGGAGTTCCCTGCATCTTCCTTGTGGGGGGAAAGGCAGGTTTCCGTGGGCTGGGACAGCTTGGTACCCCACTGTCATGGCCAATAAAACAGCTGTAGGTGACCCGGTCCAGAGCTAGGCCCTCGTCTGCTTTCTCTCTCCCACAATCTACCCCTCCTAGTTTCACGATGAAAACCCAATCTCTGATCCACTGATGGGTTCTGATGCCCGTGGCCGGGGAAGGTGGCCCATGGCGGCGAGTCTCCCAGGGCTGTAGGCCACAGCCCATTTCAATTCGACCTCATGGACTCAGAGGTGGGGTTTTTCCTCCTGAGGTTCATCTTTAAAACCATCACCAACATGTGAGAGCAGTACTGTGTCTTGGCGCCGTGTGGCACAGAGGTTGTGGTGGCCCCTGGAGGAAGCTGGAAAGGAATTCCCTTCCCCCCCCCCCCCCCCATCATGGCAGGAGCGTGGCCGTTGCCTGCGAGCTGCATTTCATGGGAGGACGCGGAGGCTGCACTGACATTAACCAGCTGATTGCCCCGTTTGCTAACCCATTGGCCATTTCCATCCCAAGGCAGGTCAACGCCCAGCAAAGGAGAGAACCCTCAAAGCAGGATCCCAGCTCTTTTCCCCTCTTCTTCGTCTCATTGGCTTGCAGCCCCATTGCCCCTTCCACTCATTTGACACACTTCCTTGCACTGTAACAGCCCTCCCCTGCACTCCCCCCCCCAGAAGCACCAAAATAGGCCCCTACTGTTGGCAAGCCCCTGCCTTACTATACTTCTTCTGGGGTGCAGCCTGTGAAGTCCTCATCCCTCCCCTCGCTCTCTTGCTGCCTGTCGGTGCCACCTGCCCCTTGGCTGCTAAGGGGAGCGAGAGAAAACTCCCAGCTGAGCGAGTAAGGAGAGGAGGTGAGCGGGGAGGGAACTTGCTGACTTGTAGCACCGACTCCAGCAGGGCCAGCAGACCCTATCTGGTACAGCACCCCCTTCAGGATACCCAGGAAACTGACTACTCCTGATGTAAAAATCCATAGGATTGACCAGCATCCTGGGGGCTAGAATAAACCACCGTATTCCCACCGTCTCTTGCCAGCACCCATTTATCAGTGTGGGCCTTATCCCCTCCCTCCCTTTCCCTCTAACGTCACAGAGACTTTCGTTCTGGTCCTTTACCTTGAAGTAGACAGGCTCCACTTTGTGCTTGAGGGCATGGGCCTTGCCCACCAGGGCCAGAACAGATGAGACCTTTTCGGAGTCGTTGATGTTCTCCACTACGGTGTTAACAGCGCCCATGACCCGCCGGGCATGCTTGCGCAGCTGTGGGGTCCTCTCCATCTCCAGGGGGTCCTCCATGTGCTTGAATTGACTGAAGTACTGCTTGGCAGACGGGAATTTGACAAAAAACCTGCACAGTGCAGTTGGGAGAGAAGGAGAGGGAAAGAGAGAGAAGCCACGTGAATTTCAGTGAGAGGTGAAGTGGCTTAGGGCAATGGTTCTCAACCGGGGGTGCACATACCCCTGGGGTATGCAGAGGTCTTCCGGGGGTACATCAGCTCATCTAGATATTTGCCTAGTTTTACAACAGGTACATAAAAAGCACTAGTGAAGTCAGTACAAACTAAAATTCCATACAGACCATGACTTGTTTATACTGCTCTATAGACCATACACTGAAATGTAAGTACGCTATTTATATTCCAATTGATTTATTTGATAATTACATGGTAAAAATGAGAAAGTGAGCAATTTATCAGTAATAGTGGGCTGTGACACTTTTGTATTTTTATGTCTGATTTTGTAAGCAAGTAGTTTTTAAGTGAGGTGAAACTTGAGTGTACGCAAGACAAATCAGACTCCTGAAAGGGGTACAGTAGTCTGGAAAGATTGAGAGCCCCTGGCCAGGGGGCTAGAGCAAAGCCAGTGAGGCAAGAGAACTTGGATCTATTCCCAGTTGTGCCACATACTCACTGTGTGACCTCATGGCTTGCAGTGGGGTGGGGTTTCGTTAGTCCTGAGCATCTGCATCTCCCGGTAATTCAGTGGGGGCAGTGGTGCGTGGCCCATCTGCAAACCATGTTCTGGGAGCTTTCCCAACTATAACAGGGGCCTGTCAGTAAATACTCACCTGCCTAGCAGAGTGTCGGGGGTGGCAGTGCTGAATTTGTGATTGTCATTATTATTGCTGTGGCTAATGGCCCCCTTGTGCTGGGCACCGGCTGCACACAGCGCGAAAGATTTTTCCTGCCCCACACAGCTTGCAATCTGATATTTGCAAAGCCCTTCTCCCGTCTGTGCAGAGCCCCCGGCAGACAGGTTTCAGAGCGGTAGCTGGGTTAGTCTGTATCAGCAAAAAGAACAAGGAGTCCTTGCCCCTGCACGTCCACACAAATTGAATAATTCTGCCCTTGGCCACCCCCGTGATTCCCCTGAGTTTTCACAGGGGGAACCAAGGGCAGCACTTGGCCCAGAGAATCCAGCCGGGGTTCACAATGGGAAGTCAAATCAGTGCTCAGAACGTTCCTGCTGGGGGCAGTGCTGAGCCCTGGGGCATCCAAGGGCTGTTGGGTCTCCAATGTGCCGATCCTAGGTTACTGCACCCTACAGGGATGTCTTCTTCATCCCATGTTGGAGAGTGGAGTGGTCCTGGGGCCAACCCTCTTTCCCCGACCCCAGGAAAGGGGTACAGGAGACGCTCAAATCTGATGGGATTAAAGCCACGGGACAAATTAATCACAACTGAAATGAAAGGAGTTGTGGTTGAATTGGCCACGTGGAGCTAAAACCTCGACTCCCTCTCCATTCCCCAATAGGAAAAGAGCTGGGGAGGGGGAGTCGGTGTGTCTTTGCTGTGGTTATTTAAGAGTCTCACACACTCCCCCAGTTTGCTGGGGCTGCCCCAGCCCCTCATAGAAAGGGCAGCTCTGCTCTGTGCTGCTAACAGGTGCCAGTTTGCCTGGGGCAGGACCCCCAGGGCACAGATCTGAAATGCTGCGAGTGAAAGGGAAGCTTTTGCTGAGCTCTGAGTCCACTTGCCGTGTGCACAGGGGGTCCCGCTCCAAGCTGAGGAGAGGTGAAGGCTCTGTTATGCTAGGCTAGTGAACCGATACACCGCTTGGTAACAGAGGCAGAAGCACAGGGCGGGAGGAGAGAGAGAGAGAGTGTGTGTGTGTGTGTGTGTGTGTGTGTGTGTAGGAGCCTACATCCTAAAAATCTCTGCTGAGTTACTTCATCCCTGCATGAGAGGTGAGATTCTGCTGTCACGTGCAGCGGGGCACCTCCATCAGGCTGTAACTCCATTGATTTCAGTGAAATTGCTCCAGATTTACACCAGGGGGAGCGAGATCAGGATTCAGTCCATCCTCTCCACTCCGAACATCCGAAGGTTTGAGCAGCTGGGCTCTCTCTGCGTCCTTATGTGTGTACATTAGACTGGCTGGGAGCCAGCGTAGGCTGCTCAGGAGCTGGTAGACTCAGCTCCCAGGGCTGTCCCCTGATGTCTTCTTTGTCCACAGTTCCAGAAAAACACCTCCCTCCTGCCATCTGCCTCCTCCCTTCTTCCAAGCTGGTGCAACCCCTCTCCCCCCTCACATGCTCTGCACCGCCCCAGGCCAATGCACACACCACCTCCAGGGCCAGGTGGGGTCATCTTCTGTGCGCGCCAGCCCATGGGCAATTGCAATACGAGGAGCAGGCTCTCGTTTGCCACCTCATTGTCCTCTCCCCACCCCCCTCCACTGGCTCCCGGAGGATCCGGGGGGCTGCCAAGTCAGCAGCGAATGGAACGTACATCGCTTCTGTTGCTTCCCTCAGGCATCTGGGATTCATCAGCGGGCCCAAAATAGGTTTCGATGTGTGAAGAGTGAGCAGCAGGGGGGAGGAGGGAAGGTGTGGGGGGGAGGCGTCGGTTTGAAAATCAGAGAGGGAGCCGTGAACAAGCTCCTCGGATTCTTTTTTAACCTCTGCCGGCAGAAGCTTGAAGCGGCTCCTCCTGGCGCGTCTGCTCCCTGCCAGAGGAAATCAGTTTTCCGAACCCCAGGTCTCACCATCCCACCTCTCTTAGCCAATCTCCGTACGTTCACAGCTGTCCAGGAGAGACTGGGCCTGAGAAAGGGCTTTGGAGTGGAATACGCAGGTGCCAGGGCCTGGGAACTACGCCTTGTGGTCCCCTGCCTCCTTCTGACCGAGCATTAGTGAGATCTCTGAATCTCATTAGGCCAGGGCGGCTCTGGCTGGGGAGAAGCAGCAGGCTGGGTTATTGTTATATTGGTATATATACATGGAAGCATCACTATTAATGTTCCCCTTTTCCCCGAGTTCCCAGGATTCAGCCTAGAATATCTTCCAGCAGAAGGACAGACATTCCCCCTCCATAGCAATAGGATTTCTTTTGTTATCCTTGACAGGTTTCAGAGGGGTAGCCGTGTTAGTCCGGATCAAGAAAAACGAGGCATCCTTGTGGCACCTTAGAGACTAACTTCACCCCGAGCCCTGGTCTCTAAGCCTGGATACCTGCTGGCTGTATTATTCTGAAGTTCTTTCTCTCCCCCCAATCGCTCTTCCTTCCCCTGATCGCGCTGTCACAGGCGATAAGAAAGGCTACAACACTCAGCATAAAAAACGGAGCCAACAGGAAAGGATCATTCCCAATATCAATATCAAGAGGTCCTTCCCATTGACAGCGCTGGTCTTCTCTGTGCCCATATAAGCAGATCTCTCCTCCTCGTGGGCTGTGGGGCAAGAGGAACTTTGGCCTGTGTGAGTGCTAATGGCACCATCCTCTCTAGGATCCCGAGGGTTAGAGTCTCACCCATTGTGGCAAGCTGTAATATCGGAGGATCTGCCCTTCTCAACACTGCTGTCATGCTGCCCAGCTAACAAGGAGATCTGGTCCCCTCAGCGGTGACCACCTCTGTTCAGGGCTGAATGAGGGGAATTCAGACTCGGAGAAGGGGTAGAGGGGAGCAGCAACCAGAAGAATAGGTGACCTGGCATGTTGGATGAAAACCATCTATCCTAAAATGTGTGTCCCACTCAAAGCACATAAGGTCTGATTCTCCTCTCACTCGCGCCAATATAAATCAAGATGACCCCCCCGGAAATTGGTGAAGTCACACCGGTGTAACACAGATTAAGTGAGAGGAGAACCAGGCGCGTGAAGTCCAATAGAGAGCTTGTAGGAAATCTAGTAGACTAGTAGGGCTGGATTCCTGTCTGGTATAAATCCATTGAATCCAGAGATCAATTTGCCTTGTAGAGCTTTTGCCGACTGTGGGGAAGCTGGTGGGACTTAGCTAAGGGCTGGTTTACAGCTCTAGAGAATTCCATATGTTCTGGGTGGGGTGGGAATAAGCCTGTGATAAGAGGCTGG
This sequence comes from Terrapene triunguis, assembly GCF_002925995.2. Taxonomy (NCBI): domain Eukaryota; kingdom Metazoa; phylum Chordata; order Testudines; family Emydidae; genus Terrapene; species Terrapene triunguis. The sequence goes on from NW_020664543.1 coordinate 16,340,458, forward strand.
AGGCATTTATGTTTGAGATGAGGCAGGCAGCTCCAACTGGGGGTGCTGCCGCAGAGCACATGCCAGATGTCCTGCATTTGGCTTCTGCTCTTAGGTACTTGGGAAGCATTACTTGCTCTGAATGCAAAAATGGTATCTGGGAAAGAGGTAAGGGAGTAGAAAGGAACCGCCACTATGTGTATCATGACTAGGAAATCAGAACTTCCCCTCCGGCAAAGTGAAGGATAGAAAAAGATCAACCTAACCCCCACTGTAGATGCAGCTAAGTGGATGGAAGAATTTTTCCGTTGACCTAGCTACTGCCTCTCAGAAAGGTGGATTAACGACATCAATGGGAAAACCCCTTCCGTCAATGTAGGACGCATCTACACTACAGTGCCACAGTTGTGCTAATGTAGCATAGACATGGCCTACGTGACTCACACAGGAAGTCTGTGACAAGACAAGGAACTGAAGTCAGGTCTCCTGAATTGCAAGCTAGTACCCTAAGCACTGGACCATCCTTGTTTCTGGGTGAATAAAGCTGGGCATTCAAAATTGAAACTTTTGGCCTATATCCAGAAGAAAAACACTAGTGTTAAATTCAAGAAAGGCATATTAAATAAAAGTTCACTTGACTCTCAAGAAACTTTTTTAAAAAGCAGTTCATCTGTAGTTGTTAATTAACTTAGAAGTTTAATTTATCATTTTGATAAAGGACAAACAAAAGCAGAGAGTGGAGGAAGAGAAAAAAATAACACATTCTGATGAATAGGGAATTTTTTTCTATCTGTTGCATCTTTGTCTGTAGTTCAAACCTCTTAGTATCTGGAATATTGTTTTCTGATTCATCCAAGATCATTACAAATCTAATATTTACTGTTGCATATGCAAAATGACGATTGATACAAAACAGATGCCTGAATACCGATTTCATTAAATTCCTTGTAAGTGATTCGATTCCGCGCCCCCTAATTTGTATTGCATGAGCTACATCTGGACAAAATGGACAGGATGTCCTAAGTGTCATTTTTTTCCTTCTTCCCCTTTAACCATTTTAGGTACACGACCTTTATCAGCAGCAGAACCAAAGGAAATAATTAAAGCGCAAGATGGCTACAGGCATTGGGAATCTGCTCTTTGTTCTCATTTGTTTGGAATCTGAAATATGTTGGAGGAGGAGTGAATTTTCGATATAATATTTGATTGAGTAAAGTATTTAGAAGGCGTTTCCCCTTCCAGTAATTACAATACTCACTAGTTTACCAGTGGGAGAGCTGTTTTCTGAAGTTTCAGTTCTTCTAGGGAAAAGCGTATTTTCTTGAATCCATGAATTTGTTACAGCTCTGAGCTACGTTCTGATATCCCTACTCACACCGAGTAGAATGTACTCAACAAGTAGCCCTGCTGTAATCAGTGGGGCAACTTGCAGTGGAAGGTAGTGGAGAAAGGAAGGTCCAGTAATTGGGGCGATAGCCTGGGACTTTGGCGAGCCCGGTTCAAGTCCCTTGCTTTGTCACAGCCCTTGGGCAGGGGCTGGATTTACTAAGGTATTTAGGAACCTAGTGGGGCTTACAAAAATGCCTATGTAAGTCAACAGGAGTTAGTTGTAAATCCCCACTTGGCTTCCTTAGCGAGGTGCCTAAATGCTTTGTAAATCTGGCTCTCTGTGCCTCAGGTTCCCAACTGTTTACTAGGCACAATGTTGCTGTCCCTCCCAGGGGTGCTGCAAGGATGAATACATGAAAGACTGTGCGGTGGTCAAACACTACGGTGATGAGCGCCTGCCTCCCCTGCTACTCAACAGGAGCAGTTATCAGAGCTTGGCCCTTTAGGACTACCTAGTTGAGGTTGGACAATGTTGTGGTCTTTAGTTCATATCTATCATTGACCTTAAAAAATGACCTACAAATGCCTGACTGTGAATTTGAATGAGTATCTGATTTATCCACATTCATTTCAACAGCACCGAAGACGCAGCACATGTCATTTTACTGCTCTGAGGTCCCAATGCAGCAAGGCACATACGTGTGGGAGAGGGCTCAGGGCGGGGGAAAAGGGTTGGACTGCAGGGGGGTGAGGGCTCTGAGTGGGGATGTGGACTCTGGGGTGGGGCCTGGGATGAGTGGTTTGGTGTGCAGGCTGCCCTGGGGCCGCGGCGGGGAGAGAGGACTCCCCCAGCCCTCTCGCCCCGCAGCAGGCTGGGGTAGGGCACCTCCCCCCGCCATGACAGGTCTGTCCGGGGCTGGGGCTGGGAAGAGGCTCCTCTCCCTGGCCGCAGCAGCTCCCAGGCTGGGGGAGAGCATCTCTCCTCACCTCTCCCGGCTGTGGCAGGTTTGGGGCTGGGGGAGAGGCACCTCTCCCCGCCACAGCCCTGAGTGCCTGCATGGCCCTTGATAGGCTGCCGCGTGGCCGCACAGCTTAGAGGGAACTTAGGATCCTGCCCCCCACCCTCGCACCCGCCCATCCCCCTCAAGGCCCTGTCCCTGCGCCGCCTTTTCCCCTGACGCCCTGCTCCCACGCCACCCCTTCCCCTCAAGACCCCGCTCCCTGCTCGTTCCTCTCCACTCCTCCCCCATTGCTGGCCCTTATCGCCAGTAAAAAGCGGGAGGATCATGGCCCCTGCCCCACCTTCCCCATTCCCGGGCTCCTGCTTCAATTTCCCTATTTATAAAATGGGGATAATAGTGATCCCCTCCTCTGTAAAGTGTGTTGAGATTTACAGATGAAAAGAGCCCCATAAGCACTGAGCATTAGAAGCCATTTGTTAAAGTTTCCTATGGGCCCCTGGGTGTTTTCTTCCTTGCTGCCCCAAGCAACCACATCAGGCACACCAAAAAATCTGTTATCTACAGCCAGGCATTCATACCACAGAATGTGCTCCAAAGAGAAAATGTGGGATACCCACCTAAACACACTTAAAACTGCCTTCACTAAACGAGGACGCTCCACCAGAGAAGTAGATTGCATCATGGAAAGGACCACCCAGATATCCCAGGAGAACCTGCTATAATACAGAAAAAAAAAGCCCACTGACCACACACTCTTAGTTGTCACCTACCATCCCACACTGGAACCTATGTGGGGTATCATCAAACAATTACAACCCCAATTTGATGGGGTCCACATCCTGAAAGAAAGCTTTCCTGAACCCCCTCTTCTGGCCTTCAGACAACCCCCCAACCTCACCAGGCTCTCATCAGACCAGGATCCACCAACTCAAAGCAGCACCAGACCCTGCCAGAACAACAGATGCAAAACCTGCAGACATCTCACTGCTACAATGATCAACACCCCCCACAATACACCTTTCAAGATTCAGGGGTCCTACATATGCCTATCGCAACACGTGACATACCTCATCCAGTGCATCAAATGTCCCAGTAACAACTGTGTGGGTGAAACCAGACAATCCCTACACTCAGAAAATTCACACAGAAAAATGATAAAAAACAAAAACACTCTGTCTCCCGTGGGCAAACCCTTTTCACAAAGGGATCATTCCATGTGACCTTGCAATACTCGTCCGCAAAGGAAGCCTTCACCACACCTTCAAAATATGAGCCAGGGGCTTAAATTCATAATGCTGCTAGCCACTAAAAATCATGGCGTGAACAGGGACACTGGTTCCATGGCTCATTACAATGATCCGTAACACATGCCTTGCCTGCTAACCCTTAATGGTCCACTTCAGACCTCTTTTGCATAACATTCTAACCCTTATTGCTCACCTCATTTCAAGTGACTTCCGACAACGTGTCACCCTCGTTATGCTCAACTATCTGTCCCAACTTCTATTTAGCTCGGACACTGATTTCTTTCCCCACATCTGAAGAACTCTCTGTAGTTTGAAAGCTTGTACCTTCCACTGAGGGAAGTTGCTCCAATAAAAGATATTACCTTAGCTTCCTTGTCTCTTTCATATCCTGGGACCAACACAACTACAACAACACTGCAAACAACTAATTGTCTCACTGTTTATCTGGTGCTCTCCCCTGTTGTCTTATTCTTAGACTGTAATCTGTTTGGGGCAGGGACTTGCTTTTTGTTGCATGTGTGGACAGTGCCTTACACAAGGAGGGTGGGATCCCAGGCATTACAATAATTCATTAGTAGTGGGAATACATAATAAAATACAACAGATTTCCTTCAGCTGTGCCCTTTGTGAAGATATGCACAGGCTAGCTTGTTTGGCGGTGAAAATATTTTTAATTGCTCTTCCCTAGACGTCACGCCCAACAAAACCCAGGCTGGATGAGTCGTAACACCACGAGTGGTGACAGCTGTGGGAAAGGGACATGCTACGGGGCTCACAGAGTTGCTCCAAGGAGAAAGCGGCTGCAAAAGTTGAAGCTAACAGCTAACTTACTGTTAGTATGCAGCTCACTGTGAGGTACCAACACTTCTCCCTCTGCCTTGCCAGTCTCAGGACCCAGGAGCAGCACTGGTATCAAAGTGGCCCTATCTTGTGGGGTGCTGAGAACCCTCTACTCCCATTGCAGAGGACTCTCATCAGCACTGGGGATCAGGCCCAGCAAGGGGACAATTTTAAAGACCTCCTCTCCCCTCCTGGTCCATTCTGATTGCAGGGGCCAGAAAAGGCCACTCTCAAGGTCCAGGAGCAGCCACAAACATGGAGTCTCCCTTGAATGCAGGTGCAAAGGTGTATCTGCACCAGGAGCACTCATATGGCCATCTTGAAAGCGCTTTGTGGGTCATCCGATCAAGGAGCGGAACCAATACCATGTGACTTTGGAGACGGCACATAGAGTAAATTACGGAACAGTTCCTGTTCAAAGCAATAGTTCGCCGTCCTCAATGCTTCACCTTTATACATGGCAGCAAATTAGTATGGCCTGGTCAGAAGCTGCTGCTGTTGTGAGTCTCAGAGTAAGATGCTTCTTTGGAGACTGACTTCACCCCACTAAACATGCGTGCACAGAGATCTCAGCAAAGGGCCTCATCTTGCTGGCTGCTACCATGAGGCGCTGAGAACCCTTCACCCATTCCAGTCTTTGCAGAAACGCACCGTATGAGAAGAGGGACGCATAACTGAACACGAGAAAGGACAAATCCTCAGAGGGAAGGCGAGGACGTTGTCACAGAAAGTGACCCAAAGTGATAATACTCAAAGTAAGATCCACTGGATGGTCTCAGATGCCAAAGTGGAGCTTGCCGGAGCTCCCAGCAATACTTCACGAAGCAAGCCTGGGACTAGTCTCCCAAGGGAAGAAGTTGGGTATTTAAAAATGGACCAAGAAAAGCCTGATAAAATATCCTGCCTTGGCTGGAGAGGGGAAGGGAGTAGCTGGGATGACCTCATAAGTCTTCCTTGTTTCAAACGTCTCCGATGCTGTGAAAAGCAAAATCCAGTGGGGTGGATTGTCCCTCTCCCTCCCGCTTTGTCTTTTCATGGTCTCTGCCATCCCCCCAAGGGCAGCAAAATAAGGAACACCTAGCAACTGACGAGCCGCTTCCATCCCTTCCTCAGCATTACACCGCACTGTTGACCTTCTGCAGACAGCCGCCTGTCCTTAGTAATGTTGTTGTCTAGATTTCAGCAGCTCTGGCTTTGATTGATCAGAGGCTTTCTAAGAGGCGCGCCTCAAAGAGCAGAGGCCACCGCTGTGCTCTGAAGTAATTACCAGCCTCACAATGTGAAACCTGGTCATGTATAGTCATTTCGCCACCACAGGCAGCACATCCTGCTACACTGCATAATGGGCCTCAGCTTCACTCTGTCTTCATTAAAGCTGTGGGTATTGCCAGAGACCCAAACATCCCCTTGATGCATAAATCTAACTTTCCACTCAGTGCTCTGCAAGCTCTTAATTCTGACAGTATCTATTTTGGTTTTCTTGGAGGCACATGGCTCCTGCAGTGTCTTCTTGCAAAAGCCATTATAGCAATTACTTCAGTTCCGGGCATAAGTGATCTGGCCTCACGCTAAGAAACCCATATTCCTGTTTCCAAAAGTCTCACTGGAGCTATGGTTTCAGCTGGCACAGTTTAATATTATTACTTGTACATTTCCAGTTGTTCAGTCTTCTCTCTCTCTGTGAACAGGGCTTGTCTGTGCTCGTTTTCACAAGCCATCAACATGCACCGCCATGCTGCCAGTGACACGGAGCTACAGCAACACAGCTCTGCAAATCATCCGGCCAAAGGATGCCTCTTACTGCCTTTCCTGGGCTTGTCTCTTCCTCTTCTCAGCTCCCAGCCACGCAGCTGGCCTGCAGAGGTGCTCCCTGCCCTGGGAGGGGGCAAGCGAGACTGTGCAGGCAGCTTCTAGCCCTGTCTCCCCAGCCCAGCTCCAGTGAGAAGCTCCCCAACCCAGAGGAGCAGGTGTCACCCGCAGAAGGCCTGAACCAAAGCCCATTGGCAGCAATGAAAAGACTCCCATTCATGCTAATGGCCTTTGGATCAGGCCCTGAGAGATTTCTGGGAGGAAGAGCAGTGGGTGAGGATGCACCTAAGGTCAGACCTTTGGCACTGATTCCCCACAACTCTCGGACAGCCATAGGTGGGAATTGTGGGCGAAGGGTGATCACGCAGGAGAGTGGGGGCAGTGAGCTCTGGGCCCCAGCTGAGATGGGGCAAGGCAAGGATGCCAGGGTTTAGACAGAAAGGGGGGAGACGTTTGAGAAAGGCTAATAATGGGATAACAAATCAGGGGGGAGGGCTCCGGAAGGGAATCGAAATGAATGAAAGTTTCACGAGAAAGCCAGCAAGGGCAGCCATGACATTAACGTAGTTAATACTGTTACAAAGCAGAAAAATCGAGATTATGTTTTATGACAGAGGCCCCCACCAAACTCAGGATTCTGTTGTGCTAGGCGCTGTACAAAACAGCCCCTGCCCCAAGAGCTTACACTCTAAATAGACAAGGTAGAAGTAGTATTCTTCCTATTGTAAGAGGGATTAAGGGACTTGTCCACAATAGTAAGGGAATCTGTTGCAGAGCCAGTTTTTGACCGCAGATCTCTTCAGGCTTAGTCTAGGGCCTGATCCACAAGGCTCTCCTGTTTCCCTAAAGAAAAGGTAAATGAAAAAGAGACAATGGTTTTAAAATATAAAATGAAAAAAAGAATTGACTTGAACAAAAGAAAAATAGAAATAGTGTAGATAAGAGTTAATTATAAAATAAAATGATTAGTAATGATTAGCTGCAAAGATTAAATAAAGAAATAACTAGGGTTCTTATCCTACAATTGAAATCCATTGGGGCTGCATGTAAGATAGAGCCCTGCATACATATCTGCCATCACTTCATGTAGCTCAGTGGTTTGAGCATTGGCCTGCTAAACCCAGGGTTGTGAGTTCAATCCTTGAAGGGCCATTTAGGGATCTGGGGCAAAAATCTGTCTAGGGATTGGTCCTGCTTTGGACAAGGGGTTGTGTTAGACTAGATGACCTCCGGAGGTTCCTTCCAACCCTGGTATTCTATGATTATAACTGCCAGCACTGCCAACTCAGTCTGAGAGGCTGGCTTGCACTTAATCAACAAGAAAATATCTGAATATGAAATTTTGCTTGTTTGCTATCTCTTAATTACTGTTTGTCTGCTTGGTCTATTTAAATTGTAAGATTTTGGAGGTAGGGATAGTCTCCTACCATGTGCCCCTCCTAACACAGGGTCAGACCCTGATCCTGAATGGAGCCTTGGGCAGTACTGCAGTATAATATTAAATAATTCATAGAATATCTGGGTTGGAAGGGACCTTAGGAGGTCATCTAGTCTAACCCCATGCTCAAAGAGGGCCAATCTGACAGATTTTTACCCCAGATCCCTAAATGGCCCTCTCAAGGATTAAACTCACAACCCTAGGTTTAGCAGGCCAATGCTCAAACTACTGAGCTATCCCTCTCCCCCAATTATCCTAAACAGAAAGTAGTCTCCATGCTTCAGAGTGTAAGCTGTTCATTGCAGTGGTCAGGAAGGAATCTTGCCCTCTGTGACAATTTAGGGAGTTTGTCTCTACAACTTATGAATTCTGGCTGATACTGGGAAGTTGTTCTTATGAAAACTGCTGTATCATGGACTGCCTCTATGTCTGTGTTTATCCGCTCTGGGCTGACAGGGCCTGTAGCATGAACATCCCAGACTAGATACAATGGACAATAGTTAACCGTAACCACTGTACTCTGACCCGTGAATAGATATGCTAAGAAGGTTTACTGGAGCAGGGAGGAGCCACTCCTCCTGTTTGTCAGTAGGGGGCTGGGGTTTGAAAAGTCAAAATTCTCAGCAGCAAGCCAAAGGAACCAGGTGTTGGTGGTGGGACGTATAAACTTGAAGGAAAGACTCACAGGAAGCTTTTGGGCAGAAGAGGGGAGAAGAGACTGGCAGGCTTTTGTAGTGGGGACCCAGTTTAGCTGCAAGACTGAGCAAAGTCAAAGCAGGCTGAGGGGGTGGGGCAGAGGGCTCCATGGTTGAGAAGCCAGGCACTGCAGCAGAAGGGCGCTGGCCACCCCCGGAAGACTCTGACCCCCGCCCAAAGAATGCTCTGGGGCGGTGAGAAAAGTGAGGCAGGGACATGTGTGTAGGTTTTTTGATTTTTGTTTAGATCTGTGCATTTCGCGGAAAGAGCTCTGGTGCCTTAGATTCCTGCACGGAGTCTGTCTGCGGGTTACGTGCGACACCTCTCATGTGCCCCTTGCAGAGCTAACCGTGGACTCAGGACACCCGCCCAGGTGGACTTCTGGGAGACGGTGTGTTTAAGCTACGGGAGGAAGAGTGGGGAGTGGGTGTGGGCCCGGGGCAGTGCCTGGACTCTCTTCAGGCTCTGGAGGTTTAAAGCATGTGGGATGCAGCAGCTGATTCCCCCACACTTGTCTGGTGAGTGCCCAAAGGGGGGCCTTTGACTAGTTCTGTGACAGCCCCTCGCCAGCATCGCATCGCACAGCTGGCTAGGTGCAGTGGGCAGGCAGGCAGGCAGCTGGCCTTTCTCTGAAGCATGCTGGAAGTCGCTGAGCAGCATGGGGAGTGTTGCCGATACAGCCCCTTTGCAGTGCAGCAGACATACATCATGCCTGTCACTCGCTCTGTGTTAATGTTGGTGGCATGCGTGCGAGGCTCCCTGTATAACTCTTCTCTCGCGTGCTGCTAGGCGTTTCTAGACCTGAGGCAATTGCTCATGAGGTTGATCTTACATCCTGCTAGTGCCTCTTAATAGTGCACACGCTGTAGTTGCCAGATGATGGTAACGCATGTGGCATGCATCCTTGCTCAGACTTGCATTTCTCAAGAGGCACACAACCGCCTGCCTGGGACTGAGGTTTGCCCTTTGACGGTCGCAATTTTCTCTGAATTCTTGACATCCTCAAACCACATCTGCTGCAATAAATGCTCAATGGGACCCTCACACTTGGCATCAGGTCCCAGATCATCAGGAGCACACAAGTACTAGAGATCCTCCAGGACTTTTCAAACCCTCACGGATGGGCAACATACCATAGACAGCTCCACAGCTCAGAAGTCCTGTCTGATACCTTGGTGCCCAAGGACCCTGGACAGTTACCCACATTCCAAGGCTGCATGTTTAACCCTAAAACATCAGCCAAGGTAGATGATTTGGCCTAGGAAGAGTGTCTTTTTCAGGCAGCCCGTACTTTGAAGGTTGAGAGATGTATGCTGTTTAATCAACATTGCCCGTTGCTACCAATTGTATGAAACTCTTAGCTTCTGCCAAATCCACAAGGGATGTCCTTACCTTTCAGTGATTTTAACGAGCATTGTAGCTCAACAGACAGGAGCACTTTGTAGCCCACAGCAAAGATGTTACTTGAATTTATAGACTCCGAGAGCCACATTCTGCTCTTCGCAGCGACAGCCCAGCACCCCCATTAAACGGAGCAGTTTAACGGAGCAGAGAAGGTGGCCCACGTACCCTGTTCTAAATGAGGGATTCTCGTGGGCTGGTACAGATCAGTTCAGCTAAGGACGAGTCACATGCTGATCAATCGTTATCTTTAACATTTCATTTCTTAACTCTGCTGCTGCTGAATTGTCCTTTTGTGGCAAACGTGTGAGTGTGAGAAATAGTCCCTGCGGGGTTCTCACAATTGTTCTGGTTCATCAGAATGTCTCTTAAAGAAGGAGCTTTGCAGCAGGGGAAACTTTCATGGACAGTAGATCAGAGTTAAAAGTAAATCATTATATCAAAGGTCTCAAAGGGGATGGGGAAGGAAGAAGAGAAGCATGCCACTTTAAAACAGCCTGTGTTCTTCTCCCCCAGTGGGCACTTGTTTTGCAATGAAGCTGATTGGTTGACAGTTAAATGGAATATGAATTATTTGGATGCGTAATCTTGGGGTGGCAGCTTAAAACAGAAATGTTACATGTGACTGTGAGGATAGGGGGTCGACCGGATAGGACACTGGGCTGGGAGTCAGGTGACCTGTGCTCTGCTCCCTGCTGGGCCACTGCCCTGTTCTGTGATACTGGGCACATGACTACACCTCTCTGTGACTTTGTTTCCTCTCCCAACCTTATGTCTTGTCTACTTAGCTAGTAAACTCATGAGGCAGGAAATGTCTCTTATTCTGGGTGTGTCCAGCACCTAACACAATGGGGACCAGATCTCAATTGCAGTCCCTGTCTAGGTACTGCTGTAATACAGATAAATAAACCAGATTGATAATAAAAGTGGGGTCACACAACTTAATGGAAAGAGTGTCTCATGGAGGCCTCCCCCCAGTCACCTTCTCACAAACCACTTCTTCTCCCATTGGCCATCATTGAGACCCTCCTCCCTTATCATTCCACCATCATGCAGATCACCTGCCCTCCCATTGGCCATTACCGACACCCAATCCCCTCCCATTGGCCATCACTGACACCCACTTCCCTCCCATTGTCCATCACGTTGACCCCCACTCCTGTTTGCCACCGTATAACATCCCCGAGGCAGTCGTACACAAGGAAAAATGACAGCTAAAAACACACTTAAGTATCTTCCAGTGCCGGTCAGCAGAGGAGAAGGAGGCCACTGGTAGCATGAGGCCAGCAGGTGTTCCACAAGCCACACTGTGCAAAGCGCTGGCCTAGTGAGACTCCCTGCTGCTGACTAAGATCCACAGCAGTCGTTGCTGGGTGGACTGGGGCATTCGAGGTAAAACCGTACCGTGATTGTGTTTTGCTGTTTTCTGGCCTTTCCTGTTTTTAAGGGCCTTTCCCAAAGCTCACACAAAAGATCCACTTCCCGTACACACTTGTTAAACCAGGAGAAAACAACAACCATTTAATCTTTCTCATGTTTTCATAAGCCTCCTGACCACGTCCGCTCATTACTAAAGCTGCTTGGTATTTAAACCCCAGACGCCTAATAATGCTAACAAGCCTAACGCTCAGTGAGTGCTTTTCATGCTCAATGCCCTTTACAAGTTGGGGGGGGGGGCGGGAAATCTGATGAACTGGCTCAGACAGAACGCCTGTTGAAAACAATGGGGCCTGATTCTCCATGTGTACTAATTCCTCTTTACACTGCTCTGGTTTGTGTGACAGAGCGGGCGTAGGAGAGAGAAGGGTGTAGAAACCACGGGGAGGAAGCTGTTCTGAGGTTGAGAAGTTAAACCCAGAGCTGTGAAAATTTGGGAGATGTCTCCCTGCAAGGTCAGAGACGGGGCGTGGAACTATGGAAAGTTAGTGAAGAAATGCCAGGGCCTTACACACACAACTACTACCTGGTTCAGTAGGAGACGGTACATCTTGCAATGGTTTTGACAGCTCTGTTGCTCGGTGCAACTTTCAAATTGGATGCCATCTTTGATTTGCTCTTTTGCTGCACGGAGCTAATGAAAGACTCTGAGTTTTTCACCAAAGCGTTTGAAGGGGCATCCAGCGGGCTCCAGCCTTTGAGTCTTAGCCCCACGAGCATGGAGCGCCTGTGTGTGTATCTTCTACATGGATGGTGAGGGCACATATGAACTGTGCCACTGCATGTGGCATAGTTTTGTGTGTGTGTGTTCTATGTGAACTGAGTACATGTGTTTGCATTCACGGTGTGTGTTATATGCACTGAGTGCGTGTGTTTGCATTCATGGTGTGTGTTTCTCTGAGAAGTGCGTTTGCGTGTAGGATTTCCAAGGTCCCCAAGGGACTTAGGCCTCCAGCCGCATTGACTTGCAATGGAAACTGGCACCTTATTCTCTTTGGTATCTTTAAAACTCCCAGCCTATCTGCACTGTAGTGGGTACTGCCTGTGTGCGTGTATTGTGAGGATGTGTGTAAGGTGTATGTGTTTCACTTTGCAAGGTTTCAGTTTGTGTTAGTTAATAACCCTTAACAATATAGACCAGTGCTTTACAGAAATAAGAATAAATTGTGACCTACAAATACACCATCAATGGAAACATCTACTACACAGAGCAAAATCTGTTGTAGTTACATTGAGAGCTGTTGAATACCGTTCTGTCACCCTTTCTCATGCACCTAGGTATTACATAGGGCTTTTCATCTACAGCTCTCAGAGTGCTTTATAAAGAAAGGATATCAGCAGCAGACCTATTTTACAGATGGGAAGACTGAGGCAGAGAGCTGGGAAGTGATCGATCCACTGGGCCACCCTACTTCCCCATACAGCTGTGAGTAATCCCACTGAAGTTCAGGTACTGGGATCTGTGGAACTGCTTGCCTCAGTAAGGTGCTATTCAGTGTTGTCCCCAGGGGCGCTGGAACAATTTTTATAGTGGGGGGTGCTGAAAGCCATTGAACCAAACTGTAAACCCTGTCTATGATGGAAACCACTTCAAGCCAGGAGGTGTGGCAGCACCCCCAGCAACCCTAGTTCCAGCACCTATGGTTGTCCAAGGCACAGCTGGGTCCTAAGTGAGATTCAGCTCGTGCTCTGTTAAGAGTTAAGCACATAGTTAGATAATAATAATGTTAAATGCAGAGACCTCTGGTTTCTCAGGGGAGGATGATGCGTGAGATGAAGATCTTGTGTTTCCTTAGGTGGGAGGTTCCCCAGCAAAGGAAACCGTCAATTATTTAAATACTTTTAACCACACAACTTTTATTCCCACAGTCTAGGGATAACTTAGCCAAATGGCGTTATTATTGTTATATTCCAGTAGCGCCTGGGGACCCCAGCCAAGACTGGAACCTTCCTGTCCTGAAAGAAGGATCAGAGAGGAAGGATGGTCCAGTGGTTAGGCCACCAGCCTAGGACACGAGAGTCCCATTCCTTGCTCTGCCACAGACTTCTTGTGTGACTAGGGGCAAGTCACTTACCCTCTCTCTGCCTCGGTTCAAGCAGGATAACTGCCCTGCCCTACCTTGCAGGGATGTTGGGAGGATAAATTCACTAAAGATTGTGAGGCGCTCAGCTACTCCGGCGTTTGGACTAGTTGAGTACCAGATGTGCGGTTAGGCACTGCACATGTGCACAGTAAGAGAGAGCCCCTGCTCTGAAGAACTTACAGTCTAAAGAGACAAGACACACAATGGGTGGGAGGGGAAACTGAGGCACAGGGGGTGACTTGCTCATGGCCACACAGCAGGCCAGCGCAGAGCCACAAACAGATACCCAAATCCCTTGAGTTGCCACTGACCCACTGTCTCTTACCAGGGTGCTCTGTTCCATCCTCTCCCAATACCTGAACAGACCTGTGTACCAGCCCCTGCACCAGGCAGTTATGATCCAGGGAAAGTTTCTTTCATTTAAAGACGAGTAGGGTTTATGCCCTGAAGCATGAGGTTTTTGTTTAAGTCTGACCATTATAAAATACAGGTCACAGCCAGGCGAGAGGAGCAGACAGCGTGTGCTGGAATCAAAGGGACATAGACCAAGGAGGAGAGAGAGGAGGGAACTGTTCCTTGCAACAGGACTGGATTCAGTGGTGCCTTAGCTGGGATTTTGGCCCCTCTCTTCCAGGTAAGCAGGACTTTTGTGCATATGCAGTGCTCCAGAAAATACCCTGGCTCCGAGTAACCTCGTCCTCTTTCAATGGGAAACTAACCCACCCACAATCTGCTACCGCATGGCAAAGGGGCAGCTGTCTGGTGGTGCATTGTGACTGATCAGAATGCCTGCCCGGTGGCATGCACTGTGCATTTCCCTGTGGGCTGTTCGAGTCTGTTTGCTGATACAGCATGCAGTTTCGCTGCACAATGCAGCTGTACATATCCCCGTTGCCATGTGTTTGTGTATCTTGCCTCTCTTTGTGTATGATACGTGCTTATCCTTGCTGTGTGATCATGGATTTCCTGTCCTGTAGGCCTGCTCCTGCTCATGTTGAAATCAGCAGCAAAGCTCCCATTGACTTCAATGGGCACAGGATCAGGCCCTATATTGATCAGTATTATTTATTTCCAAGGGTGCAATGTGCTAAGCTCTTGCTAAATGGAAAAAATAAGGCACCAGCCCTGCCCTGCCCAGCTCACAATCTAAAGGCAGAGAATTGAATGGAAAGGGTACAACCTATACACAGGCATGCTAAGAAATGCATAAATACATACGGATAAACTTTAAATAGGCCATGAAGACGATTCCTGAGTTACTTCTCAAACCTGACAATGACAGTCAACAAGTAGAGTTGCTTATTTTTGCAGGTTTGCTCTGGCCTAGTGGTTCAAGCATATGGCTTGTGGTTAAAAGACCTGAGTCAGCCTCTTTTCTTTACTTCTGCCACTGACTCGCTGGATGACCTTGTGCAAGTCACTTTGCGCCTCAGTTTCATGATGACACTACCCCTCCTTTGCCACTCCCTTTGAGACCTGTAGGTGAAAGGGGCTATCCCACTGCAAAGCATATGATGCCTATGGTATATCGGTGGATTGTGGCTGCGTGTGTCGGGCAGACGTGATTGTTTTCCCACGCACACCTAGCGATAAGCGTGTCTGCAGGCGGTCAGCAAACCGAACGAGAAGGTGACCTTTGTCGTTGCTGAGCTGCTAAATCATTTATAAGAAAGTAAAAGCAGCGTGTGATTCCATCTCCTTTTCCCTTCCTGTGCCTCCCCACAGCCTCCGCTCATGACCTAGTTCTCCTGGAGGGAGCTATTGCTGATGCCAGCTGTGAAATGTAAAGGCATGCAGGAGCCAGCTGGGCAAGAGCTGTTCTCACAGGTACTGACAATTCAAACCAGGGCTGGCCTGTTTCTGCACTGCCCGCGTTTCCCCAGAGAGCTCTGGAGTGAACTCAGGGAGGATGGTGGGGAGCGATGCAGAGTGAATCCCTTCCCAGCAAAGGCGGGTTTACATGTGGTTTCAGAGCTTCTTGATCCGGCCTCACTATTCAGAGGCAAGCCTGTGCTCTGCTGTTCCCCTGCGACCGGGGCTGCCTCTCTTCCTGCTCACTTCTTGGCATTCACGGGGCAAGTGGCTTACGGCTGTGCTTCAGCACCCCTCCCTCCGTGGTCTCAGTGGCAGTGGAGCAGCGAGTCACCTGCAGCGTGTCATGTCACTGTGACAACATGAGCTGCTGCTTTTGCCCCAGGGGAAAGGATGGGTCACTTGTCTACTGCCTCATCCTTTTCTAAATGCCTCTTGCCTTCTCCTCCACCCGCAGGACTCCTGGCAAGAAATGCAATGATCTCAGCTGGAGTTTAAGAACATACCAATGGTCCATCTAGCCCAGCAGCCTGTACTTGGGTAAATCCCAGGTGCTAAGTGTTAGCTAACAAATTCTCCCATCTCCACGGGAGTCCTCACTCCTGCCCGGCACTGGCGCTGGTTTTGCGAGGTGGCGCTTTCCCCTTGGCACAATGACAGGGAAATCGCAGAATGCAGTGGTCTTTAGAAACAAGCCTGGAACAGAAACCACCCCGAGCTTTGGGGAAGTTCAGCTCCAGGTCGGAACTTTGCAGCCAGGGCCCCTTTGCCAGCTGTGCTTCACACCCTCTCCTGTTCCCGGTTCTGTCTGGTTTTCGGTCTGTTGTGTAACACCCCAGACCACACATGCCAGCTGGCCATTGCTTTTCCCGCTGGAATTGCTGCATCTACTTGGAAAATAACTTTGTTTTAGCACCTCTACTCCAAGAGAGATGAGCTTGGCTCCCCAGTGCATTGGTCTGCTATTGGCTTCACCTTGCACCCTCTTCCACCATCCTGTTACGTAGGCTACAGCCCCTTCCTGCCCCCTCAACATGTACATGACACGCATTGTGCACACATGCTTCCCGGCATCGATACTAGCCATTCTCTGCTGTGTTCTGGCTCATCCCCATCCCATGCATCACTTACACCCTCCCTGCAATTACTGATGGACTGGATCTATTCTGTCTTCGTGCAGTTCATGTCAGACAGGAATCCAGGGTGTTTACCATGCTAATCTGCCCAGGATAGGCTGTGGGGTACCACTTCCACCACTCGTCCATAGCTGCTCCCCTCCCCCTGTACCAAAGAACTGACACACACACACCCCCATCCCGCATGCACACAACACCACCCAGCAGGTTTCCTAGAGGCAGGGGCAGATGTCCAAGGAGACAGCCCTAAGTCAGGAACATGGCAAGAGCCTGCTTTCAGCAGAGATGTGCTCAAGCAACCGGGCTCTGATTACCCCAACTCCATCTCTAACGATCAGAAAAGTCGCACTAAATATCCAGTCTGGTTCCCCCTGTGACTGGCACAGCTGGAAGGGCTGTGCACTTGTAAGCAAGCAGGTCGCTGCAGCCAGTCATGTCGGGCACTAGCGTAGGCCAGCGGAGCACTCTTCCAGTGCTTCATTTCACATTGGGAGGAAGAATGATCAGCCCCAAGAAAGCCCCAGGGAAATTCCCAGCTTCAGGTCTGAGGCCCCTCTTCACAGACCAGATCCTCAGCAATTCCACTTGCCCCTACTCGTGGCTCAGAAGACTAATAAAAGATGGACCTATTAGTGTCCAGATCTCAGGTCCTGTTTGGATTCGAGTGGGGCCTAAGCCAAACTCTGACCCAGCGTTTTGGGGGGCTGGGGCTTGGCCCATTTTAGAAAGGGGAAGGGAGAAGCAGCTGCATGGTTTAGATCTGGAGGTGATCTTCCCCAGGGAGAGGGAACAGGGAGGGTTTGGTTTAGACTGACAGTTGGAAGTCCTGGAGTGAAATTCTGGCCCCATTGAAGACAATGGCAAAACTCCAACTGACTTCAATGGAGCCAAGATCTCACCCCTGATGTTTACCTAAACTCGCTAAACCTCTTGAGTTTATGAACTCGGGCAGGAGATCTCCCAGGAATGGGCTTTCTGAGCAGTGACTAAACCTAAATATTTCCGTCTCAAACCATGTCCAGCTCTAAGAGTAGGGAGAGGTTCAGGGAAGGCTGTGGGATGGGGCCGTCTTTGTATTTTATCCAAACCGGTTCCCTGCAGAGGAATGCTGTGAGCAAATCCTATAGTAATTCCTATAAATCAAACAAGGGGAAAGCCAAAAAGGGTCGTCTGCACATCGGAGGCGGTTTCTGCTACCTCTGCAGCTCCCTTAAGCTCAAAGGAAACTTTGCAATTATTACTAGTGAGAAATGCATCAGTCCAAGTGTTTCTCATAACACAGGTCAGTCCCATGGCCACGACCTGCTAATCTCAAGGAACAACGTTTGCAGCCAGATTTCAAACACCCAGCTTTCTCCGTCTGGGGTTTTGTCCTGGACCATTATAAGGGAAGGAGAGCATTGGCCAAATATGCATCTGGATTCAGCTTTCTCCCAGCAGTCATGGGGGGTTGGAGCTGGAGGCTGAGGTTCAGGTCCATCCTTAAACATTTTTGCTCAAATCAAGTGGCAACTGGTCATTGCTTCTATCTGCAGGGCGTTAGTTTAGATCACCTTGAGGTCCCATCTAACCCTATGATTCTACAGCCCCATCTTCCCCTCCCCAGCTCCTTCTATGGTTCTTCTGCACGCCCCTTTAAACCTAAGGCCTGATTCCCCTCCCACCTACACCAAAGGTGCACTTGGGTAACTCCACTGACTTCAGCAGCACTATTTCTGATTTACATTGGTGTGAGCGAGATGAGACTCGGTCCTGGAGTCTGTGCTGCCCATCCGGGCGTACCCAGAGGGTTCAGAAGCACAAAACAAGATAAACATTCAATAACAGTTAAAGGTTCTTTGAAAGAAAACAAATCCTTCTATTTTAGAATGAGAAACCCCAGTAGCAACCTGCCCCTTTCCTACCCCTGGACAGACACACGTCATTCCCTTTACCTACAGGTCTGTGCAACACACAATACGGTGCTGTAAGGTAGTTTCCATATCCTAATCCCAATGCAATAATGCCTCATTCCTCCCATGCTCATTACCAATTGCCACATGCCCCCCTCCCTCCTGCTTATGACCTTCGTACCAGCCTTAGCAGGCAACTTCAGCATTATCCTTTATACCGACGCTGTCGTCCGACAAACAGATGGTGCCGTCAGAGACCGATCTGTTTTGGTTTCATCCTGGCTTGTAAGTTGCATTATTTCACCCACAAACCTAGTACATATAATTCCATCAGCAGGGATGTGAGTAGAAACCACTGAGCCGAAAACGGTACAGCAATCCCCTCCTTCTACACCCTCCCCACCCCCGCCAACACTGCACACAGGGTATAAGGTGACCTTTCCCATTGAAATACCGATTCCCACAAACTACATTATAGGGGTCTCCCCCCCCCCCCAACATGTTGAAATCAGAGAAGTGCTGTGAAATTGTCCATGATCAGAGCCAATAGGGACTGAGAATGGTTCCTGTCTATCTGTCACTCATTTCATTTCATTTTCTTTCTTTCTTTCTTTCTTTCTTTCTTTTTTTTGTTTGTCTCTTTTTTTGAAAATACCTGATCAGTATGGAGACCCCAACATCCTCGCAGTTCGTGTACACTCTGCTCCAGGTCTCTTGAATCACCTTTTTCTCGGCATCTGACAGCTCTTCGCTCCTTTCCCATCTCTCAATCTCCATTTCTCCCTGGACTTTCTCCATGAAAAACAGCCGGCACAATCCTCCAGGAAGCCAGGAGGAGATAAAGAGAGATGTGTGTGTATGTGTATCCTCTGAGAAAAGAAAAAGGTGTTTGTTTGGAGGTGGTGTGGATGATATTGTCTCTGTCTATATCTGTGTCTATATATATATATGTATGTAGAAGTGTGTCTATATGTGTATGTGTGTGTGTGTGTGTGTGTGATTAAAAATATATCCAAGAGGTATAATGCATGTGATTAGATTTCAAATCTTCTAGTGCTGTCCATTGCTGTAGTTTGCATCAGCTCAGTGTGTGCATGTATGACTCCGACTCTGATGGGAAACTGACTAAAAGTAAAATATTCAAAGGCATTGCAAGACCAGCCTCTTTACCAATGTGTGAACGTGAGCTCACTTTCTCTCCCTCTCTCTCTCCTCCTCTCTCTCTCTCTCCTTGAACAGGGAGAGATGAAAAAGAGGTTCTGTGGAACATCAGGAGCGTCTGCTTAGGGGATTTTATGACTACAGGTCTTTTTTCAACCCTTGTAAACAACTCTGAGGAAATGCAGCATCCAAAGTGAGCAGTTAAACTTATCCCAACAGCTGGCTTAGCCTTTTCTATTGCTTCTCTCTCTTGCATTATCTAATGTTGCAGGAGATTGTGTTTTGAAGGGAAAATCCCTGCTTGCTTCTGATTTCTAGTCTGTGTGTTTGAAGCGGCGGGTGGAAGGCAAAGGAGAGAAATACCTATTAAATCATTGCTTAATTTCAACATGAACTAAATTATTTTCTGTCCCAAGGGGATGTTTTTAATGATAAGAATTTGCTTTGTCTTCCTTTCTCCAAACACAGTGGTAGAGGAATGTGGGCTTAGGGCACTCCTGGAGAAAGCATACTGGTGTATTATTATTAATTAGTGTTAATAATTTTGTAATGGAGATTGCATTGGTCAGATATTCCCATCCCACCTTGGCAGGCAGGGAAGGAGACTGAATTAGAGGAAAAGAGAAACACTTGTGTTGTGGGTTTGGTTGGTTTTTTTTTTACCCAAGTGACATTTCAAACTAATTGAAAATCAGGAATACTGTACCTGCAGCACAGACATTTGCATAGATAGAGAGAAAATCCTACAGGGACCTGTAATAACAGACAATACCCAGATGGGGATTGGAGACAGAGAAATAGCCAGACTGAAAAAGTGTGTAAATATATCAGTGTCTCTCTCTCTTCTCCTTCATCTGTTTGCCTGTCTGTGTGTACTCTTGCAGGGAGAGAGATCGATCAGACAGACTGACGGACAGGTCAGTGCTATAGCTGGAGAGGCAGATGCAGCAGACAGGCAGACAGACAGACTGAATCAGTGTGAAAGACTGGCCCACCGGTGCTACAGGAGGGTAGCCACACAGTGCGGTCTGATTTGTTTTCTGAAGCCAGGTCCATGCTGAGCACAGCAGGCTGCTGGAGCACATGTTGTACAGTTCAAGATGACACTGTCTCTTTAAAATCGTGGAGCTTGGTCATGCTACTATCCAATCAGCATTTTAATTTAATTGTCACATGTCATTGCAATATTGTTTTGCAAAGTAGGTACAGTTAGTATTCTGTGTGAAATATACGTACAGCACAGGTCAGTACTTTCAGGGCCTGATTCATCCCCTTATGAGCCCAATCCAGCTCCCAGTGTAGCCAATGGGAGTCTTTCCATTCACTTAATTAGGAGTTAGATCAGCTCATGTGGTGTCATATATATACCTATACATATAGATAGATATAGAGATAGATAGATAGATATATGTGCAAAGTAGGTACCAAATGAGGGGAAGGGTGGTCCACCGGTTACCATGCTAGCTGGAGACCTGTCTTCAGTTCCTGTCTCTGCCACTGACTCTTTGTGTGACCTTGGGAGAGTCACTTGGCCACTCTGTGCCTCAGTTTCCCATCTGCAAAATGGGGAGAAGAGCACTGCCCTCCCTAATAGGCCTGAAGGGCCTATGGTCTAAACCAGGCAGAGTAGACAGTGCACGACAGGAAGCCCAGAGGAGGGAATGGCCAGTCATTTGTGGACTCTTTTCTTGTGGGCATTGCATGAGAAGTGAGTCCTTTGGAGGGGACTGAGAGAGGGAGTGGTGACTCGGTGGGCTGGGCTAGGGAAGGGGCTCTTTGGGTTGGGAAAAGGGCAGCCTGGAGAAAGACATGAGAATGACCTGGAATGAAACAAACAGGTGAGGCCTCCAGGCTGGCACCACTGGCAGAGCAAAGAAAGTGGAGGTGATATGATGACAGGTGAGGCCAGAGAGGGGCCAGTCGGATGGGAGAGTTGTTCCAAATATGCGTGCTTGTATTTGTGTGAGGGTTTGAAACTACTTGTGAGGGAGGGGTTCCCTTGGTTTTCTTTGCAGCCATTTCACTTCCCTTCTTTGCTTTTCCTTGTTCCATTTAGGTTTGGTCACTTTCCCTCCTGCATCATTTATCTTCCTATTCCCTTGTCTCATTCACTCTCTCCTCTGCATTTTTTAGGGAGGCCCCCTGTCTCTCTGTCCGCCCTGCCATTCTCCATTTCAGTCACTCTAGTCCCCTCTCCTTGGCAGTCCCTCTTTTCTGCCTCTCTGCTCTGTCTCCCATCATCACATCCGGCCCCCCTCTGAACCAGAGCACGCTCTGCCAACCATTCCGCCACGCCTGCCTCTGTAGTGGCCTGGAGATGACAGGATGCTGACCTGCCAGCAGTCAGAGAGCAAAGAGAGCAGAGTCTTGTCAGTTTCAAGCTGCTTTGCTTCATTTCAGCACAGCCGTACAAGATCAAGTGCGTTCTAGGACATTCTCCATGTTCCCCGCCGCAGGAGGTGCTGAAGCGATGCTGCCATGCATCATCCATTGCTCCTCCCCAGCCCATATTCCCTCTCCAATTCCCCAGCTTTAATGTTCTAGCCTCTCTCTCTTCCCTTTTCTGCACCAGCTCCATTGCCTCTTCCACTGCCTTTGCTCTCCTATGTTGCCTCCTCTGTTCCATAGATATGCTGGGAGCAGTGTGAAATTTACTCGGCTCCTGGTCTCAGAGGGGGAAGTAAGCTCAAGGCTTCCTCCAACTCCCAACAGCTTTGAGTCTGCCCATTAGATATTCCTGTGCATTGCTGCCCAGTTTGATTTAACTCTAGTTCTCAGTTTAACCTTCTAGTTTAACCTTTAATTCTAGTTCTCAGGATGAAACACTTCTCTTGTGGATGCTGCAGTCCTGACTGCAGTGCCATCCCTTGCTCTTCCCTTGTAACTTCTTGCAGCTGGCTGTCATGTCCCAGGTCCCTGTATGGAGGTGTAGGGCTATTCTCCTGACTCACCCTGACAGCCAGAACAGGGGAGTCTCATTAGCGCCATTAAAGATAGAGAGTCTCTTTGAGGTGAGAGAGAATTCAAGGGGTGGGGGACAATTGGTTGCGCAGGGATAAATCCTACCAGCCCTCTCTGGAAAGAGTTTTGGAGCTCGTGTCTGTATGTATAACCCTGTCTTAGGCCTGCGTTACTGTAATTCAGAATCAAGGCAATCCTCAGGAAAGGGGGTGGGGGGTGTTTGAGGACTCTCCACTGTGTGCATGGTGTGTTAGGCATGCTGTGTGAATGCAATCCCCTATCGGAATCAGCGTGCCCGAAGAGTGTTTCGGGAGGAGGGGGCAGCCTTTTGTGTGTGGAGGGGGGTAGGCTTCCCAATCCCAGGGCCCATCTCGGTCCTACTTCCCACCCTAGATGGTGCTTGTGTTCTCTGGATGGAAAAAATGCTGCTCAGTGTCGCTGCTCTTCTTGCTCTGGGATCTTTCAGCTTGTCTCCTCTAATGCTGCTGAGACTAAGCCCTCTGGCTCCTAGAACGGATTGCACGCATTACCCACGGTGCTTTGCAGTGCAATTTCGCTCTCTCTTGAATATACCCCTGCTGTTGATTGGGAAGGCCTGGGGTGAAAAGAAATTAACAAGACTTTAGGAAATGAGAGAGGCTTTAAGGAGCTCTCGCCACAGCCAGGCACCCTGCAAGGGAGAGATTTTGCCTAAAGCCCATTTAAATGCTATGGACTTGTTGTCGGTTTCTTACCGCCGTCATTGCTGAGCCGCAAGAGATTTGTGTGTAAACTGTAGCTTAAGTTGTGCCCTCGCTAACACTGAGCTCTGTGGGGATGCGAGGGTATAACCAAAGGCAGAATGCGCCTGTGTGTATGTGTGTTGTCTCTAACACCGCAGCACAAGCTTGAGCTTCAAGGAAAAGGTTAAAGCAACATGCAAAAGCCAATGCAAGCCCTGCAGAGCTTCCCAAATGCTGTGACATTAGCTGCTTCGCTCTCCCTTTCTTTGCAGAGATAACCTTGCTCTGCAGCAGCATTCTGATATCTTTCTGTGCTGGCTTCCTCCCCTGCTCATGCCCACACTGTTTTCTCTTCCTGCAGCTTCCGAGCTTCTGGCCCAGCTCTGCAGAGCCCTGTATGTGCTACACATGCAGAGCAGGGAGCAGAACCCCCGTCAGAGGTTGTCCTGCAGGAGGCAGCCCTGTGCCATGGAGCAGCGTGAAGCGTACAGGAGGGTGTGGAACATACACAGGTTATGCTGTGGCTTGGACAGGCTCCTCAGTCTGGCTAAGAAGTAGGTGCTAGGTGGGTATACATGCAGAAGGAAGCCCAGAAATACTTCCCCAGCCCAGCCCACCAAACCACCCTCCTCAGCTCATTGAGGTCCCACCTGAAGACTCGCTCCTTCTGCAAGGCCCGCAAAAAGTTAATCATTTTAACTGGAAACAAACATCCTACTCACCCCCCTCCTGGGGGCTTCCCAAAGCAGCCTCCGTCTTCTGTGCCTGTCTTGGGTAGCATGTGAGCAGGCAGACAGGGCCAATCTGGTGCAGCGCCAAGCACGCTGTCTGCCTAGCAGTTAGAAGAAGAAACTTCCTTCGGGGTGTGATTAGTGCAGGAGGATGGGGAAATCACACACCCCAACATCAGAGAGAAGCTCGAAGCCTTCAGGTATCTGAATCCATTCAGCAACCTTGGGCGGGTTTCACCTTTCGTCCTCCCCCCGCAACTGCCTGCACATGAAAGAGCCTGGCACAACAGAGAAGCCAGAAGGCCTTGTCTACGTGACATTGCAGCCCTGGTTTAACCTAAGGGATGGATTTAAACGGATGTAATTAGAGGAGTACAACTCTCTGGGTGAACACTCTTACTGTGGTTTAAACCAGGCCTTTTGAAGTCTGACTGTAGTCGACTGGGAACAGGTTTAAACAAAAGCCTCTGTTAAACTGAAATAGAAGTGTCCACCCAGGGCTTTGCACCAGTTTAACTAAACTGCTTTAAAAACCAATGTGACTTTCCCATGTAGACAAGGCTTGTGGCACTGTTGGATCAACTGGGGCAGGAAATTCCAGAGCCAGCGCCCCTCCGGTGAGAACACCCAGCTCCCGGGCCCAAATGTTTAAGTCAAGTGCCGTTGGTAAGAGCGACCAGCCTTTCCCACAGCTCTGGGGAGAGCGCTGATCTCACAGACAGCAGGGATCTCGACCACGTAGGGTTCTAGAAATCCATAGCGAAATCCTGAATGGGAAGCCAGTGCCTCTTCAGAGAATACCCCCTAGAGGCGGCAGTCACATCCTGAGTTAGCTGCAGCTTCTGGTCTTCAGAGGCAGGTCCTTGTAAGGATACAGCTGGGAGGTGACAAAGGCCGTACATCTGCATCACAGAGAAACAGGGTGCAGAGACGGGGGAGTAGTGCCGGGGAGGTGAGGAGAGTAGCTCGAGGGCCCTGGGAAGTCGGTAATGTACTGTCACACCCAGCGCCAGACCTGAGCGTCAAAACCACCCCAGCAGCATAGGTACAGCTGGGAAGGATGGAAGAGAGTGACCAGGGAAGTGCAGTATCCTGCTGACCTCTTTAAGTGTGAGCATCTGGGGAGCTGGTGGCTCTTAAATAAAAAAAATCCCCCCTGGAATGAGCTGCCATCCGATATTACGGAGACAAACAGCTTAGCCAGCTTGTAAAAAAAGAGGATTAGAGCCTCTATGGAAAGTCTTGTGGAGAAAAGGAAACGGCTGGGGGCCTCAGGCCCTGCCGCAGTCTGGGTTGAAGCAGGCATGGTGGGCTGATCCCTGGGTGATGGAGAGCCAGGGTAAGTGGTTGCTTGCACTCCCTTTGGCGGGAAGAGCCCTGGATACTTCTGGATTTGTGGCAGGTTGAATTTGCATGGACAGGGCAGAGGAGGGGAGAGGGGAGCAGGGTGTGTGAGTTATTGTGACTGGTACAAAACTCACCCGTTCGGAGAACTGAAGTGAAACCACTGGCTTCCCACATGGAGATCTGGAGAACTGAAACTTT
This sequence comes from Terrapene triunguis, assembly GCF_002925995.2. Lineage (NCBI taxonomy): Eukaryota > Metazoa > Chordata > Testudines > Emydidae > Terrapene > Terrapene triunguis. The sequence goes on from NW_020664543.1 coordinate 16,365,640, forward strand.
GTGGTTAAGCCCAGCGGGTGAGAGTAGGGGGTAATAGAGGGGGTGCTTTAAAAACACCTCCCATTAGATAGATAGATTAGATAAGGCTATGTGGGACAGGATTGCGACCCCAGGCTTTGCTGCTAACCCTCCTTGGGCCCTGATCAGCCTCCAATTTCCCCTCCCTCACCTCAGGCTCCAGGCTGCCATGCAAAGCCTTTCCCTCAAATGTCCTTCCACAGTTATTACCGCCCTGCTGCCTTCGCTCAGGTCTAGGCACCGTGTTGGCAGGGCACCCCTTACTCTGTGAGGCCAGGTAATCTGCCCCCTCCTGGAATCCTAGTGGAACAATGAAGGGAAGGTCCTGAGCTGATCCAAGCACCAATGTTCAAGAGCCTGTTCTAATTGTTACTGCCTGAGCCCACCCCGAGTCCAGAGCAGTCATAAATGCAGCCCGTGTCAGGGACCGGCAGCTCAGCAGCAGCGACAGGGCTATTGGGAAACAAGCCAACGCTTTCAACAGAATTCTCTTTGTTGAAACTTTACTTTGTGAAGCTGGTCTGCTCGTGGCAGGGGGAGCGCCGGAAAGCCAGCCTGCTCAGAGAGTCGTGTCAGCTTGCATTTGGCGCCAGCGCATGAAGCAAACACTGTCACGGAACCTAGCTCAGGTTCAACGACAAGCCCCATTTCTTATTCAGATCACATTACCCAGGCTCCCCAGAAAGATTCATTGATTCATATCTTAAAAGGAAAAGCCTTCAGAACCCATTAAGTCTGCCTTTCCCTTCCATCGCTGCTCTCAAGGTCTAGGGCAGGAAGCATTAACTAGGCTGCTCACATCACCTTGCTTTTGAACTGGGTCTCTCGCCATGTCAGTCAAGCTTGTTTGGAACGGATAGGCTACATCCCAGGGCAGGACGTGTCCTAAAGTGAGTTCATTGAGCTCTCTGGGCTGACTCCAGCTGTGGAAAAGTGGCATTTCTTCATTCCAAAGAATGGCCAGAAATAATTTCTGTTCAATTAGCACAGAGCTTCAGCTGGTGGAAACTGGCGCAAATCCATGAGCTACGACAATTTATACCAGCCGAAGATCAAGACCCGGTAAGTGGAGAAGCTATTCCAGCCACAGTTCAGATCCTGCACTGGATTCTTTGGGAGGTGCGACTTCTTGCTCGGGACACTCAGAACTGTGAGCCCCTGTGTGACCCCTCTCATCCTCAGCAAGTGAGCGCTTTGCTGCCGCTAAGCTACGTGTCAGCTCCCTGACACACCTGTTCATCAGCCTTGCCAGCAAACTCTTCAGCACTCTGCCCGGCTAACCTTTGCCTGCAAGTAACAAGCAGTGCACCCCAATCCCTGAGTTCCCCAGAGACGTCTCTCTGCCATGCCCAGTCCCTCTCTGGACACTTGCAGAAGTTACTGGGTTCACTGCCTCCAAAGAGACAGACACACACCAGTCTCTTTGGCTAGCTGAGCACTCACTCTCCAGTTTAATACACAGCACTCAGATGGTTGTGTAATAAAACGAGGATACGTTTATTAACAAACAACAGAGCTTTAAGTGATACTAACCAAGAATAAAAGAGACAGATATGGTTATAAACTCAACAAAACCCGCTCTCTGGTGAGTAAAACTTAATTTCAGCCAGTTAAAGTCTGAGTCTAAGCAGGTTTTTCACTTGTGTTAAATTTCCAGCAACTCTTGCCTCCCAGGCCCAGAGGATCCAGTTTTCATAGGGGCAATGGTGTTGTGCCCTGTTGTCCCCCCAGTGAAGGATAACTAAAATGTCTCTGCCCCCCTTATATTACTCAAAGTCTTTGGTCTCTGTTTCAAAAGCCAGGAAGGTTTCCTGAGGTGCAGACTGTCTGCCGGTGTGATCACTAAGTGGTCCCCCTGCTTGTATAGCTTGATGGCTTCGTTAACTTTATAGAATCATAGACTCATATAGTCATAGGATTGGAAGGGACCTCGAGAGGTCATCTAGTCCAGTCCCCTGCACTCATGGCAGGACCAAGCATTATCTAGACCATCCCTGACAGGGGTTTGTCTAATCTGCTCTTAAAAATCTCCCATGATGGAGATTCCACAACCTCCCTAGGCAATTTATTCCGCCTTGACAGTTAGGAAGTTTTTCCTAATGTCCAACCTAAACTGCCCTGGCTGTAATTTAAGCCCATTGCTTCTTGTCCTATCCTCAGCGGTTAAGGAGAATAATTTTTTCCCCTCTTCCTTGTAACAATCTTTTATGTACTTGAAAACTGTTATCATGTCCCCTCTCAGTCTTCTCTTCCCCAGACTAAACAAACCCAGTTTTTTCAATCTTCCCTCTTAGGTCGTGTTTTCTGGCTCTTTAATCATTTTTGTTGCTCTCCTCCGGACTTTCTCCAATTTGTCCACATTTTTCCTGAAGTGTGGCACCCAGAACTGGACACAATACTAATCAGTACAGAATAGAGCAGAAAAATTACTTCTCATGTCTTGCTTACAACACTCCTGCCAATACATCCCAGAATTATGTTTGCTTTTTTTGCAACCGTGTTCACTCATATTGACCTTGTGATCTACTATTTCCCCTAGATCCCTTTCTGCAGTACTCCTTCCTAGGCAGTCATTTCCCATTTTGTATGTGTGCAAGTGAGATTGTTCCTTCTGAAGTGGAGTACTTTGCATTTGTCCTTACTGAATTTCATCCTATTTTCTTCAGACCATTTCTCCAGTTTGTTCAGATCATTTTGAATTTTAACCCTGTCCTCCAGAGCACTTGCAACCCCTCCCAGCTTGGTATCATTCGCAAATTTTTTGTAAGTGTACTCTCTATGCCATTATCTAAATCACTGATAAAGATATTGAACAGAACAGGACCCAGAACCAATCCCTACAGGACCCCACTCAATATGCCCTTCCAGCTTGACTGTAACCACTGATAACTACTCTCTGGGAACATTTTTTGAACCAGTTATGTACCCACCTTATAGTAGTTCCAGCTAGGCTGTATTTCCCTAGTGTGTTTATGAGAAGGTCATGTGAGACAGTATCAAAAGCCTTACTAAAGTCAAGATATACCACATCAACCACTTCCCTCTATCCAAAAGGCTTGTTATCCTGTCAAAGAAAGCGATTAGGTTGGTTTGACACGATTTGTTCTTAACAAATCCATGCTGACTGTTACTTATCACCTTATTATCTTCTAGGTGTTTGCAAATTGATTGCTTGATTATTTGCTCCATTAGCTTTCCAGGAA